>NC_059079.1:39705481-40010481 GCF_020497125.1 Mauremys mutica | reverse complement strand
GCCTGGGATGCATTAATTCTAAGACAAAAGAAAACTTATGCATGAACTTAATTAAGCAAATTAATTAAAGTTATGAGCAAACTATTGTAAAAAATATAGTTTAATCTAGATTCTCACCTTCTACTTGAGGACTTCTGATTAAAGTATTATCAAACTAAATGCTAGTGTTTATGTAACACCAACAGATGCCGGTCATTGGTGGGAGGGAATAAACCTGGGACCTCTGGAGCTAAATGCATGAACCTCTATTGCATGAGCTAAAAGCCACATGGACCTTAGCTAAGGCTGTAGCAGACTCATTAGTCTCTAAGTGGTCTTGGTGCCACTAGAGGGGACAGAACACCACACCCTGGAGGTGTGTAGGTTACACATTTACTTCTTGCTGAAAGACAGACAAGTTTAGAATGTCCACCGTTAGAGTCCATTTATGTTGTTTATATTGGTCCTTAGAGTAGGTGAAGGATGGTATCTTCACATCAGCATTTCATACTTGTATCCCTTTTGTTTACAGAGGTACCATGAACATAAAATTGTAGGGCTTGTCTACAGTGTTTCTCAAACTGAGGTCGCCGCTTGTGTAGGGAAAGCCCCTGGTGGGCCAGGCTGGTTTGTTTACCTTCCCCGTCTGCAGGTCCGGCCGATCGCTGCTCCCACTGACAGCGGTTCGCCGCTGCAGGCCAATGGGGGCTGCTGGAAGTGGTGGCCAGTAAGTCCCTTGGCCCACGCTGCTTCCAGCAGCTCCCATTGGCCTGGAGCAGCGAACCACGGCCAGTGGGAGCCACAATCGGCAGGACCTGCGGACAGGGCACGTAAACAAACCGGCCCGGCCCACCAGGGGCTTTCCCTACACAAGCAGCGACCCCAGTTTGAGAAACACTGGTCTATAGGATGCTTCAGTAAGCACTGGAGCAGGGGTCAGAAACCTCTGGCATGCGGCTTGCCACACTAGCATGTTGCTCATGCCGACCCTGCTGTCACACACTAAGAGTTCCCTAGTGTGTGTTCATATAGCCCTAAACAAACTAATTCAACATGTAAACAAGCTCTTAGACATAGAAATCTACTTTTGAAACAGACAAATGAGGTCCTCTCTGGGCAGTTCATTTTCGTATACCTCACATTCATTCTGTAGAATAGTCTTGCTAAAAGTTACCTTGCCATCTGCTAACAAAAGACTGAAAAATTGTTTTCAGAGTATGGACCATATTTTAGTAGGGGTGCCCATATCACCTGCTGTTTGTAATTATGTGATCCATATGTGCCCTTCCACTGGTGATCAAATATCATCCCTACTGCAATTGCAGTAATATCGGAAAAGAACTTAGGGTGGGATTTTCAAAAGCACTCAGCAGTGGTCCAACTTTGCTTCCTCTGAAGTCAGTGGGAGTTTTACTATTGACTTCAGTGGCCAACATTAAGAACTTTTGAAAATCCCACCCCTAATGTATTCTGAGTTTCTTTCAATACAGTTGAACAGCTAGAAATAAGGAGGAGGGCGGTCATTATAAGATCAGGCCACTCTGGACAGCTGGCTGTCCATGGACCACAGTGCTAAATGCCAAAATTCCTTGTTAAATCTACAGCAGCAGCAAAGATGCAGCAACTTGTAGTTTTCCCAATTAGTCAGTAAAAGTAGGTGCCTTTATATATTTTGTCATATAGCCACATTAAAAGCATTATGGAACAGTCAGATTTGTTCCATCTTCTCTTTATTTCTCAGTTTGGAATGATACATGTCTGTATTTTCCCTAAAGCAGCCTATATGGTAACGTCCACTTGACATGTAATGTCCAGATTCATAAACAAATCACACAGCAAACTGTCAGAAGCTTCAATGACTCATGCTCTCTCTTTTAGTTCTCAGAAGTTAATGACCAGGTAGGTTCCCCGTCCATAAGTACAGCATACCTGTATAGGGTCCTGCCTTTGGCAGGCAGGCAACCAAATATGCCCATGGAGTTATTCCTAAGTAGAATGTCTAAAGGCAGAGCCTAGCTTGCCAATGTCCCCTACACATCATAGATGATATTGGGGTTGTAGTGGTTACTGAATCAAGTCTGCTCACCCATGCTACTGTAGACAATGAGGGGGTTGCTATAAGCTGCTGCCACAGTAGTTTTCTTTTAACTGTCTCAGAGAATGTACCAAAATACAACCAACATCAAAATGGCTTTCCTTCTGAGCACGTGAAGTAGGCCTCATCCAGTCAGGGAGCCAGAACCCACAGAATGTGACCAACCACATCTAAGGTTACAGTATGCTCTTGTGAAGCAGGAATTAATTCAGTGAAGTCCTATGGCCCGTCTTATACAAGAGGTCAAACTAGATACAATGATCCCTCCTGGCCTTAGAATCTATAAATAGTACCATGAAAATTTGTCACGATAGTAAATTAAATTTTATTTAAAATTCTCATGTTTGTTAAAATAGCTCCAAACCCAAATGTTTTGTGAACTCAACAAGTGCCAAATAATGAAGAAAACAGATGATGAATATTTTGTCTAACTCCACTCCAGAGTTGTAATTCCAGCACTGCCATTAGTTTACTGATTTGCTCAAGCCTACACAAACTCACTTGGGTGCAAATACCCTTTGTTCCTCAGGTTCTCCATCTATAAAAGTGAGATAATACTATCTACCTCAGTTACCATCGTTTTGTCAGGGGAGATTACTACTTTGATGCAGTGCTTTAGATATCCAAAATTAAAAACTGAAATAAATATTTTACTCCAACCTCCATTGAGTTAAACACAATAAATTGGACTACCAATAGGGATTCCATCAAAAGCCAACACAAGCCATGAGCCATGTGGACTGCATGTTTCCTATTACAGCATGTAATACTGTATTTAAGCTTGGAATGTGCATTGTCACTTACAAATGCTATCTTCTGGTACATTTTAGCACCATATTTTTACATTTAGTTTCCTGCAGAGCTTGAAGAATGGTGTTGTGGTTTATGGCAGTGGATCCAGAAAGCTTTCAAAGTGTTGATTTCCTTTATCCAGGACAAAACATTCTGGAAACAACAAAGAAAATCTGCTTTCATCACGTTAATTCAGCTGTATTAGCTTTATAATGGGCAAAAGACTACATACAACTCCTAACATTTAGTGAAATTGTGCAGTAAGTTAATTTATACAGACCGGCACTACTCATGGGTCATCAAATATTCATGTTCAGGCATATAGGATCCCAGATTTCCCTATTGTCATGGGTAGATCACCCACACCTCTAATTAATTATAATAAAATTACAATGGGCCATTTACACAAAGTTTGTGGGTCATTGATATTTTTCAGTATGGGGTGCAAAATTTTAACAGAATGCCTATATGAATAGCTTTATACAAGCAGGGGCGGCTCTAGCCATTTTGCCGCCCCAAGCATGGCGGCACGCCATGGGGGGTGCTCTGCCGGTCGCCGGTCCTGTGGCTCCGGTGGACCTCCCGGGAGGTCCACCGGAGCCGTGGGACCAGCAGACCCTCTGCAGGCACGTCTGCGGGAGGTCCACCGGAGCCGCCTGCCGCCCTTGCGGCGCCGGCAGAGCGCCCCCTGTGGCATGCCGCCCCAAGCACGCGCTTGGCGTGCTGGGGCCTGGAGCCGCCCCTGTATACAAGAAAGTCAAATAGAACCATAAATAAACTCCATTTTTCATTGATGACTTTCAGGTCATTCCCAGATTATAGTATTTATAGTTCAAATCAAATACAAAACACTGCTTTGTTGTTTCACATTCTAGCTATATTGTAATTAAAGTTTTATTTATGACAGACACAAATTCTGTCCCAACAGAAATGCAAGTATTCTATCTCCTCTTTCTTGACTTTTGCCTTACCTTGAGTCATTTACAGCTATGTGCCACAGTGACTGATATCATCTTTAAGGTACCATATCAACTTAAATCACTTTGTCATAAGCCATAACAACTCTTTTAAAAATACAGGTAGCAAAGAAACATTTTATATCACACATTAGCTGTCCCTCAAAATTAGACCTTTCCTCTGTACAAAAAATATAATACACTGTTCTGTTTCTTTCACTAAATGTTTAATTTAACATGAAAGACAAAGAAAAGCATTTAGAACATACAAACATTATGGGTAAAAGATGTGCTTAGTTTTCTTGAGACCACTACCCTCAAATGCAAGATATCCCAAGAGATGTTGATACTTCCTTACCTATTCATTCTTGGTGGATATTAATATACTGAATGATTGCCTCTGCTCCCTTAGAGGGCCTTGGATCCAGAACAGCCCTTAAGCATGTACTTAACTTTAAGTGCTTCAGTAAGACAACTTACATGCTTAAAGTTAAGCATGTATTTAAGTATTTTGCTAGATCGGGGCCCAGCATATTTACATCTTTCAGTGCACTGCGCCAATCCACTGGAGAAATAGCCATCTCCACCAGCCCTGTGTACCTACAGGAGAACACTAGAGAGTACAGGGTTAGAAACTCTGCAAGGATATTTTACTATAGGAAATGAAAAACAAAGAATAATAACTTGGCAGTGAGAGGACTCCATAGTTTGCAGAAGCATTCATCATGAGGACTTACTCAGTTTCTCAGCCAGAAGAATAACAACACCACATGGCCAGAGAAAACACACACAAGACACCAAAACCTAAGGGGTCTTTGTTTTAGACATTTATTCTCTTCTACTCCCGGGGCTCTCCCTTCTTTCCAAAGGTCACTTGCATAAGACATAGGGAGAATATGGTATATTTTACTACTCACTTAAAAGCATCATTCTGGTTTAGTCTACCCTACCAATCACAGCAGGTCACCTATTATGAGATCTAGGATGTATGTGCTGGTCAAGATACTCAATCACCAGCGCTCAGTGTGCACTTTGTGTGCCCTTTTGAAGGTGGGGCTGGACACAATGGGCAAACCACAGAAACAGAGGCATGTTACAGCTCACCATGCAGTACTTAATGCACTGGATTCTGCCTCCCTTTAAATTAGTGGGACTACTTGTGGATTAAGAAACGACTCAGTTTGATTAAAGGCAGCAAAATCTGCCCATCCGTTTGCACGCTTGTTTTATGGTATTGGTGGAATAAATGTAGATTTTTCTGAAAACATTGCTTGTAGTAGGCTCCGATAGATTTATTTTTCAGTAAATAACTTCATTGCTTGAAAGTATGTGTTTGTTTAGCTCTTTCTGGAAAAGAAAAAACAAAGAAAAACCTCTACTCATGCTCCTGGCAGCCCTCTTTCTAAAACTGTCCATAAGTCCCTGCATCACGGTTAGATTTGCTTTAGAACAGAAGGTGGAACGTCAAACACTCATCATATTTTTTTCCACACACATCTAAAGGAAAATGTCTTAAAGTTTATTTTAATCCAGTCTGCTGCTCTATTTCCTCTTCAGTAATACTACACTACCTACTTTGCTCCAAAATAAAGCTGAATAATACCAAGAGAGTTCCCCCACATACTTATACAGTAATTTAATAATCTGAGAAATTTGTTCAGCTCTGGGAAATGCTGTACATGTGATCTATCAAGTCAGCCTCCTAGTCCCAAACCAGAGAGTGTAGCAACAACAATAAGGTTTCTGCATCCTTGAAATTCCATTACCACTTCACTAAGACCTAGCTGACTAACCATCAAGGAGACTCAGGTATGGTAATTGTCATTGCTTTTCATCCTGGTGTGCTCATTTGAGTACCTAGTTATTTATCGGGTTACTGTGCTGTTTGTGGTCATGGGTGAAATGCGCTCCTGTGCAGAGGGCCTATGCATACGAGTTCCACTTAAATCTTATCCTGAAGGCATAAGTATTGCCTCTCTGCACAGGAGGGAATTTTACCGAGTTTGAACAAAGGGATCCCCTGTGTTAACTCCCCGTGCTTGCAATAACGCCCTATTTTCTATCAAACTTTTTTGTTCACTGCTTGCAGGGATGATGCAAAGAAAAAAAAATTAAGCTGAGCTCAGATCCAAAGCACATAAGAATGGTCCAGCCCAGTATGGCCAGTGGTCCCTCCAGCCCAATATCCTACCTCCTGAAGTGGCTGCTGCTTGTTGCTTCAGAGGGAATGAATAGAACAGGGCAGTTGTCTCTAACTGCCGCTTTTCTACTCTGCTGTTTGGGTAGGGTGTTTTTTTGGTCCCCTTACCTTTTTTTTTTTTTAAATTGGAGTATACTTTATTTTGAGCCTCTATTATGGTGTTTCTAAATAGTTTCCATGCAGCTTGCTGGCATTTCACTCTTATGGCAGTTCCTTTCATTTTTCATTTAACTCTGCAGTTCCCCTTTTTGAAGTTAAATGCTATTGTGTTTGGTTTCTTTGGTATTTTCCCCCATTCAAGGATGTTTACTTTAATTATATTATAGTCACTGTTACCAAGAGGTTCAGATATATTCACTTCTTGGACCAGATACTATGCTCACTTAGGACTAAATCAAGAACTGTCTCTTCCCTTGTGGGTTCCAGGTCTAGCTGCTCAAAGCAGCAGTCATTAATGGTGCCTAGAAAATTTATTGCCACATCCCATCCTGAGGTGACATGTACCCAGTCAACATGCGAGCTGCAGCTCACGAAAGCTCATGCTAAAATAAATTTGTTAGTCTTTAAGGTGCCACAAGTACTCCTGTTCTTTTTCCAGTCAACATGGGGATAGTTGAAATCCTCCATTATTATTGGGTTTTCTGTTTTTGTAGTCTTTACAGTCTTCCTGAGCATGTCACAGTCACCATCACCATCCTGATCAGCTGGTTGGTAGTATATTTCTACTTTTATACTCTTATGATTCAAGTGTGGAAATATGAGTCAGAGAGAGATTACATAGTACTGTGATTCATTACAGGTTTTTCCTTTATTTAACTATTCCTTTCTTTCACATATAGTGCCAATCCTCCATCAGCACAATCTACTCTGTCATTCCTATATATTTTGTACTCTGGAATTACTGTGTCCCATTGATTATCATAATTCCACCAGTTTCTGTGATGTCTATTTTATCTATATTTTTATTTAATACCAGGCACCCAAGTTCACCAAGTTCAAGTATTTAAAACTTCTTGCATTTGTATACAAGCATTTATAATTTTTTTTAATATTTAGTTGCCTGTCTTCATATGATGTAATTGAAGGGGACTCATTTTACTGTTTCTCTTAAGTTCCTACATGTATTTTATCAGCTTCTAGCCTCCCCTTTAATAAGGTCTCCCTAAGGGATGTCTCTGTCCAAACTGTGAACTGCTCTGCATCTGTCAGCTTTCTCTCAGCCCTTAGCTTAAAAATTCCTCTATGACCTTTTAAATTTTATAGGCCAGCAATCTGTTTTGGTTTCAGTTTAGGTGAAGCCCATCCTTACTGTATAGACTTCTCCTTTCCCAATAACCTAAATCCCTCCTCCCAAAACCATCGTCTCATCCATGCATCGAGACCCTGCAGTTCTGCCTAGCTAACTGGCCCTGTGCATGGAACTAGAAGCATTTCAGAAAATGCAATTATGGAGGTCCTGGACTTTAATCTCTTACCTAGCAGCCTAAATTTGGCCTTTAGGACCTCTCTCCTTCCTTTCCCTGTATCATTGGTACCTACATGTACAACAACTGGATTCTCCCCAACATTGCATGTCTCAAAAGGTCTGTCACTGTCTCACCCAACAGGCAATTAATCATGCAGTTCTCCCAGTCATCACAAACCCAACTATCGATATTTCTAATAATTGAATTCCCCATTAACACTGTCTGTTCCTATTAACTGGGGTCCCCTCCCCGAGATGGGTATCCTCAGTGAGAGAGAATTCCATATCACATCACTTGGAAGGACGGTCCCAACTATGGGATCATTTCCCTCTGCTCCAGCTTGATGTTCTTCTTCCCTGAGACTTGCATCCTCCTCAACAGAAGAGAGGCTGTCAGTCGGGGTGGGGGTGCATTTACTGTGTCCCTGAAAGTCTCCTCCATGTACCTCTGTCTCCCTGAGCTCCTCCAGTTTAGCCACTCTGGTCTCAAGAGCCTGTACTCAGTCTGAGGGCTATGAGCTGCTTGCACCAAATGCACACGTACGCCACAAGGTGGCTAATCATACATGAGGCATTTAGTATAATAAACTGGATAGCCTCCCACTCTTCTTCTGGAGTTCTGATGACATTTTTACTTTTACAGGGTTTTTTTGCTTGTGTTTTGTGGGGGCTATTGACCTAAGTTTAGAGTAAATTTGTTGGGTGTATCTGCCTCTCTCACTCCTTCTCTGAACTCCCTCATAAGACTCCCTTTTGCTAGCTCTGCTGGTTGCTTTGGAGCTGGCTTTTTAAACCTCAGTTCTCCTTGAATTAGCCCTGCCCCTTTTCAAGAGATCCTAAATGGATTAGGAATCAAATATTAGAAGGCTAGAGCCTTGTTAGTAAACTCTGAGTTTAGCCTAGTTGGCCACTTGGCTCAGCAGACAGCCCGAAAACAGACCACACTATAAACTTCACTCAAGCAAACTCATGGCAAGCAAGCACACAACACATATACTAACAGACAAACTCACCCCAAGGGTCACAGTTGCTCCTCCACCCGGAGAATTCTCTTGCAAAACTCCCCACATTTGCTGCTCCTGTAAACTAGTTTGTTATTAGTAATTTAAGGGTTAAAAATCTTACCAAAAGGCTGTAGTTATTAAAAGAGTGGAGCGAAAGAAAAGCATTAAAAAACCCAAAAGACTATGAGATTCAGTATCCAAACTGAAAAATACCAAACATTTGAGGACAGGCTGCTGGGAAATCAGGATTTTGGAGAGAGGTCACCAGCACTGCAACTTCACTGAAAGCTGCTGGGGAAGTCCACTTAGGGAACCAGCCCTTCTTCTGAATCATCATTAACATACTCAGAGCGGGTTATGTAGATGGCAGCAGTAGACCCTATGGTAGCAACATCCCTCAAAGACATCACTACTTCATCTCATTCTTGTCTCCTACTTTGTTAGCTAGCCACTTGATCCAGCTGACAAGAAATTACCTTTAATTATTTTCCTTGTTGAGTACCTATCCAGATTTTATAACTCTTATGACATCTTTCCTTTGTCCATAAGATCTTTGTAAAGGAGATTGCCAGCCAACTTAGAATTGATTTGACTTCAAGTTTGAATTTTCCTTCAGTTAACATCTTGCTGCGGATATTGCTAATGCTTCTCACTACTATGTCTCTGACATTTCTACCTCAAATTCATTGTGGACACGAATCTTTTTTTATTCTCTTCATATAGATAATTTCACCTTTGATCTTAGGGTGGATTCTGTGAAATTGTCTTCTTTTTGCAGCTCTTCTATTCTCAGGGCTGTCAGTGTTTATTTGCATCTGAAGTTTTTAGGTTAGACTAAGTCCTCAGGATTACAACTTGTTTGGTTGTGGACCAAACACTACAGGATTTCAGTGCTTATTCTAATACACATTGTTTTTCAATAAAAACTATGTTAAAAAAAGCATAAAGCAGTTTCCTCTCTGAAGACCTCCAAAGAGGAAGGGCTGTAGAGGACATCAAAGCAGTTTTTGATTGGCCAGCATGACCACTTTTTATCCTGTCTAGTCTATTGACTGAAAGATCATAGATTAGATACACTCAGTTGCCAGAATCAACATTTTTATTCTTCTGTCCATTTGGTGAGAAGAGATTTCATCATCAAAATCCACAAAGGCTTTTACTGCAGCCTGTTGGTTTGGATTGAGATAATTGAATGTGCTGGGTCCTTTTAACAGCTGGAATTGGGGGTGGGGGCAGGTCAATTGGTGGACTTATCACAGTTCTCACAGAATCACTGACTGTTTATTTAGGATTTCATAAGAAACTGATCGGAACTTTGTCTGAATTTGGAAATGGGTTTATCCATTTCAGACATCAGCTAACAATGAATCCTCATTTCCTTTAATCCATTCCAAAGATCATGCTCTCAGATACTTGCTATGGCTTTTTATTTACCCATTTCAAAAACAAAGGGAAACCTATCCCTCTAAACAAAGATTATCTAATGAGAAAGTCCATAGCATTGCATACTCCACATTAGGAGACAGATGCATGTGGCACCAAAAGCCAAGCTGTTCTGGACAGCTTAACAGTAGAATGCACTCCAAGTTGCAAAGAGTGAATGGAAGCCCCTCTGTAATGCTAAGAAGTGGTGGGCTTGTGTGTACCTAGACTGGTCTCTGCTCCCCTGTATACTGAAGGTTGTCTCTGGTCTGACAAGGAACAGGGCAGTGCAGTGGAAGTGGTTGGTGTAGAGGGACAAATGGAATGTCTTTGGATCTGAACTTACCTAGATCCATGTGATGGATTGTGTGCAGGGGTGGGGTGGGAGTGGAAGACACAAGGGAGGCAGAAGCCCATAGTTTGGAGTAGCTCCCAGAATGGGGCATTTGGAATGTGCTCAAGTATCTAGGTGCCTCTTTCATGCTGCATAGCCATTTCCCCTACTTCTACAACTATTTCTTTGGGATTTAGCTCACTCTTGTGCACAGTGGAGAAGTGAAATAGAGGGCTCTGGATATGTCTATTCGACCCATTATACCTTGAGGTCTGATCTGCTGATCATGTTCAATGTAACATTGAAAGTCAAAGTACTAAATATAAAATATACTCATTCATAAAAGACATTTAGTCAGATTATCCTGGAATGCATTATGGTATGCTCCTAGTAACATTAATAGGAGCTCCCAGTGAGCAACAAAGAGGAATGTGGTCCATTGCTACCAATATATGCAGATCAATACAGGTTTGTATTCACTAATTTATTTTGATCTTTTTAAAAAAAATAAAATAGTTTATAGGCTTTGATGTAACCCCTAGAACCATTAAATCATAAGCAGATTCAACTGCTATTGCACCTGTTAAAGCCAAACAGTCTGCTTTTATATATTACTGCTTTGGAAGCAGAATCAGAATTAACAGTTTGCTCACAAGAGGAGTGTGCATTATCAGGACAGAAAAATTGATTTTTCTAAATTAGAAAAAAGTCAAATATTTTTCATGCTGAACCTTAAAATAGGAAATATCACAAGGCACGACAGTATAAGTTTGCATTCCTTATGGTTTAAAGTTTCTACAGGTTACATCAAAGCCTATAAATTATAGTTATTTTGAGATTGTAAAAAAATAAAATAAAAATAAGTGGATACAGGTCTGTATCAGCCTTATATATAAAATGTTTTACCCATACAGTATCCATCAGATTCTAGGCACTAATTTTAGATGCTATTTCAGGAGCCAGATACTAAGAAAATTGTTAGAAGAATTTCAGCACACGATATTATGAGGGAAATATTCCATCATTAAGTGTACAAGGTCTGAATAAAACCCAGAAAACCCTGGATCTACATTTCCACAGTGTCATACAGTAGTTGATTTTGCTAAAAACGTCACTTCCTTTGCCACTTGGCTGCAGTGCTTATTCACTGAGTCTAGTACAAAGCCAAGTGAAGTCAATGGAAAAACCGCTATTCACTTCAAATGGGCTTTAAATCAGCCCTTACAAATCAAAGGAAACATCATGTCAGTTTCTGGTAGCGTTTTTTTGTTAGGTATCAAATTTGTTTGGAAAGAACATTTGGAGCACTTTTAATTTGTACTTTTAAAAACTTTTGAGTTTCATGAAAGAATATACAGGGATGTGTATGGCCAAAATGTTAGGAAAACTACAGAACAATCTGGAGAGAATTATCCTATATGTTAACTAAGCAGTTTCTAATTTCACAAAATATTAACAAAATATTTAAAACATATGACTGCTTTAATGCCTTTAAGGCTCTTAGTATGTGGAATTACATTATGTTTATAAATTCAAAGAGACTTCATGATACACTGCAGTGCATTACAGTTTTTAGATCTGTATTTTCTGGACACCATGTATAAGCTTTTGCTGTATTTTATTCTATTTTATCCTTCTAAGCATTCATTGGTAGTCTATGCCTACATAGTGTGCTTGATAAGTAACATAGAAACATACTATCACATGCAATTTTAATCAGTTTACCTTTAGTTTCTTTCCTTTTTATTTTTAGGGTACATTGTTTTGCTTTTAAGTTTGCCAAAGAAATTGATTTCCTATTGTATATACCCCCCACTCCATTTTTCCTCCTATGTACCATAAACTCACATCAGTACCTGCTTGAGAAGAAGTTTACTGGCTCTGTATTGAAGGACAGCAAATATATAGAGAGACTGTTTCCCAAACCAAGGACAACAATGCACAGCTAAATTACAAAAAGTTTACTTGTGTGTGCTTTTTTCCTAGAACAGGGGAAAACCAACCTGTATGATTAATAAGCATCTACATCACATTTCCTCCCTGGCCCCCTTCTAGAAGTTAGAGTTATTCAGATTTGGGAGCATTGCCCAGCAAAATGACAATGGGAACAGTCTGGTGGTCTTAAAGATAATGAATGTTTTCTCTATGACAGGACTGTGGAACTGAATTGATTATGGACCTATATTTACAGTTCTCTATTGCATGGGTGACCAAAGGAGGCTGGGAAGAAAAGAAAGGTGCAAGAAGCCTTCACTCCACACTGGACCCAGGCATTTACAGTCCTTAAGGAATCTAGAACACAAGGACTGCTCCATTCAGTGCTCTCAGGGGCAAAACCACCCTATCTCAAGTAGGCAAGGCTAGAGACCCTCCTCTCCACCAAATACAGCACCGACCTGACACAGAGGGAGCATGCTGCACCCTTCTGAGATGTAATACGTGTTCTGGAAGGTAAAATGCCTCTGAGAGATCAATACCATAACCCTGAGTAAGGGACATCTTTTGGGGACAGCTAATACAGTTTGTTTTTAGTTTTAGTGCTGGGATTTTAGTTTGTTTAAATGCTGGCATTTGGCTGCTGGCTGGGATTACAAGTAATAGCAAAGAGTCCTGTGGCACCTTATAGACTAACAGACGTATTGGAGCATGAGCTTTCGTGGGTGAATACCCACTTCGTCAGATGGATCACCCACGAAAGCTTATGCTCCAATACATCTGTTAGTCTATAAGGTGCCACAGGACTCTTTGTTGCTTTTTACAGATCCAGACTAACACGCCTACCCTTCTGATAAGTAATAGAATCTCTTGACCACCTCAAGTACTTAACTGATTATTATTGAGGAAGAAGGTGGACTGTAGCAGCATGTGCAGCATATTTCTATCTTGCTTTGAGGAAGAGACAACACTGAGGTGATAAAAGTAGTACAGCCCTGGGTCCTTAATATTTACCATGTCTTTCTAGAGGACCACTTCCCCTTTACAATTATGAAATGGAATTCACCCACTAGGGAAGGAAAAACCCCACTGAACATGTGAAATTTTAAGGTTCCAGCATTGTGTAGGTAAGATCAGAATTACTAGCCACTCTGACATACATAATTAACCAAAACAAACAAGTCTTCCATTTTGAAGGAGTTCTGCCCTCATTAAACCTGTAATATGAAATTTAGTCTCAGCAAGATATCTAGGGCAAAGTCCCTACAGTGTGCAGTGTTGCTCATACCAGAATATTTCTTTGACAGGATGGATCCAACTGGATGAAAGATGAAAGGCAAAACAGAGCAGCTGATAAGAGATTCAATCACTAAACAAATTAGACAAGAGTGATATCATTAATGCAAATCAACATGGGTTTATGAAAACCAGATCTTGTCAAACTAATGACTTTTAGTGAGACTACAGGTTTAGTTGATAAAGGTAATAATAGTGCTGTAATACACTTTGACTTGTATATGGCATTTGACCTGGTAATGTACAGTATTTTGATTAAGGAACTAGAATGATACTCAGGGTTTCTCTACATGGAGCAGCAATGCGGACTATAGGGTGTAATTTCTAAAACACACTAATATGCTGTGTATTAATTGATCCATGGAACCCTGCTGGTGAACATTAGAGGTTCTGTAGCACACTGTATTCTTCTAATGTTTGAAGCAGCACAACATTAAAGTGTGATATACATGGAATAACCAATGCACAACACACCTCCAGAGGGCACATTACCCCACCATGTAGACAAGCCCTTTATCAACATAGTACATATTAAATGGATTAAGAAGAGCTAATGGATAGACCCCCAAAATGCAATTGTAAAGAAGGAATCATCATCAAGGGGCAGGGTGTGTGTATGTGTTTCTAGTGGGGTCCTGCAGGGATCAGTTCTTGGTTCCTTATGCTATTTGACACTTTCATCAATCACCTGGAAGAAAACAAAAATAATTACTGATGAAATTTGGAGATGACAAAGATGAGGGGAGTGGTAAATGAAAAGAACACTTCACTGATCTGGAGCAATCTGGATTGCTTTGTAAGCTGGGCACAAGCAAACAATATGCATTATTACAGTCAAATGTAAAGTTATACCTCTAGAAACAAAGAAGGTAGGCCATATTTAGATGGGGGGTGGGGGGTGGGGGGGCTGCAAAACTCTCCTGGGAAGCAGTGACTCTGAAGTAATAAATCAGCTGAACATGAGCTCTGAGTGCAATTCTGTGGCCCAATGGCTAATGTGAACTTTAGATGTATAAAAAGGGAACTCTTGAGTAGGAGTAGGGAGGTTGTATTAATTCTGTATTTGACACGGTGTCCAGTTCAGGTGTCTCTAGTTGAAGGTTGTTGATATATTGGAGATGGTTCAGAGAAGAGTCACAAGAATGATTAAAGGATTGGACAGCAAAGAAGGTTTAAAGGTGACTTGATCACAGCCTGAAGGTAGGTACCTAGATGGGGAATAAAAATTTGACATGGGGGCTTTTCAATCTAGCAGACAAAATAACAAGATCCAGTGGCTAGAAGATGAAACTAGACAAATTCAGACTAGAAATAAGGCATTTTTTAAGCAGTAAGGTAATTAACCATTGGTACAATTTTCCAAAAATTGTGGAAGATTCTCCGTAACTGAATTTATAAATCAAGATTGGATGTTTTTTCTAAGATATTCTCTAGTTCAAACTGAAATTAATTCAGAGAGGACCTATGCTATACTTGAGGTCAGACTAGATGATTCTAGGGGAGCCTTCTGGATTTATAATTGATAAATCTATGAAATCCTTTAAACTGACATATTCCAGATATTAATCCAGTTACCTTATTTCTGTCTCAGATATCTAGCAGAGGCTTATAAAATGATCTACACATATGATATTCTATTTCAAAAATGAAATTAAAATCACCAAGAATATTACAGTGTTTAAAAACTATGGTTTTAACAAAGCAAGGGTGACTGGATTAGCAGGTACATATACCCCCCATATTTTCTGTTTATTAATATTTGGGTTATGGTACTCCCTAACAAAATCAAGACTCCATTGTGTCAAGGTACTGAACATACATATAGTAAGAAATTATCCGTGTCCTGAAGAGCTCACAATCTAAATAGACAAGACAATGGATGGGACAAAGATAGATGGGAAACTGAAGTGCAGAGGAATTAAGTGACTTGCCCATGATCACAGAAAAGTCTTCAATAATGTTGGGAACTGAACCCACATCTCCCAAGTCCCCATCCAGTGTTTTAACTACAGGCGCTTTTCTCTCTGAAATGTCAAAGGACTAAACAGAAGAATGCATGTTGCAAATGCCAATCCGCATATGCTAAAAGTAGGACTGTGCTTGCAGACGACACCAGAAATGTTATTTAAATAAACTGTATGTGCCAAGTATCTGTTATAGTCAGAGAAACACACTGTGCTGAATCTGCTAACAGGAGATTGTCCCAATATTTTGAGGGTGCTGATTAAGGCCCCAGTACTCTCCCACAAGCACAGAAGTGGGATCGGATCCTAAGCAGAGTCTACTGGCAGTTATAATTCACAGGAATTACATTGTCTTGTTTTTAAAGTCACTGATGAATTAACAGTGGTGGGCAACCTGCGGCCCGCACTGCTTCCTACAGCTCCCATTGTCCAGGAATGGGGAACTGCCCATCACTGGATGAGTAGATACTGTGCTGCAGCATTGTTTAAAAATGGATGAAAATGTTTACTGTGTACTGTGTTAGAGAATAATTTTGTCATCCATCCATACAATAAATAGATACACACTTACATAAGTCTTTTAATTCACTGAATAAAGATGACACTTCCTCCAGAAAATAATTGACTGTAGTTTTAATGGGTGGTCTAAATGACCACCAGTTAAACAGCTAGACCCAATGAAGAAATGTGCTGAAAGCTGATACCTTTGTAACTAAATAGTTACTGGAAATAAACACATATGTGGTTTGTTGATTGCAGTCAAAGAGGAAAGTTAACTCAGTTTTTTCCCTCTCACTTGCTATTCTATTTACTGAGTGGTGCTTAATCACAAGAGATCTTCATAAATCACTCTGTACTGACCAGTAGCAGAAACCCCATGTCTGGGGCACAGTACTATAGTGTTTTTAGACTGCCTGGAGCATACTTACCAACAAGCAATGTTGTGTGTCACCATACCTGTATTTCATAACAAGATCCTTCCCAAAAAACAAGCACCCACCTCAAGTTATGGATCACCTCCATTGTCATTCCATAGCAATATGTTTTACGGATGTCTGTAAATGAAATCTAGGCTATAATTCCTTTTGCTTCAAAACCATGAGGAAGTATGACATGCTGTCTGTCTGGTATTTATATATTAAATTGCATTTGAAGAGTGTTTAGAAGAGAATTCCCTTGAATTCTTTTCAAAGCTACAAAAAACCTTCCAACTACTGAGGTCTGACCAATGAGTTCACTCAAGAAATATTGTGAGTTGTCACTTTTAGTTACACATAACTTCTACATGATTGCAATGCGGTTATATTACTTGAATCCTACAAAGCCAAGATATTTAGTTGAAGAATTTGGGACTGAATTCCAGATGAAAATTGACAACTCAGGACTAATCTCATCTGAGCTGTCTCACATGACTTCAGTGGGAAGGAGAGGTGCTGAGCACCTAGACCTATCATGGCCTATCTCAATATTAAATTAATGCTATTAAAACATGCTGTGTTATAACAGCAACACCAACAACCATGCCTTAAGGGTACTTAGAATACAAAAACACTGAGGGTTAGTGTTTTCAGTGAAGCAGAAAGCTGACTAGACTACCTGATTTTCTGTCCTATTCCTTATCCTGGGACAGACTAGAGCAATCTACAACCTGCTCAAACCTGGACAAGCTGGCAATGGTACCCAGGAGACTGGCATTCAGCTGAGCATAGCTACAGTGCAGCTTGATCCATCTACTCTTCCTTCCTGCCATAACATGCCTCCAATACACCCTTTGTTCTGGGGACATTGGGTAGGACACATAGGAGCTGGTTATTCTACATCTACACCACTGAAGAATCCCCTATGCTATGAGAACCCCCAGGAAAGGGGAACGTGACCTGTCTCTCCTCCCTTTGCATCACTCAGGAGTGGTGCAAAACTGAAAACAAGATGTTTCATTTCAATAGATGTCTTTGGAAGGAATTAGAAAGGCATTTAAAGCCAAACATTTTTCTTAAACCTTCATTGCCACTGTAGCAGGGTGGATCCTGTTCCTGCTGTGAAGGGGTTTAAAAAGTGGCCTGACAGGGCTTGAGAGCGGTGGCTCTCAAGGCTGAGCTGATTAGGGAAGTGGCTGCAGCTGGGGGCCATGCCCCAAACTGAGAAACAGGGCCTTATAAGAAGGCAGGGAAGCCAGGAGCCAGACAGTCTCTCTCTCTCTATAGAGAGAGATGGGCCTGGCTGCTTAGGAGCTGAGACAAGGTACCTAGGGTGAAGCAGGGCTGGGGACAGGCTAAGGAGCTGGGGAGCTCTGGCCTGGAAAGCCCCAGGCTGCGGCCTAGTAGAGGGCTAAGAGGTACTGGGGATTGCAGGGGGCAACCTAGGGGCAGGCAAGGCAGCAGGTCCAAACCCCCTTTGCCGATGATGAGTACTGGATACTGCAGTCTGCCCCAGTGAACGGGGGCTAGATAGAGACTGGGCAGTAGCCACTACTGAGGCGAAGTGGGGATAGTGGGGTGGGGGTTCCCCAAGGAGGGGAGACCCTAAGAGAAAGGGGTTATTGCTGAGGGCAGCACCCCATGTAAGAGGGCACCGGGGTCCTGGGAGGGACACAGAGCCAGTAGTGATGGACAGGTGGATCACCAGCCTGCAGAGGGCGCTCCTGGCTGGAACAGGGCTAATTCCCCAGAGTCACCAGCAGGAGGCACCGCAGGGGTGAGTCGAACCCGTTACACGTGGTGGAGAATGCGGGCATAGCGGTCCGCCCCTGATACAAGGGGCCAGGGCAAGGACTATGGGACTATTGCCTGGACATTGAGACGGTGGAGAAACTGAGGCAGGGAGTGATGGATCCCTGTTATACTGGGGTCTTCTTTGTGGAGTCGCCAGGCGTTGTCCATGGGTGGGGTTTGGAGTCAGCACCCCAGTGGAAGGGGACTGATGACCCACAGGGACTGCGGGAGGCGCAATGGGCCCTGCAGGGACAGATGGCCCAGCTGGTGGAGGAACAGCAGGCCTTGCGGAAGCTCCTATGGCATGTGTTTGGGAGGAACCGCCAAGGAAGGAGCCCGGCTCTAGGGCCAGGAGGCCTAGGGCAGAACTAAAGACTTGTTATGTCTGTGCCAGGAGTGGGCACATAAAACGAGACTGTCCCTATGGGGCTGGGGGCAGGGTGCCTCACCCCAGATTGGGACAAAACCCAGTCCCTCAGACGGCACGCTGGGTGAGGGAACCCAGGCGGATGCGGGTGTGTTGGGCCTGTGAGAGGCGGGGCCACTTTTGGCGGGACTGCCTGACCCAGAGGAACACGACCCAGGGCAACCCAGGAAGGGCTGGCCCAGGGAGGGACAGTAGGAAAAAGCAGGGGGCCCGGGCAACACCGAGGCGAGGAGCCTGTTGACATTGCCTGGAGCGGGGCCACCTGAGGAAAGACTGCCCCCTAGTGGGGAGGGCAACGCAGCTGGAGGCAGCCGAGAGAGTGGCTGACCAGCCAGTGGGCCACCCAGGGGCGGTGGTGAAGACTGCAACTGGGACGGTGGGGACCCTGCGAGAGGGTCAGACCCAAACCATCGCCAGGGAGGTCATTGGGAAGGAGACCCAAATGGACTGGGCCTAGCAGGAGGCCGGGACCCAGGTGGGGGTAGACAAGGTGACGGTAGGAACCCAGACCCTGAGTGCGAAGGGTCAGGAAGACTGCCGGGAGGACCAGGATCTACGGGCGCAGCTAGACGCCACGGAGCAGGCTTGGAAGACAGCCCTAGCAGAGCTCCAAAAAGTCTGCCAGGAGAAGGAAGCCCTGGCCTGCAAACTGAAGGACAGTGAGGAGAAGCAGGCGTGGCTGGCAGGACACCTCCGGGTCGCACAGGCCAGAAGGCCCCATGATCCCCTGGGGTGGGGGTTTTAAGGGGGGAGGTGTGTAGCAGGGTGGATCCTGCTCCTGCTGTGAAGGGGTTTAAAAAGTGGCCTGACAGGGCTTGAGTTCGGTGGCTCTCAAGGCTGAGCTGATTAGGGAAGTGGCTGCAGCTGGGGGCCACGCCCCAAACTGAGAAACAGGGCCTTGTAAGAAGGCAGGGAAGCCAGGAGCCAGACAGTCTCTCTCTCTCTATAGAGAGAGATGGGCCTGGCTGCTTAGGAGCTGAGACAAGGTACCTAGGGTGAAGCAGGGCTGGGGGCAGGCTAAGGAGCTGGGGAGCTCTGGCCTGGAAAGCCCCAGGCTGCGGCCTAGTAGAGGGCTAAGAGGTACTGGGGATTGCAGGGGGCAATCTAGGGGCAGGCAAGGCAGCAGGTCCAAACCCCCTTTGCCAATGATGAGTACTGGATACTGCAGTCTGCCCCAGTGAACGGGGGCTAGATAGAGACTGGGCAGTAGCCACTACTGAGGCGAAGTGGGGATAGTGGGGTGGGGGTTCCCCAAGGAGGGGAGACCCTAAGAGAAAGGGGTTATTGCTGAGGGCAGCACCCCATGTATGAGGGCACCGGGGTCCTGGGAGGGACACAGAGCCAGTAGTGACGGACAGGTGGATCACCGGCCTGCAGAGGGCATTCCTGGCTGGAACAGGGCTAATTCCCCAGAGTCACCAGCAGGAGGCGCCGCAGGGGTGAGTCGAACCCGTTACAGCCACATAACAAAATAGATAGTTTGGTCATGCAGTTCCAATGCAGTGTAATTCCAATGAGCTGCTTTTTCAAACTGCAGCATCCATTTAATGTTCTGACTTTCAAAAGAATAATGACTTTATAAACCACAAAAACAGAAAGAGGGAGTGAGAGACCAGGAGAGCAGTGTATGGAGACTGTCAGGTAAAAATCTTTGAATCCGTGTACTCACAATACCCTTGAAAAATGGGTGTTCACAAGCCATGGCTTTCCACTCAGCTGTGTGAAAATAATGTCAGAACACAAGTTTACAGTATGTGCCCACAGCTGAGATGCTCAACAAGTGGCCTACTGGAAGACGTATAGCCTTCTATGCACAAGTACACATAGGATCTTCAACTAAAGTGACCTGACTGTTATTGCCAATTAACACATGCAACTTCAGTCAGTGTTTTTGCATGTGAATTGATACAAAGAATACATACTTGGGTTATGAATGTGGTCCCTCCTACCACACAATGATACAAAGGATACATCTCAGACATACCTTGGCAATTGGAGATAGAAATGTATTAAGGAAGAGCTACCAAGCGTTTAAGCAATTGCCAAACTAGTCCTTTATTGATAGGCTTGGAAGGATTAGATTTTTATCAGTAAATGTTGATTTCACTGTACACACAACCCAATGAAAAATATTTCCATCTATAAAAACTGAAATTTACAGATAGGCAAAGAAAGAAAAATAAGGCCTGAGAATTTAAAACTCTAAGGATATTTACTTTTCATATTTTGAAATGTGATGTTGACAATTTGCATTTTAATACTTATAAAGCTTTAACTTAGTGAATCCTAATGTCTAGTGTCATTAAATAATTATCTTTCCTGCTGTTGATTGCCCCCAAATATGAAAATTTAAATAGATAAAAAATTAAAAACAAACATTATCCATCAAAATTATAAAAAATGAATGTTGCCATGCTAACTTATTAAACAATGGGATTCCCTATAGCAAACTATTCCAAAACTGATGTACTTACATGAGTGGTCCACAGATTGAGCTTGATCCTCAGCTATGCTCACACTTTGTGTAGCGGAGTGGGGAGGAGAGGCGACCGTGGCTCAGCACTACTCAAACTTCCATTGTCTGTGACAGTCTCCCAAGGAGTCTTTCACTAGCTCAGGATCACCAGAGTGCAATGTGTTCTGCCCTCATTCCCTCACATCTCCTTTCCAGAGCCCATTCCTAGCACCGAATGCCCTGTAAATAGGTTGTGTGAGGAGGAAATGAGTAACAGGCATCATTAAAAAAAACTTTACACCACAGGGCAATTTACCTATGTCAAATAAATCCCCAGCTGCACTTTTAGGGAAGCTCAATCCCCTTTTTGCATTGGAGCAGCAGAAAGGCAACTTGCAGATCTTGGTACAAGATGACATTGTGTTATACTTACGCAGGTAGTGATAATCTCTGGCTCCCTTCATACATCTGCCTCAGTGTCAAAAAGGGCAATTATTGATTGTATATGTAAGTGCCGTGAAAGAATATTAAAACATATCCTATATATTAGTGAGCATAAACAATGTGAACATCAACTGTCACCATCTTGTGCTTCCTCACAGGCATCTTAGAAGTGTCAGTCCTCCCATTATGGCCAAGGGATGGGAAATGAGAACTCCAATCCACTGTGTATTTTAGAGTTTTTTTCAAACCCATGAATTTGAACCAGCAGTGTGGGTTTACACCCCAAACTTTCCTATCTCCCAATACTACTTCCTACTTGTGCTGACAAGTGATTAAAACAAATTAATTGTGATTAATTGTACTGTTAAACAATAATAGAATATCATTTATTTAAATATTTTTGGATTTTTTCTACATTATCAAATATTGATTTCAGTTACAACACAGAATACAAAGTGTACAGTGCTCACTTTATATTTATTTTTTATTACAAATATTTGCTTTGTAAAAATCAAAAGAAATAGTTTTTTTGAATTCACCTAATACAAGTACTATATTGCAATCTCTTTATCATGAAAGTTGAACTTACTAATGTAGAATTATGTACAAAAAATAAAACAATGTAAATCTTTAGAGCCTACAAATCTACTCATACTTCTTGTTCAGCCAATCGCTCAGACAAACAAGTTTGTTTACATTTGCAGGAGATAATGCTGCCTGCTTCTTGTTCACAATGTCACCTGAAAGTGAGAACAGGTGTTTGCATGGCACTATTGTAGCCGGTGTTGCAAGATATTTACATGCCAGATGTGCTAAATGTTCACATGTCCGTTGATGCTTCAAATACCATTCCACAGGACATGCATCCATGCTGATGACAGGTTCTTCTCGATAACAATCCAAAGCAGTGTGGACTGATGCATGTTCATTTTCATCATCTGAGTCAGATGCTGCCATCAGAAGATTGATTTTTTCTTTTGGTGGTTAGGGTCTGTAGTTTCTGCATCAGAGTATTGTTCATTTAAGACTTCTGAAAGCATGCTCCACACCTCTTTCCTCTCAGATTTTGGAAGGCACTTCAGATTCTTAAAACTTAGGTTGAGTACCGTAGCTAGGGTGACCAGACAGCAAGTGTGAAAAATTGGGACGGGGGTGAGGGGGGTAATAGGAGCCTATATAAGAAAAAGACCCAAAAATTGGGACTGTCCCTATAAAATCGGGACATCTGGTCACCCTAACCATAGCTATCTTTAGAAATCTCACATTGGTACCTTCGTGTTTTGTCAAATCTAGAGTAAAAGTGTTCTTAAAATGAACAATATATGCTGAGTCATCATCTGAGACTACTATAACATGAAATATATTGCAGAATGTGAGTAAAACAGAGCCAGTGACATACAATTCTCCCCCAGGAGTTCATTCACAAAATTTAATTAATGCATTATTTAATGAGCATCATCAGCATGGAAGCATGTCCTGTGTAATGGTTGCCAAAGCATGAAGGGACATACAAATATTTAGCATATCTGGCTCCCAGGGCCAGCTCCAGGCACCAGCGCAGCAAGCAGGTGCTTGGGGCAGCCAATGGAGAGGGGCGGTACGTCTGGCTCTTCGGCGGAAATTCAGGGGCAGATCCCTCAGTTCCTCTCAGAGGGAAGGACCTGCTGCCAAATTGCCACCAAAGAATGAAGCCGATCGTGTTTTTTTTCTTTTCACTGCTTGGAGTGGCAAAAATGCTGGAGCCGGCCCTGCTGGCTCCTAAATACCTTGCAATTCCGGCTACAGAAGTCCCATGCGAATGCCTGTTCTCACTTCACGGTGACATTGTGGGCAACATTATCTCCCATAAATGTAAACAAACTTGTTTGTCTGAGAATTGGCTAAACAAGAAGTAGGACTGAGTGGACTCGTAGACTCTAAAGTTTTACAATGTTTTGTTTGAGTGCAGTTATGTAACAACAACAAAAAAAATCTACATTTGTAAGTTGCACTTTCACGATAAAGAGATTGCACTACAGTACTTAGAACATAACATAAGAACATAAGAACGGCCGTACCGGGTCAGACCAAAGGTCCATCTAGCCCAGTATCTGTCTACTGACAGTGGCCAATGCCAGGTGCCCCAGAGGGAGTGAACCTAACAGGCAATGATCAAGTGATCGCTCTCCTGCCATCCATCTCCATCCTCTGATGAACAGAGGCTAGGGACACCATTCTTACCCATCCTAGCTAATAGCCATTTATGGACTTAGCCACCATGAATTTATCCAGTCCCGTTTTAAACATTGTTATAGTCCTAGCCTTCACAACCTCCTCAGGTAAGGAGTTCCACAAGTTGACTGTGCGCTGCGTGAAGAAGAACTTCCTTTTATTTGTTTTAAACCTGCTGCCTATTAATTTCATTCGGTGACCCCTAGTTCTTGTATTACTTGTATGAGATGAATTGAAAAAATACTATTTTTTCTCTTTATCATTTTTACAGTGCAAATACTGGTAATCAAAAATATAAAGTGAGCAATGTACGCTTTGTATTCAGTGTTGTAATTGAAATCAATATATTTGAAAATGTAGAAAAACATCCAAAATATTTAATAAATTTCAATTGGTAGTCTGTTTAACAGTGTGATTAAAACTGCGATTAATTTTTTTGAGTTAATCGCATGAGTTAACTGATTAATTGACAGCCCTACTTCTTATCCTTCAGTAGGATGAAGTTTCTGCTTCTCTCCCTGTTTGGGCACAACAGTAAAGCTTAAAAACAGGTTGAAAACAAAGTCCTTTTCCTCTTCTAAACCAGAAGAAAGAGAAAGCCTTTACAGGTAGCAAAAAAATCATTATCTTTGAACCCCGCTTTTCTTCTGAAGAGGGAAAGTAAAGCAAACAGTCTTTGGATTCTAGCCATCTTCAGGGTAGAGATAAAGTAAAGCTTTTAAATCAAGAGAATCTAAAAACAAGTCATTTTTAAACCCAAGAAAACAGGCTTACACTGAAATTAGAAACATTTCCTCAGCAAAGAGCAGAGCTTTTCCTGTCAAGAGGCTCAGCCATTCCCATCCCCTCACTCTTACTTTCACTTACCCATACATGCTCCCAGCTGGGCTAATGTCATCATGTTGGTTTACCCTTGCTTCATTGCCTAGAACCCTGGCCTGAATCACCAGGGCTTTCCATCCTGGTTAGTCTCTTGTTCCTTTGGGATCCATGTGGATATTATAGAACACAGTGTACTTGTTAGTGTTGTGATTTCTCATGATATGGGGTCATTGGAATGGATGAATTCCCAGGAGGGTATCTATAGGCCCAGGATATCAACTCTGGGGACTAACAGACATTGAGTTCGTGCTTAGGTCCAGGCTAGACTGCAGTGGGCTTAGTACTCAAACAATTTCCTACCCGCAGACACTACCATTCAACCCCATATGATAACATCTACTGTAGATTACAGTGTCACTGTGCACACACTGATGGTTGAACACCTACCTATATTGAGCTTACTAGATGACTGTAGTGTGTGAAGTTTGTTAGTTATCCATCTACCATAGTTCATACCAATGATTAATTCAATACTTGACAGGATAATGTTTCCTTAAGCTGAAATTCAATTGCGTCATGTGCCACTAATGCATTTTCTCAAAACTGAAAGAGTGTCTGTAGCATTGATATCCATGTTATACTGTACATGATTGGTGTGCTACAATCTAGACAGCTACCAGTCATACAGAGCTAGTGTCCTATAGAGACCAACAAGCTGAATCAGCTTTATAAAGAAAGCAGGTGCTCCCGTCCAAAGAAGATAAAAGAAACTGAATGTAATTAATCCTCCACTATCTTAGGGTAAGAACCAAAGAAACCCCAACAAACAAACACAAAAACCCCACACAACATAACGATTTTAACCCATAACAACAAGCTATCTCAGAACTAGACCTTCTCTGACCAGCCCCCTTTTCTTGGGATCTTTGATTTTTTATACTGTTTCTTGTGGCTCATGTGCCCTCATTTGCTAACCTGCTTCACCTGTGCGTCCAGAAAGGCTAGTTTAGGCAAGTCTTTCTAGCCATTAGTAGCCTGGCAATGAGCAGCAGTAGCTTTTACTCAGGTTTATGTGTTTGCCTATTTGTCCTTCTTCTAGAAAAAGAGAATACTGAAGTGGAAAAACAAAAAAAGGCAGAATATATTACTGTTCATGCCTTGTTTACTCTCTCCCTTACACACACATGCACCCCCACCCCACAAGAAAACCCCAGACATAAAAGGGAAAAAACCAGAAGGGGTGAGAGAGGGAGGCTCTGAAAGAAAGAGGCCATTCTGTCCCAATCAGGAGCATGTTAATAAAACAACACACAACTAACAACAGGATTTGGACCCATTGTAGCTGACCAGGCTATGGGTAGTCACTCCTAGTGGTTGAAATGAGATTTCAGCTTGCCAGTTAGAGCTGGGTCCAGGGGACAGAGTCCAGGAATAAGCCAAGGGTCAGTACTGGAGGGACCAAAGGCAAATGCCAGAGTTGGAGGGCAAACCAGACTTGTAAGCCAGAGGCAGAGCCGAGAATCAAAGCCAGAGGGGAACAGAGTTGGGAGCAAACAGAAGCAAGTTCAGAAACAAGGCTGGAGCCAGGAACAGGGTAAGGTCAGCTACAAACAGGCTTAGCTGCAAATTTAGTCAGGGAACAGGCCAGCTGCTTCTCCTAGCTCCTCTGGCCCCTGACATGCATAGTTAAAACTGTGATAGTTTTACCCAGCCTCTCACATCACAACCAACAATGTGACCTCAGATAACTTCAGCTTCTTCTGGGATATCAGGCAAGGGTGTCTGCTGTCTCCATTACTTTTTGATTTGGCTCTTGAGCCCCTGGCAATAGCTATATGGTCTCATTCAAATATCCAAGGCATATAACATGGTTCAATGCAGAATAAATGGATGGTATATTCAGATGATGCCCTTTAGTACAGGGCTTTGGAGCTGTGCTCTGGCTCCACTCCAGGCAAAAACCTGCAGCTCCACTGCTCCAGAGCTGCTCTGCGCTTTAGCTCCGGGCTCCGCTCCAAAGCCCTGCTTTAGTATATATCCAAATCAGAAGCCACTAGTCCAGCCCTCCTAACACTCATTTGAAAAATGTGGAGCAATACTTGGCTACAAAATAAATTGGGAAAAATCAGAACTATTGGATATCTCCTGGTTATATTGTGGGGCTTTTTTTCTCAATGAAATGTCTGTAGGAAAATGATGCAATCAAGTAGCCAGGTATAAAAGTAGCAAGAAATATTAACAAACTAGTGAAAATAAATGTAGACTCTGTACTCTTACAAATACCTAGTGATGCAAATAAGTGGCATCCTTTCTCCCAGAGCCTGAGGTGGGAGGGTTTAAACAATAAAAATGTATATTCTGCTTAGGATCCTCTGTATTCTATGCCTATGTGTATATATCCCTCCCCATCTTATTTTAGAAAACTTAATAACATGATTAGAGCCTTCCCATGGGTCAAGATCCATGACTATTACTTTAAAAACTTGAGCTCCCTAAAGCCAAGTTAGGGCTGAGCTCCAAGACTTACAATATCACTGTTATGGCTTTATCATGTCACAGATGTCAGATTGGTTCCAGCATTCTTACACCCATGTACTACATAGGTGGAAATTGAAATTGGGTCTGCTCAGTTCCTCTTTTTATCTGATGGAGAAAAAAAAAAGATGCCTACAGCGGTGGCTGCACAAAGGGTCTGGGCTATCCTAGCCACAAGGTACCAATTTCATCCTCATCATCATGCAAAACCATCTATGTGGGGTAACCCAGACATGCAAACTGCAGAAGAAAATATAATTTGGAAGACCTGGATGCCATGGCTCATATGTATTTCCCAATTAGTGAAGAATGAGGTCTTGGCATCATATGTATTTCCCAGTTAGTCAGGGATCAGGGCTTTGTCTCTTTTCTAACATTAAAGCAATGCCATAATCTGCTACTTTCACCCAAGTGACAGTACTTACCACTAAAACACTTGCTAATGTATCAGTTTGGTTCAGATGCCCAGAACTACAGGCAAACTTGGAAATGCTTCAAAAACTTCCCAAGGCCCATGCTCACTAGGTATGCTTTACTAATGAAGAGGAACTCCATTGATTTGGAGTTCTATGAAAACATGAGAAACCAAGTTATCACAGCCCTTAAAAGAACCTCAATGGCAGAGCATATTATGGAATTTTAAAAAGGTTTTTGTGGATCTCAGGCTATGGCTGACACAGCAAAAGATTCTATTCAAAATATATTGGATACCACAGATGTTGTACAAGATGGCTGCCTTGTCTTCTGAAGTTTGTTGGTGATATAATAAAGAAAGAGAAACCCTGATGCAAATGCTATGAGGCTGTCCAACAGTCAGGCAACTGTGGAAAGATGTGGACACAAGAGTGAAAATAGCAAACAAACCAGCTGAAAATCATATCCTAGATATGGGCTGGGCTTAACAACCAAAAAGACTTCTGATCTTGGGGTCTGAAATGATTACCAAGCACAAAAAATGGAGGAGTAGGCTGGTGCCCAGAATAGAGCAGTGGTAATTGGACCGATGTGAGTTAGCAGAGAAAGAAAGAATAACTTATTGACAGAGAGAGCAATTATATGCATTTGAAGAAATTTGGACCCATTTTTTGAAACACTTGGATAAAGAATGCGGAAATAGCTCAAATAATGCCATAATTCCATTCCCCCTGCTTTTCCCCCTTTCCCTTTTTGCCTATTTGTGTATTTATTATTATTATTATTAATATTATTACCCTCACCCTAACATGTTATGATCTATATAATAGAGTCTGATTTTGTGTTGTCTGGGCTTGCAGTTTTGACAAATTGTAATGTTGTATAATTGGATAATTTTATTGGCTAGCCTGTGAAATGTGTGGTATTTAGTAAAACATACATGCCTTAAGTCATTTATCTTTTTGTATATTTTATTTGTTTATGAACATTAATAAAAAAATACTCGCAAAAACACAGAATTAGGGTAAAAAAATCACCATTAAACAATATATACTGTTTGATTTAAATCTCTTCCTGCAGTCCCCTTTTGTCTCTGTTGCCTATTTAGTACTGCCTATACATTTGTTGAGGCAGCACCTATCATATTATATGTATGTAAAGGGTCTAGTGCCATTTGGTGACACTATAATAATAATAAATAATATTGTGTAAATGTATCCCTGCCCTGTACTGGATGAAGTATCAGCCTTGTGATTATGTCACCACCTAGTGGCCAACCTCTAATGAGGACAGAAGTGACAGAAAATGGAGGTTCTCCTTTAGTTCAAGTGGTCAGAGACTGTATATTTGAAGCAGAGGCCGTTAGCATGGATTTCACAGTCAGCTTTCACATAGAGCTATGGTTTGGTGGACAGCTGTTAACTGTGGAGTCTATGCAGCCATGGAATCATTATACCTCCTCCCACCACTTTCCGAATACACAATTTCTCGTCCTTCAACTAATGAACATTGTGCTAGCCCTAAAAGGCTGACTTGTTCTTTTGCACATCAGCGGTTGTGGGTTTCTTTGGCAGCATGTCTAGATTACAGATGTGCTGTAAATGCAACAGCTCATTTTGTTTCATGATTCCACCCTTAAGCCTCATTATCCATGCTCTAGCTTTAAATTAAAAAACAAAAAAGTTCTTCACCCAGGACTCAGACAAACCTTCTGCCCTATTGCACCTGCTACCTCAAACCCACTTTTTCCTTTTTTCCAATCACTGCTGACTTTTAAAATAAATACAAGACTACTCCACACATTCCCCTTCTTAGCCACACAATTTCATTTTTGACCCACCCCTTAGTCCCCCATTCAGCTTTACACAGTTTATTGGAAAAAACTCTTCAACTTTGACCCTATTATTGGTCCTGTTTTTGTGCTGGGTTTAACAATTGTGTGCAAACATTTCTTCTACAGTCTAGCTGTAGGACTCTAAACAGGTTAAAGCCCTCTTTCCACAGCCACTATCTCAGGTGAACTATTTATAAAAGGCAAGAAACTCAGAAATATACCATGCACACTGCAAACAGTGACACCCCAGTGTAACTTGCATCAGACAGCAGGGGAAAAAGAAAATTCCTTTAAGGGAACAATGAATAAAAATGACTTCCATTTTAAGAGGGAATACTTATTCTCATTATGTATTCAGCATTGGAAATCATTTGTTATTACTTTGCAGGATATTCTGTAAAGTTATTTTCATAAAGAAGCAAATATATTACTATTCAGGGATTCCTTGACATAGTAACAATAAATCCTCTGATAATTTAAATATTTTAATTATCTTCTAGTAGTGTGTAGGAGAAATTCCCATTTAATAAGACATTGTAATCATGCTTACAAATAATATACATTGGATCCAGGAACAGAACAATATTTGTCTATGCTTCCAAGTTAATGGAGACAATATTTTCAAGATGTACAATTTTGGTTAACATGTAAACTATTTCTTCCTCTCAATAACACAAAAGCAAATTCAGCTAATAAACATTGTGTTCCATAATATTTCATAAAGGATGATTCCACAATGGCAGGTTGCAGCTCTGATGCTGTTGCCTTGACAAGGGCAATTTGCCTCTGCTTCTATAAACGAATAGCTTCTCCTCTCAGTTTATTTCTCATCCTGCTTGGATAATCAGGCGCTGTATCTCTATGCACTGTTGAAAAGTTGGTGAAAGCAAAATGTGTCATTTTTTTTAGCAAAGCAGATTTGAAAAAAAACCCAAGCAATACATAATGCAAAGCAGATACCTACTGTATGGAAAAAAAACCAGGAGTACTTGTGGCACCTTAAAGACTAACAAATTTATTTTTAAATTTAAATATAAGACTACTGTATGGAGTTGATGCTGATCCAAAAGACAGGGCAGTTGAAGCCAAAGTTTTTTAAATATTTGCAATTAATCTGCTTTGACCATATAAAGATCTAAGATTTTTTTTAAAGTGTAAATTCTTCACCACTTAACCCAGTTCATCGATATGGATCTTGCACATGGGACAGCAATTAGTGAACATAGTCACTATTATCCTCTACAATCATTTCCAAACACATGAGGAAAGAAGGCTGCGGAGCCATATGGTACATATATTATAAGGTAACCTGTTCCATTCTTTAGAGTTGCTATTACTGTTTTTGCCACAGCTACAGGAAATAAAATAGCTACTGGAATGCAGACCAGAAAAAAGTATTCCCAGAAGGCTTTGCTAAATGAAAGGTTGGAATCCTTGAGTGGAAACAGACTTTTAAAATCAGCTTTCTGTTCTTTGCAGCTCAGAGGATTCTGCTCAAATGTAAAATACATTTTACCAATGTGTGCACATTTGGTAGCTGTATTTTTAAGCTACTTATGGAAGAAAGTTAAGTGTTACCATGGTGGACTGGAATGCAACAGAGCAAAGTACCATTTATGGTAAAGGAAGCATAATGTTAAGCAATTATACCCTGAAACAACGCATGTATAGTTTTAGCTCTTGAAGGTATTAACATTCAAGCAACATACACCCAACACGCAAAATTATTTTGCCCCTTTTTATCTTTTCCTTTTCCATATAGTGACAGCTTGAATCAAGTATACTCATCAGTACCATTTTGAAGCAAGATGCTGATAATGAAGGATTTCTTCTTCCCGTTGCTTTATAGTTTTTGTTGTTCAAATATTTCAGCCTAAGCACTGAACAATGTTATCCCTTCAAGTTTTTTAATATACTTATTAGGACTGGGACTGTAATTTTACTCTGTTTACACCACACCTTGCATGATGAGGGTATGATTTGCTTAGGGTTCCTACAATATTAATAATATTAAAAATAATAAGAGTATCATCTTTTGCCATTCAGCAGTATGATCCTGATTCTGCCAGGTACTTAAGCACATGAGTCGTGCCATTGGTAAGTACCAGGCAGAATTGCAGACTATATTATCAATTCAATATTAAACAGTTTATTTATTTATTTAAATGCTTTGTTCATCATTAATGTTCATCTTTCATGAACCCAACTTCCTCATTTTCTTTTATCTTGAGACTTTTCATGTCTATAGAATAGTATATTGCTTCATCAGTTATGTTTATTCAGTAGCACATTTTTAAGATTCTGCAAGCATATTGAAAGAACTAAGAATTACATGTAATAATGAGTTTGAATTACATCATTCATCTCATCTGCCTAGCCTTTGATAGCTTTTTTTTAACCCAAATGAAACAAGTCTTTTCTAGACTTAGTCATAATTCATGGAAAGTCTGTTGCTGACACTTGATACCTGAAATATATTACATAAGAGACTCTTTAATTCCACTGAATTCCATTATGTAAAAATCTCTCTCCCTGCTAGACCTAGATCCAAGAGAAATACAGAGGACAGAGAGAGAATCAGAGATTCTATTTTTTCAAAGATTCCATCTAAAAGTCTTTCAAAATTACATAAGTGTGCAGTTCATACCTAAGTTTTGTTGGCTTCAAGAGACAGAACATGGAAGAGCTTGTTAAAGGAATTTATTTAGCCCCTAGCCTCACATTACTGCTTAATAAAAATATGTACTCTAAGAAATAAGAATAACTTGTTTTTTTAGTATCAAATTGTATGTTTCACACATATTGAAACACTTAAATCAATAATCGACTGAAATATTTTTTTAAAAATATGATCTTATGACATATGAGAATCTAACTCTCTAAAGTAATAAGAATTAAATCGATTTCGAGTGAAAACATGTAGGCTATAAATTAAAGGAAGTTTGTGTGAAATATAATGAATCGTGACCATGGGTGAAATCCTGGCCCCATTGATGTTAGTGGGAATACAACCATTGACTTCTATGGGAACAGGATTTCACTCCATATGTTCCAATAAAGTTAGAAAAAGATTTCATGTCTTTGGTCATAGGTGTAGCCTCATAAAAATTCAAGTCCACCCAAATATGGAAGGACCCGGTAACTTGGTGTCACTGTGCCTTAGGCCTTGTCTACACTACAAGACTATTTCGAATCAACTTAGTTCGAATTTGTGGATTCGACCTTATGAAGTCGAATTTGTGTATCCATACTAAATACACTAATTCGAATTTCTGAGTCCACATTCACGGGGCCAGCATCGACTTTGGAAGCGGTGCACTGTGGGAAGCTATCCCACAGTTCCCGCAGTCCCCGCTGCCCATTGGAATGCTGGGTAGAGCCCCCAATGCCTGCTGGGGGGAGAAATGTGTCGAGGGTGGTTTTGGGTAAGTGTCGTCATTGAACCGTCAATCACAACCTCCCTCCCTCCCTCCTTGAAAGCAACTGCGGGCAATCTGTTCGTGCACTTTTCTGGTCAGTGACAGCGCGGACGCCACAGCACTGCAAGCACGGAGCCCGCTGCGATCATCGCCGTTTTCTCCTCCTCGCACTTTATCGTCCACCTCTTCCACAGTCAGCTGCTGAGAAATTGGGCTACTTTTCAATGGTGCTGCAAGCACTGGGGGACCATAGGGGACGTTTTACAAACATCAACGTCGGGTGGCCGGGCAAGGTTCATGATGCGTGTGTTTTCAGGAACTGTGGGCTGCTCAGACGCCTGCAGGAAGGTAGTTTCTTCCCGGACCACGAAATAACTGTTGTGGATGTGCAGATGCCTATAGTCATCCTCGGGGACCCAGCCTGCCCGCTAATGCACTTGCTCATGAAGCCCTATACAGGCGCCTGGGACAGCGACAAGGAACTCTTTAAATACCAGCGAGCAGCGAGCAGCGTGACCTGTGACTGTTCAGTTTCTTTACAGAGAAGCTGAACCTGCCCCTGTTTCTTTACCCAGTTACTGTTGACTCTCCTCTTCGGTTACATACCCCGTTCACCCCGTTACCCCCACTTCCAGCACACGTGTAAAAATAAAATACATGTCCCATTATTACTTAACAAAGGTTTCTTTATTCATGACTTTTCGTGAAAGGGTTGAAACTGGGACGCAGGCTGTGCTGGGTAGGGTGTGCGGTGATGTAAAGACCGCCTCTAAACTCAAGGAATGACAGGCTCCTGCTCCTAGAGCGGTCCGCAGTGCCGGAATGCTTTCAACGGAGCCTGCCATCCCTCTTTATGGAATTCTGTGTGCGGGCGGATATGTGACCTTGTGGTGGAGGAGGACGGATACAGATTCCTCAGCTGCATGACTCTGCGGTCCAGGACAAGGACCGCTGTATAAGATCTGTAACCGCCCTCCCCCGCTGCAAAGTCACATCTCCCCCGCCCACACAGATCCTGGAAACCACCTCCAAAAACCGACCAGGGTGCCTACTGACTGCACCGTGTGTGTGACCCGCTGCTGATCCTGCCCCCGTGTCTGTACCCTGGGAAAGGTGACTGTCCTATGCAATTAACCACCCCCTTCCCCACGCCCCCCATTCAAACACAGTCTTCTTTGAAAAAACATAACGGAAACAGTAATTAACAGCAAAGCATTTTTATTAATTAAGTAGACAGTTAGGGGATGGGACTGGGATTGGGACTACTGTGAGTCTGGAAGTGAAGGACTTCGGCAAATGTAGGGTATGAGAGCTTTTAGGTACTTGAGCACTGTGCTGTGGTGCAGTGACAGTATTCACGTCCCCGGCCGCCCCTCCTCCTGATTATTTTCGGTGAGGGGGGTATGGGACTGTGTGGCAGGGGAGTGCGGTTGCAGATACACTGCAGGGTGTCTCTGTCCTCCTGCGGTCCTGCAGAACATCCACAAGGCGCCTGAGCGTGTCCGTGTGCTCCCTCACTAGTCCAAGCAGCGTTTCAGTCGCCTGCTTGTCTTCCTCACGCCATCTCTCCTCCCGTTCGCTGTGTGAGCGCTGGCACAGAGAGACGGTCTCCCTCCACTGGCTCTGCTGGTCCGCCTCTGCTAGGTAGCAGCCCATACGTTCCTCGAACATCTTGTCCCTTGTCTTTTTCTTTCGCCGCCTAATCTTTGCCAGCCTCTGCGAGGGAGATGCTGTGGCAGGTCTGGAGACAGAGGAAGCTGTGAGATGGGAAACAGGGAGTGAGTTCCTTGCAAAGATACATTTTTGCGAACAATTAACTGAGTCTAGGCTGTCTCTGTGAATTCTGGGTTGAGACTCCTGTCCCTGCTGGGGCAGAAATCATTTTCGCGGTGGATTCTGGGTAAATGTTGCCAGTCATTCCTTCCTCCGGGAAAGCAACGGCAGACAATCATTTCAAGCCCGTTTTCCCAGAATTGCCCTGGCATACGCCATAGCGTGGCAACCATGGACACTGTTTTGCCTTTTGTGTATGTCACCGTATGTGTACTAGATGCTGCTGACAGAGGCGGGCCAGCAGCGCTACACAGCAGCATGCTTTTGCTTTTGCATGACAGCAGAGATGGTTACCAGCCATATTGTACCATCTACCATACCATAAATTGGTAATAAGATGGTAATAAGATGGGCATGGTTACCTGTCCTTTTGCACTGCCCCATTTGGTGCTGTCATAAGTGCCCCTGGCCGAGCAGCCAGGGGCGCAAAAGCAAAAATTGGGAATGACTCCCTGATTGGTATCTAAAAATAGAATCAGTCCTGCCTAGATTATGGGCAAGTGTACTAGAGAACCACTATATCATAGAACCAGAGAGCACAGCTGCTCTGTGTCAGATCCTGCAGAAATTATGAGCTGTATGCTATTCACAGGGGGTGCTCCTGCAACAACACCACCTATTCATTCCGTTCTTACCCCAGCCTTCCTGGGCTACCATACCATTGTCCCCCCACTTGTGTGATGAAGTAAAAAAGAATGCAGGAATAAGACACAGTGACTTGTTTGTGAGAAATGAGTGGAAGGAAGCCTCCAGCTGCAATGATAGTCCAGGCAGGACATTAAGGAGTGTGGATGAAGGAGCCCATCATCCCTCTGCTAGTCCAGGGGCAATTGAATCTTTTATTTACAATGAAGGGTGGGGGCTGATGGAGCTCAGCCCCCTGTTGCAATGATGAGGACGGTTACCAGCCATATTGCACCATCTGCCATCAAAAATTAGGGACAGGCACCCTTGATCGACCTTACTGATGCTAGTCGGCATGGTTACCAGCCCTTTTGCACTGCCCCATGTGCCAATAGGCTGATGATGAGGACGGATTTCCATCTTTTTGTACCATCAGCCATCCATAGCGTGGGGGGAGCAAGGATGTTGGTGTTGAGTGCTGCACCATCGCGTCTATCTGCAGCATTCAGTAAAGATAGGGTGACATGTAAAAGAGTCAACAGAGGATTGTTTTCACTTCTGGTGGTGGGTGGGGTGTGTGCGCAAATTGCCGAACTATGCCCTGACCCACCGCAGACACTGTGTTTGACCCTAGAAGCATTTGGAGCTCATCCAAGAATGCAAATACTTTTCGGAGACAGCAGGAACTGTGGGATACCTTGCGTCCTCATTCCCCCCTCCCTCCATGAGCGTCCATTATATTCTTTGGCTTTCCGTTACGCTCGTCACGCAGCTGCGTGCTGAGTCTGTGCTATGCCGTCTGTCCGTAGATTTTTTAAAAATACTTTGGACCAGGCGTAAAATTACAGTAATTACCCTAATTAGATGCAGGAGTCTCCGAGCGAGATCACCCTGAGGAGGGTCACTGAAGGAGATAGAGAGCGCATGCTGCGTGAAAGCTAGCACGAACCAGGGCCCGATGCAGCCGTGCTCGGGGAGGCAGTGCTCCCTGAGTACCTCATGAAAGCCTTGCGTGGAAAACTGTGCTACCACGGAGCACCCAATAAGGCAGCTCTCCCCAGGAACCTCCTGCTGATGCTTTTCGATTAACGCAAGGAGAGCTTCGTGGAGATCTCCAAGGATGATTTCTGTTCTATCCCCATATCTAGAGAGACCTCCTTTTCACACAGTTAAGATTCCTGTTATATTAAGAATAAAAGTTAACATGGTTAAAGCACTTACCGACTGCTCCTTCCCCTGATTCAGGGTCCGGGTTAATGGCCGGGGAGGGTTGTTGGGGGATCTCCGTGACGGTGATGAATAGATCCTGGCTGTCGGGGAAACCAGCGTTGTAAGCGCTCTCGCCTGCCTCGTCCTCCACAAACCCTTCCTCATCTTCCCCGTCCGCGAACATCACCGAGGAACTGGCCGTCGACACTGTCCCATCGTCAGAGTCCACGGTCACTGGTGGGGCAGTGGTGGCAGGCTCCGTAGCGTCCGTTTGCCGCTTTGATTTTTTGGTAGCCTTGTCTGGGGTCCTTGATTTTCACGCGGCGCTGCGTTGCATCCCGCCTGTATCCTCTGTCTCTCATGGCTTTGGAGACCTTCTCGTCTCTGATTGGTCCTTTGGTCAGGTGGTCACCAGGTACTACATGTTAACCCTTTCCAGGGAAAAGAGACCTTAACCCTGATCTGTTTATTTATGACACACCCCTCAAATCGCAGACAGTGGGGGAACCACACTGGCGGTGATTTCCTTCTAGAACTTTAAAATAATTTCAAATCTCTGTGGAGGGAAGCTTTTGTCTGTGTTTTCTTTGTTTGTCTCAGGTTCTCTTTTTGGATCTAAAAGAGACCAGTCATGTCTCCAAGTTCTCCTGGAATAGTTTCTACTAATTAATAGTGAGTATTAATTAGAAAGGCGAATTAGTCTTATGTTTTGATTTCTATATTTGCAATTGTGTGTTTGCTAAAGGAAATGCTTTATTCCTGTTTGCTGATATTGCTTTTACTGAGAAAAGGGGGAGGGGGGATCTCTCTCCAGAGATTGATAAGGTTATACCCTATGAATGTCCAGCTTGGGCTCATAGAGATTCTGTATTTTCTTTTTATTCTTTAATAAATTCTTTCTTTTTTTTGGACTTGGTTAATTCCTTCTCTTGTGGAAATTCAGGGGAAGGGGAGGGGGGAAGAGACAGTCCTCCTGGGTTTGATTCAAGCAGTTTGAATCAGGTATCTCTTTCCAGGACTAGGGAAGGGGAGGGGGGAAGTGAGTCCCTCTTTGTGTTGAGTCAAGGATTTGACTCGGTGTATATCTCTCCAGAGCAGGCTGGAGAGAAGGAAGAGGGAGAGGAGGGGAACTGGCTGTTTCTCTCTCTCTCTGGTGAGATTCAAGGGGTTTGAATCTGGGTTCCCCAGGGGAAGCTTGGGGGACAGGCAGTGTGTCAGACACTTTAACCTGACTGGTGGCAGCGACAAGGAGACCTACCCTAGGATTTTAGGGTGGGGGAATACATGTTGGTCCTCACTTTGAAACCCCCCAGTTTCAAGTGAGGGTGCAGACCAGGACAGCACTATACCCAGTTAAAGGAAATGTTGGGTACCACTTTTGACTCCCATTTCCTATTCCGGTCCATGTCTCCACCATTGGATGCTGTGGCTTCATCTGTTCACCAGCTCTGTGCTGGCTCTACTCCAGTCCTCCCTAGGAGCCCCCACGGCATGTCCTGCTCCCGGGCTTGCCAGCCCCAGACTGAGCTGCCTGGCTGGATTTGAACCCCTTCTCCAGTCTGAGGAAAGGGCATGGGAGTGAGGTCCCTTTAGCCCATAAGTGTTCCTTAACCCTGTAATGGGGAGGGGGGTGTACAGGGGGCTTCTGCCTAGTAAAGGGTTCATAATCACATCACAAGACTCATTAAATTGTCCAGATTTGGATCTAGTTTCCTGGGATGGATCCTTGTGTACTCTGGATTTACAGTGGTGTAAGTGAGATCTCTCTCTACTTTAGCATTTATCCAACTTCATAGTTAAGTGCTATCACTATATTGGCCATCCGAGGGTGCTGAGGGAATTGGCTGATGTGATTGCAGAGCCATTGGCCATTATCTTTGAAAACTCGTGGCGATCCAGGGAGCTCCCGGATGATTGGAAAAAGGCAAATATAGTGCCCATCTTTAAAAAAGGGAAGAAGGAGAATCCAGGGAATTACAGACCGGTCAGCCTCACCTCAGTCCCTGGAAAAATCATGGAGCAGGTCCTCAAGGAATCAATTTTGAAGCACTTGGAGGAGAGGAAGATGATCAGGAACAGTCCACATGGATTCACTATGGGCAAGTCATGCCTGATCAACCTGATTGCTTTCTATGATGAGATAACTGGCTCTGTGGATATGGGGAAAGTGGTGGACATGATATACCTTGACTTTAGCAAAGCTTTTGATATGGTCTCCCACAGTATTTTTGCCATCAAGTTAAAGAAGTATGGGCTGGATGAATGGACTATAAGGTGGATAGAAAGCTGGCGAGATCTTTGGGCTCATAGTGATCAATGGCTTGATGTCTAGTTGGCAGCTGGTATCAAGCCTGGCTTTGTTCAACATCTTCATCAATGATATGGATGATGGGATTGATTGCACCCTCAGCAAGTTTGTGGATGACACTAATCTGGCAGGGGGAGAGATAGATACGCTGGAGGGTAGGGATAGGGTTCAGAGTGACCTAGACAAATTGGAGGATTGGGCCAAAATAAATCTGATGATGTTCAGCAACAAGTGCAGAGTCCTGCACTTAGGACAGAAGAATCCCATGTACTGCTAAAGACTGGGGACCAACTGGCTAAGCAGCAGTTCTGCAGAAAAGGACCTGGGGATTACAGTGGGCAAGAAGCTGTGTATGAGTCAACAGTGTGCCCTTGTTGCCAAGAAGGCTAATGGCATATTGGGCTGCATTAGCAGGAGCATTGCCAGCAGATTGAAGGCAGTGATTCTTCCCCTCTATTCGGCACTGGTGAAGCCTCATCTGGAGTACTGTGTCCAGTTCTGGGCCCCCCACTACAGAAAGTATGTGGACAAATTGGAGAGAGTCCAGCAGAGGGCAACTAAAATGATTAGAGGGCTGGGCATGGCAGGCAACCCATTAGGTGACCTAGGTGGTCGCCTAGGGCGCTAACATTTTGGGGGCGGTGACCGCGGCGGCCGGACCTTCTGCCGCCTCAGTCGGGGGCAGCACCTTCCGCCACCTAGGGCAGCAAAAAAGCTGGCGGCGCTCCTGGGGCTGGGGAACATGACTTATGAGGAGAGGCTGGGGGGAACTGGGCTTAGTTATATCTCTGCAGAAGAGAAGAGAGAGGGGAGATTTGATAGTAGTCTTCAACTACCTGAAAGGGGAAGGGGGGTTCCAATGAGGATGGAGCTCGGCTGTTCTCCGTGTTGGCAGATGACAGAACAAGGAGTAATGGTCTCAAGTTGCAGTGGGGGAGGTCTAGGTTGGATATTAGGAAACACTATTTCACTAAAAGGGTGGTGAAGCACTGGAACGGGTTACCTAGGGAGATGGTGGAATTTCCATCCTTGGAGGTTTTTAAGATCAGGCTTGACAAAGCCCTGTCTGGGATGATTTAGTTGGGGTTGGTCCTGCTTTGAGCAGGGGGTTGGACATGATGACCTTCTGAGTTCTCTTCCAACCCAGATCTTCTATAATTCTATTATTTGACCTAATTACTGCCCTTAAAAATGCCAATGGGGAAATGTACATCTTAATTACCTTACACATTAAACACACACACTCAGATATAACAAAATCAAGATGACAACTATTTCCTCAGTAATGTTATCACATTTCATTTTAGCCAAGGTGGGGCAATGATTAGACACCACATCTCAGCTCGTAAATAGTGAATCTGAGATTCCTTAAGTGTACTGTTCCTCTGAAAAAGCTCTAATGCCTTAAACTGTGAATACTTTTACATCAAATAGAGGAATAGATTTAATCAAGGACTAACACTGGAAACAACTTTCTTTTGAACTTTTTCCTCCCTGTGAGATCTACTCTCTGCCTCCTAGATAGGATCCAATTATTGTCCCTTTTTCTTCACCCTCCAAACCCTAATTTCCAGAGCTCATTTCTTTTGGCCAAGGCAATTGGACTGGACTCCTGTTAGAGTCTGTCAATACTGCTTATCAGGAGAGAGGGACTGCTGTTTAGCAATACTTAATACTTGCCCCCTCCCCTCTAGCTCCCATTGATAACTAGAGAAGATTCCAATCAGTGCTATCCCTAGTCAGTATGGGGTCAACACTTGTTACTTTTTGCATATGAATGTAAAGCTCGCAGGATGTGACCAATGGAGCCAGAGAACAGGATATGTATTTGGGTCACAGCCAGAAAACCTTCCATAGAAAATTGCACACCAATCGTATCAGTCATTTCTGTAGTTGTGATAATTTTTTATTGTATGCACCTACAGTTTCACCATATCGGATAAATATGTAACAGCCACATTTACAAAAAAACGTTGTAACATCTTTCAGTTTTCACTTACATTTTTGTGAAAATGGAAAAATAGAAGTAGAAAGATATTTTTTTTCTATTAACTGATGAATTTCCAATAGGATAAATGCATTCAAATTTATCAAAAAATTGCAAAATCTCAATTTGCAAATAGAGATGATAAAATTTAACACTGTTGAAATTTACAAATACCAGTGCTATTTTTTTTGAATTTGCTATCTTAGAACTACTCTTCTCAGGGCCATTGCTGAGCGTTTGTTGCTCTTTTTTAGCTTTATGGTCTTAGTGGTACAAAATACATCCTCCCTCTTTGCAAATATCTGTCTAAAGCAGCATTAAATGGAAGCTACAACACTTTCTACTTATGGGTGAATGAACTGCGATGTGAGCGAGAATCATGTCACACTATTTCAAGCATTGGGTGTGAGCCTGCAAACATATACAAGGGTAATTTTACTCACACAATTTGTCCCATTTACTTTCATGGAACGACTCAGGAGTAAAATTCCTCATCTGCAGAAGAGTTTGGAGGATAGCATCCATTTTTTAACTTCTCTTGTGGTATGCCGGCAGTGCATTTTGTTTTGGTATGGGAGACATTTGAAAAGAAAACCAGATAAATACATAAAGAAAATAAAGGGGAAATTATTAACAAAGGGACAAAGAATTGTTATAATTAGGATATCAAGGCTTGCTCTCTATAAATACAACTAGTGACTATTGTGGGAGATCTATAAATGGACTGAGAACTCTTTTAAAGGTTTGCACAGCTCTTTCCCCTCTCCTTCTCACGTATGAATAGACCTATTCATTTCTATGGAACTTTTGTGTGTACCAGGTCTGGAAAGCAGTCAGAGCTGCCTAGCACAGCTTCAGGTAGCAAATGTATGTAGAATTCTGATTTTTTTCTGTTGTAGTTAGAGAGCCTGTAATACTAATCTATTAGTGTGGGTGCAAAATAAGGTGATTCAGTAGCATAGAGAGAGTCCGGTGCTAAGTCTAAAGCAGGGGTAGGCAACCTATGGCACATGTGCCAAAGGCGGCACGCAAGCTGATTTTCAGTGGTACTCACCGATCTGGGCATCTCTGCATTTAAATTTAAATTTTTAATGAAGCTTCTTAAACATTTTAAAAACCTTATTTACTTTAAATACAACAATAGTTTAGTTATATATTATAGACTTATAGAAATACCTTCTAAAAAGGTTAAAATGTATTACTAGCACGCGAAACCTTAAATTAGAGTGAATAAATGGAGACGCGGCACAGCACTTCTGAAAGGTTGCCGACCTCTGGTCTAAAGCAATATCAAGGGACAGAGTCATGCAACATAGTCTGAGTATTTTACCCACCCACCCACACACACACACGGTTGCATGCATAAAACAATGATGCATTAAAGTAATTCTGCCCTTATCTACATCAATATAAATCAGGACCAACTTAATAGCAACCAATAGATTTACATCAGTGTACAAATGAGAGAGAAACATCAGGCCTTATAATTATTAATGTTAAGCTAGAAAACTAACATTACAAAGTTCATTGTTAAAGATGAAAAGTATTTTGCATGTCTCACTATTGTGATCCTGACAGATGTAACAGGAATATTTAGTACTCTAGAAAGCAAAGCAAGTAGTGTTATATATCAATCTATGGGACCTCACTGGAAAATTGTAAATGAAGAAAAATGCAGAATTTTTCTGGGGTTTTAGTCAGTAAAAATCTGAAAAGTGATTTTTTTTAAGTTTTCCATAAGAACCAGAAAATTTTGAATCAAATAAAAATTCACAGAAAATTTTGATTTGGAAAAAAAAGAAAAAAGTTTCACAGAAAACTTTCAACCAGCTCCACTATTTACCTGTCTACTTTTATCATGCCTATCGCCAGACTGTTTGCTCTGCCCCTCATGACACTCCATTGCCTCCCGCAATTCAGATACAGTATATGCAGATTGAAATTATCAGTTTGATATCCCTAATAGTTTCTATGCACGTTCAGTTTAAGCTGTCTAATTCTGCAGTCAACATGTGTGCTTAACTTCCACTGCATTAATTGGAATTAGGAGTAAATCAGTGATAAAATACACTTTAGTACCCTTACAAATGATAGGATTAACAACATACAATAACTCACGCAGCGAAAAGAAGGATGCCAGTAGCATTATTTCATGAATTTCTGTACTGGGTCTCTCCCCCGCCCCGCCCCGCCCCTCCACTGGTTCTTCTTTCTCCACATCCAGTTAAAGTTTCTTATTCTTGCCTTTGAAGCCCTGCATTACTCCCCCTGCTCCCCACCTATCCAACCCGGTCTCCTTTCATCTTGCCCCCTTTCCCAGCCCCTATGTTCTGGCAGCCTCAACACAGCATGTGTCCACTTCTCCCACCACTATCCATACTTTCTTCTGTGCTGCCTTTCATCGGAATGCCTTTCTTGAGCTGATCCATTAGGGCGCTTTCCTCAGTGACTCACCCCTGCTGTGACACCTACAACAAATTCATTGACTTAGGATGGAAAGGTAGAGGGGAAATTGGGGGATATTTTTTCTAATTAAAAAAATGCATTAGCACAACATTGTATCACCAAGACATGGTCAATCCCTGTAGGGCGACTTTACTTGTTTGCTGAGCCCCTTCCTTCCTACCTTTGTTTGCCTGCTCACTGGGACTGTTACTTCCTTTCTGTATGTGCACTGCCTAATATACTGCAGGTCCTACCAGAAAAAAATACTAATACTACAATTTGGAATTGCCTAAACTATTCAGCTATACCCGCATATAGGGAATAGTCCTCCTAATGTTTGATTGGCTTGCGAGAAGTATAATAAGGTATCATGGGATAGACATATCAGAGGGGTGTGTGTGGTGGGGGTAGAGGGGAAAGGCACTTTTCCCTTTGGTATGATCACACATCTGGTTGACGATTAGTGTCTGACTATAATCTTTCCAATGCAGAAGATATTTGTCTGCTTGTGGTGAACAAAGGTTACATTTTGTGCTTGCAGTTTGGTTTTAGTGAAGCAGGATTAATTAGCTCCCAGCTGTCTTTGTGAGGACATGTCAGAACTTTCCTCTGAGAGGAATCTAGGAGCATTCAGGAAACAGCAATAGCTTTAATAAATCATGAACTGAAACTTATGAGAGCCAAAAATGCGCAGCAGCCTAATGTTGTGGGAAAAAAGAGTAGCAAGAGAGAGAACAATAACCTGGGCCAAGAGTTAAGAACATTGAGCCATATCAGTCCCTTCTATGCAAAGTACTCAGAAGGGGAACAATTACTTCAAATCTTATGCCAGAATAAAGGCACAGAGTGCATAACACATTCACCTTTGATGGATATAGTGGCCACTGATGGGTTATATGCCAATGATCCCTTTGTCTTAGTTGTGACTTTGCCCACCTCACGCACTTCCTTGACTGGAGTAAAAGTGGTGGATCATAATGTTGCAACAAGTTCATTAAATTACATTTTGTAGGGGAACATGTTGCTGAAAGCAGCTACACCCAGGCTTATCCCAACCTCTCACTGGCTATGCTCCCGAGTTCATATGGAACACCCAATTGCATTTAGTTCACTTGGAGAGGCCACCCACAGCTCCAGGGTTGGAGGTGAAGAAGAAATCTAATGCTACAAGCCTTTCTGCACTGCACTCCAGACCCATTTACATACCAGCAAAGGGAGGGGAGTCTATAGGACATAGGATGCTGAAAATATTGCAGAACACACAAACCTTGATATATCACCACTGCTTCTCACTGAGAGCTTGGTTTTAAGATATTCCCTGGATACACTCAAAACACTAATCAAGTTCTGAAAAGCTAGTTTCAAAGAATGAAGATTCACTTTTGACTGATTCAGAAATGTAAGTCGCACCCTCCCCACAAGTCAATAGGTCAGATTCAGTTATCTGCATGTAACACCATTGGATTTACTCTGGGAAGTTATAGGGTTATAAGCTAGGGCAGAATTTAACTGTGTTTGTAAACTCTGGGAAGAACAAACCACTGTTAGAGAGAGCTCATAAGAATTTTTATACTCTCACAATGATAGGAATAAAGAGATAGTTGTTAATAGTAATCAACAGACCACCTTCTGGACAAAAATGACATCTTGATATGAGCCTGTGCCTAATACACCTAGCACAGGGGTATATTTGTGTGAGAGGAAAAAAAATAGACTAAGAGTCTTGAATATACTCTGAGCTCTGTACATTTTTGTAATTCTATCATGACTTTCTACAGGACATGGCTTTCTGAGAATAAAATAATATCTTGCTAGGCCTTCTTGTAATGCAGTTAGTTATATTTTATTCCTCTCGCTAATGTAAATTTTTATGTTTGTAGAACTCAGCAATCAAGATAAATACTTGATAAATAATGAGTAGTGACTAATGTTATATTGATATGTTCTTGATTCTTGTCTGTTCCAAGTTCTAGAGCTCACCTTACTCAGTTATGTGTGTGTGAGCCTAAGTCTATAGGTGCAGGAGGTGAACAGAGAGTGTAAACTAAATAGAGGATGAAGTTGGATGTCACATTATTTTATTTAGTTATCTTAATGGTGAATATCAGTGCTGTAACCACATTGGCCATCTGGTCCTAATTACTGCTCTGACAAATACCAAATAGTTTTAACACACACAACGCTGATATTGTTACCAATAAACACGTTCAATCTGGATAAATGCAAGCCAATGCATCTGGGGGTGGGAATAATCCAAACACAGTTGTCCAATAAGAGGCAGCTACTGAGGGTTACATCTTGCCTGTTAGAGACAGCACCATTTTGTAGTTTAGTGAAGTTAATCAGCAGCCAGTATTGTGGGCTATTGGAAAGTGTAGCCATGGCATTCAGCTGCTTCTCTTCCCCCAGAGCCATAACATGCTAAGAACAATGCAGAAAAAAGTTCTGGAAGGAATATAAACCCTCATGCTTCAGGGTTTCAACCAACTTGTAACTCTTGTGAGGAGACTTTTCTAGGGGCAGATTCTCTCATATCTGCCTACTGTGGGGTTTCTTACACTTTCTTCTAAAGTATCTGGTGCTGGCCAATCTTGGAGAAAAGATATTGGACAGCAGGTCTGATGCAGTGAGGCAATTCCTGTGTCCCTATGTTTCCCCACCAGGGCTTGGGGCCAACAGATCTGTGCTGTGTTTGTATCCAGGGGCCAGACTCCTGACATTGCTCCATCCCATCCATCAACACCCTTCTATGGTCCTGTAGAGAGTGTGACCATGTATCACAGCTTTATGGCATGCAGGGTGTGTGGGTGGGAGGCTCTCTGTTTCCTGGCTGTTCCCACTGCAGAAGAAACGTGACATTTCCATTCTGCTTTGGGCTTGCATGCCTGCAGAGCGGGGCAGAAAATTTGGCAGTATAGGATTATCTAATCTGAACATATGTCACAATTCAGTAGCTCATTAAATTATATGATATGTCATTGGAAATAAACAGATAACTAAAAGCACAATGTGACAATGTTTTCATAAAGTAGCAACTATATAAAGATATGAGTCTTCCTCCAAATATTTTACTGCCCATTTTCACTGGCCCAGAATTCTTGAGCAGCCTTTACTTTGGATTTTATCAACGATTTTTTTTCCTTCAGATTTTTGGAGGATGCTTGACAAGAATGTTTATGGTAATAAGTTTTGAAGAAAACATGTAAGAAGGTAATTGAGACATCCTGACATTTTCCAAAACATTGTGGAAAAAAATTGGAACCCATGATACATTTGTAAATTCTTACAGCAGCCGTCATTCATTTCTCAATATTTAAACTTTAAATCTGAGAACAAAGAATGGGAACAGCCAAGTAAAAAGCCACAGCAGAAAAGAACATCTGCAAACTTCTATGAAAAAAATGCACAAATGTTATGAATTAAGCATTTTTTGATCCCCTTTACTGCTGCACAATTTCACACTCAGCAGTACTGTAAGGAATACCAAAATATTTCACACTGTTATAAAAAGCAAAAAAAGGTACTACTTTTATGGAAGTAGTAAATAAAAAATCATCACTAGCAATCAAATAAATAAATGCAATGTATTAGATGGTGGTATATGAAAGAAAATAAAACCACCATTAAATGGACATTAACATCTGATCAGATTAATAAATAATAAAACTTGCTGTGGTAAATATTAAGTATAATACACACAGAATTTAAATTTACCACTTCAGCATATAATTTTCATTATGGCTACAGTGGACTTTGCTGAGACTGGCAGAGACCGATGGGGTAAAACTAGTGAATCCCTTATTGAAATTAATGGCAAAGAGGCAAGTTCCCAATCCAAACCTAAACTTTCTAAATAAAGCCTTAAAGAAATGAAAGTTCTGGTCATCAAGTCCAGCTCCTTGTGCTGATGCAGGACCAAATAAACCTAAAGTGATTTTCAACCTTTTTTCATTTGTGGACCCCTAAAAAATTTCAAATGGCATCTTAGACATACTTTGCAGACCACAAGGCATCCACAGACTACAGGTTGAAAACCACTGACATAAACCATCTCTGACAGGTGTTTGTCCAACCCTTAAAAATCTCCAGTGACAGATTTCATAAGTTCTGGAATAGGCTTCCAAGGGAGATTAACTACCCTTAAGGAACAAAAACTCACCTTTCTAATATCTAACCTAAATCTCCCTTGCTGCAGGTTAAGCACAGTGCTTCTTGTCCTACCTTCAGTGGATGTGGAGAATAATTGATCGCCATCTTCTTTGTAATGACCCTTAACATATTTGAAGACCTATCAGGTCCTCCTAAGTCTTCATTTTTCAAGACTAAACATGTCCCATTTTTTAAAAGCTTTCCTCATAGGTCAAGTTTTCCAAACTTTTATCATTTTCGTTGCTCTCCTCTGGACTCTCTCCAATTCATCCACATCTTTCCTAAAGTGTGGTGTCCAGAACTGGACACAGTATTCCAGCTGAGGCCTCACTAGTGCCGAGTGCAACAATTACCTCCCTTGTTTACCATATGACACTCCTGTTAATACATCCCAGAATTATATTAGCCTTTTTTGCTATTGCATCATATTGGTGACTCATATTCAATGTGTGATCCACTATAAGCCCCAAATCCATTCAGCAGTACAACCATCTAGCCAGTTATTCCCCATTTTTTAGTTGCACATGTGATTTTTCCTTCCTAAGTGTAGTACTTTGTACTTGTTTTTATTGACTTTAATCTTTTTTACTTCAGACTAATGCTCTAATTTGTCGAGGTTGTTTTGAATTCTAATCCTTTCCTCTCAGCTTGGCGTCATCTGCAAATAAACATATTTTCATTCCATTATCCAAGTCATCAGTGAAAATATTGGACCCAGTACTGATGTCCACAGGACCTTAATAGATATACCCTCCCAGTCTGAAAGCAAACCATTGATAACTAACTACTCTTTGAGTACTGTATTTTAACCAATTATGCATCCACCATATAGTAAATTAATCTAGAACATATTTCCCTAGCTTGTTTATGAGACTGCCATGTGGGATTGTGTCAAAAGCCTTACTAAAAATCAAGATATATCACAGTTACAGCTTACCTCTTAGCCTCTATGCTGGTAGTCCTGTCAAAGAAGGGAATTAGGTTGGTTTGGCATGATTCATTCATTTCAAATCCATGCTGACTATTACTTAAAATCTTATTACCCCCTAGGTACTTACAAATTGATTATTTAATAATTTGAACTCAGATTCCTTATGTCTGAGTCAGTAGAACTGGTTAGGGATTTTTTGATGAAATGGTTTTTCATCTAAAAAATCCAATTTGCCAAAACCAAAACTTTTTGTGGAAAGGAATTGACTTTGACAAGTTTCTTGTTTTGATAAAAATTTGGGGAAAAAAATCTAAATTTCCAAAATGTCCCATTTTCTCATTCGAAAAAAACAAACAAACCCCACTTATTGCAAAATGTAAGCTATTTATAGTAAAAAAAAAGTAAAAATCAAAATGAAATGTTTTACTTGACCTCAGCTGAATTTTGTTGAATTGTTGGTTTATAAAAATTTGAGATTTTGACTCTTTGTTCCTATTTGGGACAGGATTTTTGTTGTTGTTAAAATCTTGGAAAGTTTTCCTAGGACAGGAAAACTGTTTCCTGCCCAGGTCTATGAGTAAATAAATGCTTACCAACGACCTAAGCCTGCACTACCAAAGTCAGTGGGAGGAGTAGGGGCCAATGTAAGTGCACAGATTCTAGCCATAAAGCAGATACAGCTGGGCTGAGGAGAGCCCAGTATAAAGGGATCTTCCAATGGTATAGTGCCAGTGGACAGGCTCCATTGTAATGTACATTGAAGAATGGAATCAGAAATGTAACATATATATCTTCATTCACATCAATATTCTCCTGAGTAGAATTCAACATTACAATTTCTTATTGTACACAGTACTGTGTCTTTAAGGTTTTGTTAATCATGCATGGAATTCCTTCCTAAACACCTTGACTCTGAAACAGAGTCATTTGTCTTTGTTTTGACACAATCATTTGACTTTATCTGAACAGATCTACTACCCACACTTCCTAACTGTAAGATGTGTTTACCCTTTCAGAAACAGCAAGTCGAAGGCTTATGTGCCACACCTGGCCTCTGGAAGAAAGGATACATCACCAACATAGGTATCGAAAAGTGATTTCACTAAAGCAGGCTGTGATATCCAGTTTATTTGGTCCTGCTACACTGCAGGGGGCTGGACTTGATGACTTCTCAAAGTCCCGTCCAGTCCTACATTTCTGTGATTCTATGAACTCCCCCCCTAACCGCCACACCTTTAAATAATGCTTCTGGAAAATAAAGCCATTTCTTTCTGCAGTTGGGTGGAGACTAGAAAATATGTACAACTTTTTTTTAATTGGATACACAATCTGAGGAACTCTGTGCATTTTGGTAGTAGAACTGTTGGTGCAATGGAGACATTTATTAGAGTTCTGGTAGAAAGGTGCCCTTAAGAACTCATGCACTATACTTACATTCATTCAGGGAAGCCAGAGATTCTCTCTTAGGCTGTGCCTACACTACATATCATTGGCAGCAGTGGTTAGGGTACATGTAGCTACATGCCTCAGTGAAAAGCAGGCTCTGTCCTCACTGCAGTGTGTAGCTACACACCAGTGAAAAGTTCTGGAAGGAGGGAGACAGTGGAGAAAAGCTTCAGCAGCTTTCTGCTGCAGGAGTCTGTCACTGCAGTGAGAAAAGGGTTTGAAAGGGGGGCGGCGTCTAGGAAAGTCTGCCTTCCCATCACTGGAGCCTTACCTCCTGCCGGAGTGTTTTTCCCTGTGATGGGGATGGGTTCCAGTGGCAGAGTTTTTCCTTGCTGCCAGACCCTTTTCCTGCTAGGAGAGGTGTAGAGAGCATGTAGGTTATGTACTCGCATACATACCCATACCCTTCAGGTCTGTCTTGTTTTTAGGGGGCTACATGGATATGTTCTCTACATGTCACTAAAAGAAGTGTACAGTATAGACAAAACTAAAGTGTATCATTTTTCCAGAAGGATAAAGCTACTTATCATACTGTAAGATATAGGATGTATAAGAAAACTAGCAGACACACTGTAAACAAAAGTCAGAACCCAAAGTGAAAATTGAGGAGTTACGTTCAAATGTTCTTTGCACTCACTGTTACTAAGAAATACAGCAGATGAAGTGGTCATGTAAGTTTGTTCCATTGTAAAGACAGATTCAAATGTAAGCAAAAAATCTGGAAATTAAGTCTACAAAGAATGTGTTGTCAACCAAAATTCAACACATGTCCATGTCTGAGAGAGCAAGACTCAGTCTTGAAAAATGGAATTGATGAAAGATTTATAAATGGGTGCCATAGAGTGAAATCAAGATAACTATCCAAGATCACATTAATTCAAGACAAAGGGACTGCTCTATACATCCAGCATTTTCACAGTTTGCTAAAGGCATGCACAGAAGAGAGATGCCTGATTGGAAGAAAACTGACTAGTATGCCTTTGTCACCACAGAATATATGGACCATTGATGAAACAGTGATGTTCATAGGTTATCAGCACATTGGAAAACCAACCAGCGTGCTAGTTCTGCCTTTCTATATCCTTAAAAAGCTTGTCTTTCTTATCTTGAGAATTTGGTCTGAGAAAAGATATTACCTCACCCACCTTGTCTCACTAATACCCTGGGACCAACATGGCTACAGCAACACTGCCTATATCCTCAAAACTAATCTTGGTGAGATACATATAACATTAGAGTGACAGTGTTTTGAAAAGGCCAAGTTGCCATTAGCCTGCAGTACAAGTAGAAGCACTAAATTATAGTTACTTATAGTCAAGTGTCCATGAGCCCAGAATTCAAAGCAACAGTGACATCTTTGTTACACAGGTGTTTTACACATTCAAGACCTTTATCCTTCAGTGATTTGTTTTAATGAGTTTTTGCATACTAACTACTCTTGAAATTGTAATGGAAGATACCATGGAAGAATTGTGAGTACTTTACTCACTCTGTAAGTGGAAGATCCAGACCCTGTTCGCAGTACACAGAAGTTTTACTTTTCTATCCATAAGAAATATTATTTATATGATCACTTAAAAAAACCTAATAATTCCAGGCAACTCCATTTTCCACTCCATGTGGTCCTGTCCCAGAACATCCAGTGTTTCAGAGATGATCTATATAACAATGGAGAAAACACATTTTGTGCATTTTCCATTAGAACACAATTTGCCAACTTGGAATAAAACTGGACAAAGAACTTAAAAAGCGTAAAAGAAAATGTGTTCAGTATGTCTCTTCCTCATAAGGAGCCACTTTCTAACAGCACAACTCACAATTTGTTTAGCAAAAAACAAAGATTTTTCTTTTAAGGGAAAGTATCTTCCATTCCTGAACTATTTCAGGGAAGCAAATGGGGATTATTTACTGGCATATTCTAAAGTGACTACTTACATGGGTATTGTAAGATTCATGTTTGGTATTCCAGGAACAGTTCCATTGACTTCAGTGGCATTTTACATGGAGTACAGTACTACTCAGTGTGAAGCTGGGTATTACATTCTCACCCTAAATAAATTTGGGTTGTATCACCCACCTTGTTGTCTTCATAGTTGATTAGTTTGTGTTTGTGTCTCAACAATACATTTATATGGTGAAAAAATAATAAAGTTTTGGCTGTCATGAAAAGTATCAAATGCCTTATTTTTACAACAGTTTACAATTTCTTCCATTTTTATGCTGTTGGACCTGTTGGTTTTTCTTCCTTTCCTCAAGGTTTTACAGACTGAGCAAGATCTTTGGTTGGTGTAAATTTATGTAACTCTGTTGAAGCCAATGCTTCTCAGATGTATACCAGCTGAAGAGCTCACCTTTACATTTATACTGAATTCCAATCTTACGTTAGAACTTTCATGCAACACTATAGGACAATCTTATGTTACATATAAACAAGAGTGTGTGGCCTGTATTAATTGAAAGGGCTATATTAATTATTTCATCAAGGGACATCCCTACCCTTCACAAGGGTTTGTGTGTTGTATAATCTGGGTAACAAGAAGCACTGGCTGTATTTACAGTTTAGTTTTGCACTGAAGCAAATAAACGTTGCATATGGCTCTATTCCAAAACAGACAGACCTCTTATCTCGCCTTGAAACTCTTAGTAAAACAAGGACTATAAAATCTACTGTTTATAAATTCCTTCTGTCCTCTATTAAAAGAAGGCTTGATAGAGGAATAGTTGTGGCCATTAACAAACTCTACCTCAGAGTGAAAGCAGTGCAGAGGGCTAATGCATAATGTGGTCTGTTAAAGGGGTGCAGAGCCTGTGTTTCTATATGTACCTTCAAACTGCTGATCTGCCAGCCTCCTCCCTCTATCTGGCTCATCAAGAATTCCTTCAGGCTCCAGGGATTCTCATTACTGCATGGTTCCTTCTCTTCCCTTTTATGATGTCTTAAACTCACAATCTGCCTCAGTATTTTTAATTGAGAAATATTGTTTACATTTCTATTTACCGTATAGTCTGAGATACAATACTTTTCATACCATAGCTACGGTATTAAACACCCCATGAAGGGTATTTTGGGGGTGTAAGGGTGCAGACTCACCCCTGCAGCACTTCCTGCTGATCTCTCAGGGAATTAGCTCAATTTCCAGCCCGGAGCACCCTCTGCAGGTGATCCACTACCGCTTGCCCTGTCATGTCCCTCTCTGGACTCCGGTGATCTGTTAGCGGGGGTGCTGCCCCCTGGCAGTAACCCCTTTCTCTCAGGGTCTCCCCTTCCCAGGAAATCCCCACCCACTATCCCTACCTCACCTCAGTATAAGGCTACTGCGTGTCATCGTCTAGCCCCCACGCCCTGGGGCAGACTGCAGTATCAGCCACTCATCACTGGCAAGATTGGGTTTGGACCTGCTGCCTTGGCCTACCCTGGGCTGTCCTCTGCAACCCCCAGTACCAGTTGGCCTTATGCTAGGCCTCAGCCTGAGGCTTTCGAGGCTGGAGCTCCCCAGCTCCTCTGCCTTTCCCCAGCCCTGCACCACTCAGGTACCCTGTCTCCAGCTCCCTGCAGCCAGGCCCATCTCTTTCTACAGACAGAGGGAGACTGTTTGGGCTCCTGGCTCACAGCCTCTTATAGGGGCCAGCTGTGGCCTGATTGGGGCATGGCCCCAGCTGAGTCTACTTTCCTCCAATCAGCCCAGGCTTCTTGCCTCAGCCATAGCTCTCTCCTGGGCTGTTTCAAGCCCCACAGGGCAGGAGCGGGTAATCACTCTGCTACAGGGGGTCAACCTGTTGATTTCACTGCCAATTTACAGTTTGGATCTATCAGTATAAAAAAAGTTTATTGCACTCAGAACCTTGCTATCTGATAGTTGCAATATATTATTCACTGTTTTCAACTGCTAATGGATGGGATCCAGCTATGTCCCTGACATATGAAAGAATTTTGGTGAATACTCTCATAGTAGCTGGAAGCATTTTTCAACAAAAGACCTCACTCAGGGTGATATATTTAGAACAGACGTTCCAAATAGATTTGCATGAGCAAAGCTCTGCCTGTGCTGTACTACTGTATGCTGATAACATACATAGTCCAGCTGCTGCTCTGAGCACAGATGTTATGCTGATGGAAGTATTCCAATCTGAGAAATTGCCTGTCATTAATAGACACTATAAACCCCCCCAAAGTTTTATCTAGCATGCCTAGCTTGGGCAGCAACCAGATTATATATCTACCATGTGATTGCTGGAGAAGATAGTTATGCAGAAATAAATAGTATTGTGCTATCAAATTTCAAATAAAAGCAAAATGCTAGTTACATAGGTTATATAGTGGAAGATTTTAGGTGATGTCCAGTTATTCCTGCTTGGAATTTGGTCTGCTTTTAATTAAAAAAAGGAAAGAAAAGACTGGAAGGCAAAGAATCCTTGAAATTAGAGATGGAAAAGACTTCATAGGTTATTTAGTCCACCATTCCATCAATGCACAATTGTTCTTTACAATGTATTTTCTAGCACCTTATCTAGTCCATTTTCAAACAAGCAATGGACTCAAGCAGTGGTGACCCTACCATTTCCCTTGAGAAACTATTCTCTAATCAACAAGACCTTAATTTCATCCTATTAGTCCTAAACCATCCCTCTCATCCAGGGGTGCATCTACACTGGAAAAATTAGTCCCTGCATTCTAGCAGCACTAGTCAGGGTGCCAGTAATACTAGTGTGTACAGGGCTCAGGTGTTTTTAGTATGAGTCATAGCTGGGTTTTATGACACAATGGTAAAAATGCTTGAGCTGTGTCTATGCTAGCACTCACACTGCTGCTACCATCGGCGCAGCTGCACTTCTCCTGTACTAGGTTTTCTACTGTAAGCAAGGTGCAGGTGTATACATCCTTCAGTTAATGTTCACATAAGCCTGGTCTACACTACGCGTTTAAACCGGTTTTAGGAGCGTAAAACCGATTTAACGCCACACCCGTCCACACTAAGAGGCCCTTTATATCGGTATAAAGGGCTCTTTAAACCGGTTTCTGTACTCCTCCCTAACGAGAGGAGTAGCGCTAATATCGGTATTACCATATCGGATTGGGGTTAGTGTGGCCGCAGATCGACGGTATTGGCCTCCGGGCGGTATCCCACAGTGCACCACTGACCGCTCTGGACAGCAATCTGAACTCGGATGCAGTGGCCAGGTAGACAGGAAAAGCCCCGCGAACTTTTGAATATTTCCTGTTTGCCCAGCGTGGAGCTCCGATCAGCACGGGTGGTGATGCAGTTAAAAATCAAAATAAAGAAAGAGCTCCCGCATGGACGATGCGGACGTGATCGTTGTAAGGGCAGGCAAATCTGTTCTATCAGCACTCCGTTACAGAAGACGAAATTCAAAATCATTTTTTAAATATCTCCAGACAGACGCCATAGCAGGGACTCAGCGCACTGCTGCGTGACAAGCGTAACGGAAAGCCAAAGAATCAAATGGACGCTCATGTACTGGAGGACTCAAGCTATCCCACAGTTCCTGCAGTCTCTGAAAAGCATTTGCATTCTTGGCTGAGCTCCAAATGCTTCTAGGGTCAAAAACAGTGTCCGCGGTGGGTCAGGGCATAGCTAGGCAATTTACGCACCCCCCCACCCACCCCCAGAAGTGAAAGGGAAAACAATCATCTCTTGACTCTTTTACATGTCACCCTATCTTTAGTGAATGCTGCAGATAGACGCGATGGTGCAGCACTCAACACCAACATCCTTGCTCCCCCCACGCTATGGATGGCTGATGGTACAATACGACTGGTATCCGTCCTCATCATCAGCCTATTGGCACATGGGGCAGTGCAAAAGGACTGGTAACCATGCTGACTAGCATCTGTTAGGTCGATCAAGGGCGTCTGGTCCTAATTTTTCCTGGTAGATGGTACAGTATGGCTGATAACCATCGTCATCATAGCAACAGGGGGCTGAGCTCCATCAGCCCCCACCCTTCATGTGTAAAGAAAAGATTCAATTGCCCCTGAACTAGCAGAGGGATGCTGGGCTCCTCTCCTACACACTCCTTACTGTCCTGTCTAGACTATCATAGCAGCTGGAGGCTGCCTTCCACTCATATCTCACTAACAAGTCACTGTGTCTTATTCCTGCATTCTTTATTACTTCATCACACAAGTGGGGGGACAATGCTACGGTAGCCCAGGAAGGCTGAGGGAAGAACGGAATCAACAGGTGGGGTTGTTGCAGGAGCACCCCCTGTGAATAGAATACAGCTCATAATTTCTGCAGGATCTGACACAGAGCAGCTGTGCTCTCTGGTTCTCTGATACAGTGGTTCTCTAGTACACTTGCCCATATTCTAGGCAGGACTGATTCTATTTTTAGATACCAAAAAGGAGGGATTGACGCAGGGAGTCATTCCCAATTTTGGCTTTTGCGCCCCTGGCTAAGAGCAGCCAGGGGCACTTATGACAGCAGCAAATGGAACAGTGCAAAAGGACTGGTAGCCACGATCATCTTATTACCAATTTATGGTATGGTAGATGGTACAATATGGCTGATAACCATCTCTGCTATCATGCAAAAGCAAAAGCATGCTGCTGTGTAGCGCTGCTGAATCGCCTCTGTGAGCGGCATCTAGTACACATACGGTGACAGTCACAAAAGGCGAAACAGGCTATGGCATCTTCCAGGGCAATCCAGGGAAAAAAGGCATGAAATGCTTGTCTGCCATTGCTTTCCCAGCGGAAGGAGTGACTGACGACATTTACCCAGAACCACCCGCGACAATGATTTTTGCCGCATCAGGCACTGGGATCTCAATCCGGAAATTCAAAGGGGCGGGGGAGGCTGCGGGAACTATGGGATAGCTACGGAATAGCTACCCACAGTGCAATGCTCCAGAAATCGACGCTAGCCTCGGACCGTGGACGCACACCACCGATTTAATGTGTTTAGTGTGGCCGCGCACACTCGATTTTATACAATCTGTTTTGTTAAACCGGTTTATGTAAATTCGGAATAATCCCGTAGTGTAGACGTACCCATAGTTACCATATTCCCCATTAGGGACATATGGCTAAGCTATACTATTTTAACTTTCTTATATGTCTCACTTTCCAGACTGTTGTTTGTCTGTCTATTAACGTTCACACAGCGTCACAATCACCACCCATTATGTCCCAACCAAAAGAACAGAGAACCTCAATCAGAGATTCCCTTAACCAGAGAAGGAAGAAGAGCTGAAGATACCACAAAATTCACTAGGGAACTTGCTTGGGCCTCTTTATTACAGAAGAAACTCACATGCTTTAGAGATGGGTGCCAATACAAAACCCTAAACCTGATCGATAGCTAACTTCTTTTGTTGCTCTTCTCTGAAGTCTCTCCAATATCCTTTCTGGTATTAAGGTATCTGAGTCTGTGTCACCAGTACCATATAGACATGGACTGTGAGGGTACGTCTACACTACGGGACTATTCTGAATTTGCATAAACCGCTTTTGTAAAACAGATTTTATAAAATCGAGTGCGCGCGGCCACACTAAACACATTAAATCGGTGGTGTGCGTCCATGGTCCGAGGCTAGCGTCGATTTCTGAAGCGTTGCACTGTGGGTAGCTATCCCGTAGCTATCCCATAGTTCCCGCAGCCTCCCCCGCCCCTTGGCATTTCCGGGTTGAGATCCCAGTGCCTGATGGGGCAAAAATCATTGTCGCGGGTGGTTCTGGGTACAGCCTCACCCCTCCCTCCCTGAGCAGCAGACAACCGTTTCGCGCCTTTTTTTGCTTGGTGAACTGTGCAGACGCCATAGCACAGCAAGCATGGACCCTGCTCAGCTCCATACCGCAATCGTGAATGCTTTAAATACCTCGCGCACTCTCGTGCAGTCTATGGTGAACCAGGACCTTCAATCCGAGGCGAGGAGGAGGCGGATACGGCAGCGCGGCGATGACAGTGATGAGGACGTAGACACAGAATTCTCTCAAACCGCGGGCCCCTGCGCTTTGGAGACCCTGATGGTAATGGGGCAGATTCTATCCATTGAACGCCGATTTTGGGCCCGGGAAACAAGCACTGACTGGTGGGACCGCATTGTGTTGCAGGTGTGGGACGATTCCCAGTGGCTGCGAAACTTTCGCATGCGTAAGGGCACTTTCATGGAACTTTGTGACTTGCTTGCCCCTGCCCTGACACGCCATAATACCAAGATGAGAGCAGCCCTCACAGTAGAGAAGCGAGTGGCGATAGCCCTGTGGAAGCTTGCAACGCCAGACAGCTACCGGTCAGTCGGGAATCAATTTGGAGTTGGAAAATCTACTGTGGGGGCTGCTGTGATGCAAGTAGCCAAAGCAATCACTAAGCTGCTGCTACGAAAGGTTGTGACTCTGGGAAACGTGCAGGCCATAGTGGATGGCTTTGCTGCAATGGGATTCCCTAACTGTGGGGGGGCGATAGATGGAACCCATATCCCTATCTTGGCACCGCAGCGCCAGGGCACCCAGTACGTAAACCGCAAGGGGTACTTTTCAATGGTGCTGCAAGCACTGGTAGATCACAAGGGACGTTTCACAAACATCCACGTGGGATGGCCAGGGAGGGTTCATGACGCTCGCGTCTTCAGAAGCACTACTCTGTTTAAACGGATGCAGCAAGGGAATTACTTCCCAGACCAGAAAATAACAGTTGGGGATGTTGAAATGCCTGTCGTTATCCTGGGGGACCCAGCCTACCCCTTGATGCCATGGCTCATGAAGCCATACACAGGCAGCCTGGACAGTGGTCAGGATCTGTTCAATTACAGGCTGAGCAAGTGCAGAATGGTGGTGGAATGTGCATTTGGCCGTTTAAAGGCGCGCTGGCGGACATTACTGACTCGCTCAGACCTCAGCCAAACCAATGTCCCCTATGTTATTACTGCTTGCTGTATTCTCCACAATCTGTGTGAGAGTAAGGGGGAGACCTTTATGGCGGGGTGGGAGGCTGAGGCAAATCACCTGGCCGCTGATTACGCGCAGCCAGACACCAGGGAGATTAGAAGAGCACACCAGGAAGCGGTGCGCATCAGAGAAGCTTTGAAAACGAGCTTCATCAATGGCCAGGGTACAGTGTGACTGCTGTGTTTGTTGATGAACACCCAACCCCCTTGATTGACTCAGTCCCTGTAAGCAACTCCCCCACCCCCTTCGAGTACAGCTTACTTATGCAAATAAAGTCACTCTCATTTAAAAAGCATGAATTCTTTATTGATTCATTATAAAAAGAGGGAGAGAAGTAAGGGTGTGGTTTGGGAGGAGGATAGGAGGGATGGAGAAGGCCATTAAAAAAAATTCACAGTAACGGCAGCCTTCTGGTTGGGCTGTCCACGGGGGTGGAGTGGGCGGGTGCACGGAGCCTCCCCCCCATGCGTTCTTACATGTCTGGGTGAGGAGGATGTGGAACATGGTGAGGGTTGAGGGTGGTTATACAGGGGCTGCAGCGGCACTCTGTGATCCTGCTGCCGTTCCTGAAGCTCCACAAGACGCCGGAGCATGTCAGTTTGATCACGCAGCAGCCCCAGAGTTGCATCCCGCCACCGCTGATCTTCCTGCCGCCACCGCTGATTTTCCTGCCGGTCTTCCTGCCGCCACCTCTCATCTCGGTTGTACCTCCTGTCCTCACGTTCATCCCTCCTGTCCTCACGTTCACTGGCCTCTTTCCTGTAATTTGAAACCACGTCCTTCCACTCATTCAGATGAGCTCTTTCATTGCGCGTAACTTCCATAATATCCGAGAACATCTCATCTCGCGTCTTCTTTTTCCTCCGCCTTATCTGTGCTAGCCTTTGGGATGGAGGAGGGATGGTTGAAAAATCTGCAGCTGCATGAGGGAGATAAATATTTAGAAAGATACATTTTACAGAACAATGGTTATACTCTTTCACAGTGAAAAGCAGTATTCACCTAGCACATGTGATTTCCCTACAAGGTCGCATTTTTCATCTTAATAGTGAGTGCCTGCAGCTCTGGGATTACAGATCTCACAGACACAGGTCCAGGCATCAGAATTCAGCTTGCATGCGGCCATGGTAAGCCAGTGTCTTTCGGCTTCTGTATTGATTTACCCCTCCCCCCAACGCATGGCTAATACCACGCTAGCTCCCTGCTAATCAACAACCTCACCACCCCCCACCCACTGCGTGTCTGGTACCTTGGGGAAGATCGCCGGTGACCAAACACAGAAAAGATCATCGGCATTTCACTCCTCCCCTCCCCCGCTTCGCTACGTGCAGGAAAGTTTTTTTTTAAGCTGATGCAGTCCACGAACCCAGTAGAAAAATGGCCACCCCCCTTACTTAAATTCCTGATTTTTAACCAGGTTATCCTGAACGATATCACTTTGCTGAGGATAACAGAACAAGATAAAGAACGGATGCTTCTTGAATGCCAGCAGTCACCGGGACCATACGCTGCTATGCTTTGCCACGCAATGATACCTGATTACTTGCTACATGCATGGTGTGGTAAAGTGTCCTACCACGGTGGGCGGAACAAGGCTGCCTTGCCCAGAAACCTTCTGCAAAGGCTTCTGGAGTACCTACAGGAGCGCTTCATCGAGATGTCCCTGGAGGATTTCCTCTCAATCCCCGGACATGTTAACAAACTTTTCTAAGTAACTATACTGTCTGCGAATGCATCCCAAGTCCTCAGGGCAAATCAATCATTAAAAAAGGCTTGCTTAAAAGAGAATCCTGTGGCACCTTATAGACTAACAGACGTTTTGCAGCATGAGCTTTCGTGGGTGAATACCCACTTCTTCAGATGCAAGTCATCTTCTTGCATCTGAAGAAGTGGGTATTCACCCACGAAAGCTCATGCTGCAAAACGTCTGTTAGTCTGTAAGGTGCCACAGGATTCTTTGTTGCTTTTACAGATCCAGACTAACACGGCTACCCCTCTGATACTTGCTTAAAAGAAAATGTTTGCTATTTGCAAAGGTACACTCACCAGAGCTCCCTTCCATGGCGTCATTGTCTGGGATAGTGGCTTGTGAGGGCTGGGAGGACGGTAATTCCGTCAGGGTGATAAAAAGCTCCTGGCTGCTGGGGCTCACGGAGTGCTGTGTGCTCTCTGCTAGGTCTTCCTCCTCTTCTTCATCTTCATCTTCCCCGTCTGCATAATCCTCAGCCATGGCAGAGATTACAACCCCCACCTCGGAATCCACGATCAGGGGTGGGGTACTTGTGGCGCAGCCCCCTAAAATTGCATGCAGTTCAGCATAGAAGCGGCATGTTTTTCGATCTGCCCCGGACCTTCCGTTTGCTTCTTTGGTTTTCTGGTAGCCTTGTCTGAGCTCCTTAACTTTCACTCTGCACTGCACTGAGTCCCGGCTGTGGCCTTTATCCGTCATAGCCTTAGAAATTCTTTCAAATACTTTTTCATTTCGTCTTTTGGAACGCAGTTCTGTTAGCACTGAATCCTCTCCCCAGATAGCGATCAGATCCAGTACCTCCCGTGCAGTCCATGCTGGGGCTCTTTTACGATTCTCAGGAGACTGCATTGTTAACTGTGCTGATGAGCTGTGCGTGGTTACCTGTGCTGATGAGATCTCCACGCTGGGGAAGCAGGAAATGAATTTCAAAAGTTCGCGGGGCTTTTCCTGTCTACCTGGCCAGTGCATCCGAGTTCAGAATGCTGTCCAGAGTGGTCACTGGTGCACTGTGGGATAGCTCCCGGAGGCCAATGCCGTCGATCAGCGTCCACACTAACCCTAATCCGATATTTTAATACCGATACTAGCGTTACTCCTCTCGTTAGGGAGGAGTACAGAAACCGGTTTAAAGAGCCATTAAAATCGATATATGGTGCCTCCTAGTGTGGACGGTTGTGGCGTTAAATCGGTTTTACGCTCCTAAAACCGGTTTAAACGCCTAGTGTAGACCAGGCCTGACATTCCTAATATATGATAGGATGTTACAAGCACACAATTCCGTTAGACTTTTTGGCCATCATATGTTTTTGCTCAAGCTCATACTCAATTTGTTGCACTCTTGTTTGTTTTGTGTAGTCCTATGCAATATCCTGTAAGCAGATGTCATGAGGAGCATTTAGGGCCAGATTGTGGCCTGATTTGCATGGTCATGCAAGAACAGAAGGGGTCGAAAGATGCCCCATGGCTCAGGTCACTATGCAGGCTCCTCACTTGTCTTCTGTGGATACAGGGGGAAGGGGAGGAGCAGGATCTGTATACCTGGAACTTCTCCCACTGTGCTGACAAGCAAGAACTGGGCAGAGAGGAAAGGGAATTGGAATGGACTGGCATAGAAGGGAGTGAGTGGTGCCTTGACCTTACACACTCTCCCCAAAGCAGCTGAGCCAGCGTGTTTGTATGCAATCTGAATGAGATAGCAGGCACAGAAATATTTTAGCAGTGATACAACTCTAATTAAATTGAATTTTTAACATCACACAGTTAATGAAAGGAGGGCTGTTTACTATAGCTGGGATGAATCATAGCACCACAGTCTATTCTATTTTATGTAATAAGAAATTACCATTTGCCACATGTAGCTATATAGCAAAAGCAAAGGACATTAGCAAAATCTCTTGTGAAGAATGTACAGCTTGTCAGTTTTTACCATGTATTTTTCTTTTTTTGTTATAGAATTACTATTCTTGAATGGAAAAGCTTAGGGATATATAAAAAGAATGGGATGGAAATATAATATCTACATTTTTGCAGCATATCATTTCTAAAAACCCAAAACACTATGCTCAACCTTTTCGTACTAAAACTTCATTCACGTCCCAACCACAAAAACTTGTCTAAGCTATTATCTCTATACCAGCAATTATAGTTTATTTCTATGATCTGAAATGTATAACATTTCCAAACAGTTTCTTTGGACAATATTATTTTTATGTTGTTAAAGTTTATGAATTGTCTTGCTGTTTATTGTGTTATAGAAAGAGTGAGAAGGTTGATGATTAATGGACTCAGTTGTGCCTAAAGGGCTTAGGCTAACATTAAGGATGCATAGGCACAGTTTGATCTTTGAGGGGAATATTAACAAAAAGGTAAAATAAATAAGGTCTGGACAGTGTTTTAAGTATGGAAATTATAGGCCCTGATCTAAAGACCATCGAGGGCACTGAGAATCTTTGCATTGACTTCAGGGAGTTTTGGATCATGGTCATAGCAAGTAACAGTGTAGAGGCACTCCACACCCAGAACACTGGAAGACATTGAGTACCACAGTAGTGCTCACCCATTTCAAGAAAACTCAGTTCCACTTCTTCCCAGAGCTAGTCCTGGAGTGGTGCAGCTTATGCACGACCCCTTGCTCAAGGCTGTGCCTAAAAACATAATGTAGATTTTCTATTTATGGCCAAGGTAATTCATTAAGCATCTTCTAAAATTAGTTCAGAAGATCTTGTGATGAAGATTATATCATTTTAGAAAGTTAGAGAACAATATTAAAACTGGCCAGAAATAGAAGTCTCTGCATGTGACAAATTTTGCATTTAGATTCTGCGCCCCCTCCATCCAGCTTCAGGAGAAAAAGACATAGTGGCAAATATTTTTGTGGGAAAGAATTTTTCTGGAAATCCCATTTCAGGAGAAACCAAAATGTAATTTTTTGGCTTGTCAGTTTGGTGCCTGGAAGATGCTTGTTAATTTCACTTTCTCCATGCAGGCAGAAAGTGAAATTCAGAACAGAGTTCTAGGCAGATTGCCAGAGGCTGAACGCCCAGGCTCCCTGCCACCCCCTCGAGCCCAGGGGCTCTCAGCCTCCCTTCTTTATCACCAGCCTGGCTGTGGCTCTCTGGCTGCCTCTCTGGAAGGCTTTTGTCATTTTGCTTTCCCCTTGCAGGCAAAACGTGAAAGTGAGGAGAACCTTCCAGGCTGGTGGCCAGGGAGCTGTCATTTCAATTTTCCCCAAAGAAAATCAAAGATTTCCAGCAAAAAATGAGATTTTCCCACAGATAATTTTCATTTTGTGATAAGTGCATTTTCTTTTGGCAAGTCATTCTGACAGAAAATTCCCGACTAACTCTAAACAGTGTATTCTTAGTCCTTGACAGTGTATGGACCTCAAAGTTTGTTATAACCTCTGTGAAATGTTATTTTCCTTTCTTTAGTTCTTTGAAAACGAAGTTCAGATTTCACTTTATAATTTACCTGGCTTCACCATCCAAGCCACATTTATTTATCTCTGGTTACTTCGGAATCATGTGTTGTATGTCAGGTCTCTATATGTGCAGGCATCTAGCTGACATGACCTCCAATGTTAATCTAGATATCAATAGATTCCTAGATTTTTGAGGCCAGAAGGGACCTTTACAACCATGTAGTCTGACCTCCTGCATAACAGGCCATAGAATTTCACCCAGTAACCGCTACAACAAACTGAAGTTGAACAAGACCTTATCTCTTGAGGTATGTCTACACTTAGAGCTGGGTGTAGAGTACAGGCCCTGAACACCCAGCTAGCCTGGGTATAAATAGTGGTGCAGAGGGTGAGGCACTGCTTAGGCGAGTAGAGTACAGACACACCAGAAACCTGAGGTATATACTCTACATGCCCAAGTAGTGCCTCCCATGTCATTTTACAGCAGGGTGGTGTCCTGCTGCCAGAGCCTTTCCCTGCTGCAGTGAAAGATTCCAGCAGCAGAGAAAGGTTCTAGCACGGGACAGCAGTGGGAAAAGGCTCCAGCAGCTCCCCAGCGCCAGAGCCTTTCCCCGCTGCCTCCCCCTTGCCAGAGCCTTTCACTGCCACAGAGCTACACACTGCAATGTAGACACAACCTGCCTTTCACTGCAGCATGTACCTTGCTTACAGCCGCAAGAGTAGACAAGGCCTTAAAAAACCAGCCGGCCTTGATTTAAAGACTCCAAGTAATGGACAATCCCTTAATAAGCTGTTCCAATGGTCAGCTGACCTCAGTGTTATAAACTGGTACCTTACATTCTGTTTGAATTTGTATGGCTGTCACTTCCAACCATTGGTCTTGTTATGCCTTTTCTAGGTTAAAGAGCTCTCTGCTATCAAATCTACCATCTTCTTTATACCTGTCTGCTTTTCTATTTTGATGCTTAGTGTTTTTCCTTCACAACCTATGAGTACTTCGCACAGCTCTTTGGGTTATCACAGTCATTAATGATTTTGCAAAAATTTACCCTTAAGTTAAATGATGTAAAGTCATGGCACCCCACAAACATAAGCAAACAATCTTACAAAATGAACTCTGGGAAACTCGTTTAAGAGAGAGTTTGGGTGTGTAACTGGGATTATGAGTCAAATGCTTTGAGAAAAAAAATATTACATGGAAAAGAACTTTAAAAATGAGAAGCTTGTTCCAGCTAACCTGCTCATGCAAACAGGTCTTATATGTTGGGGATTCGAGATGACAAGCAGAGTAGGCAACAAAAATTACTATTGTAGTAGAAAATTAAAAAAAAACAAACCCCCTCATGAAGCTCACTAACTATAGACACCATTTCAATTTCCAAAAGTGCCAGCTTTGCTAAAATTTATGACACATACTTTTTTCCTTTTCTCTTGAAATTTGTGACTACATGCCTACCTTTACCCTGAGGGATCTGGTTGTCTCAGTGATGATTTACTTTTTTATAAGATGAAGATGTAGCCTTTGTAAAGAAAATAAAAAAATGCATTTGATAGGCTTGTAGCCAGAAGGAAGGAAAGATCTCATTTTCTAAACTTTGGCAATGATCTTTTTTTGAAGGAGTATGTATGTATTTTGCTTCAAATAGGTTTTTGGTGCGTTTATTTATTTATTTATTTGCTCGCTTACTCAAGCAAGATCTTTAATCAACATGAAGATTAATTAGCAACTCCTAGGACAAATATCAAGCAACATTATTTCATATATACTAACACCTATCATTTTGTTAATCCGAGTTCTCTCTTCACAGAATGTAAATGCATGGAACAGCATTTAGTGTGAAAATTTTCTTGTAATAATATTTGTAACCATAGTGTTTACCATTTTAGAACAACCTAGATTCAGTTCATTTGCTTAGGGAACAGTATCTGTTTACAATGCAACAGTCCTGAAATTTACTGCAATATTATATGTGGGTTCCTAGAGCAAGACAATTGTAAGCACTTACACATTTAGCAAGACATAGCAAAAAAGGTTTAAGACAGAAAGATAGCATCAGATAAATCCCTTCACTTAACAGTTTTCACCTAAAGAGTGCTTTGATTTTTACTATGAATTTTGAAAAAGACAACCTTCCATTTGTGAGTCCAATTTTCAACAACAAAATTTTCATCTGTATTTTTTACATCTGATGTGAAATGCTGACCCATTGAACTAGTGGGACCTGGAGTTGACCCCTGTAATACAACTAAGGGTGCAAAATGGAGTACAGTAACTCCTCACTTAATGTTGTAGTTATGTTCCTGAAAAATGTGACTTTAAGCAAAATGATGTTAAGCAAATCCAATTTCCCCATAAGAATTAATGTAAATGAGGGAGTTAGGTTCCAGGGAAATTTTTTTCACCAGACAAAAGACTATATTATATATGCACACAGAGTATATGTTTTAAACAAACAATTTAATACTGGTACACAGCGATGATGATTGCGAAGCTTGGTTGAGGTGGAGAAGCCAGAGGGTGGGATATTTCCCTTACTGCTAAATGATGAACTAGCAATTGGCTGAGCCCTCAAGGGTTAACTCTCTCACTCTACAAGGCAGCAGGAATGGAGGGAGTGCATATGTGAGAGGGAGAGATGCGCATTTCCCCTTTAAGTACACTGCCTTGTTAATTAGATCAGCCTGCTGAGACCAGCTGCTGCAAGCTTCCTCTGTTCTGAGCCCTAGTGTGTCCTCCCTGCTCTATGGAAGATGGGGTAAGTGGGGTGCAGGAGCAGGAGGGAGGGGGACACCCTGACATTAGCCCCCCTCTTCCTTCCCTCCCCCCCGCACAGCAAGCAGGAGTCTCAGGGAGCAGCTCCAAGGCAGAGGGCAGGAGCAGCACATGGCAGTGGGGGGAGGGACAACTGCAATTGCTAGCCTGCTGGGTGGCTGCAGCACAGGAAATTTAGGGGAGTGGGGAGCTGAAAGGGGGACTGCCGGTCCACCCTAGTTCCAAGCCCCCACTAGCTAGCTGCAATGGGCTGCTCTTCCTGCAAGCAGTAGACAAAGCAGGCAGCTGCCAAATGAGCATGTTCCCTAATTGATCAGCAATGTAACAACGAAACAACATTAAACGGGATGACTTTAAGTGAGGAGGTACTGTACTTGCATTTCCAGCTAACTAATTGAAGGTGAAATGAGTCATAGCTAAAATAGATTCCTTTTGCAGGGTACAAAATGGGGCTCAAATTTGTAGTTTCAAACTGGGCCTTCAAAAAAGAAGTTGTACGTTAGGCCGTCAGCAAAATGTACCGTTTTATGAATAAAATTACTCAGGGGGTGCTGGTGGAGTTTATTTCAGGGACAAGAAACAGAAAGAAAGCCTGGAGTTGACATGGAGCTGGCAGAGCTGATTAGAAATATTAGCTTACAATATATTTGTCATAGGGTATCCTCACCTGCTGTGCTTTCCTCTGACAGCCTGAAGCACAAACACATACACCTGCCTCAGTTTCCCTTCTTCAGAATCTCCAGTAACTCCATACCACTTATCCTCTAGACCATCATAACAGTTTATCACCAAAACATAGTTCAAATAATCACAAAAGAGTCCAAACATAGTCTATCTTTCATACCCCGTGCATCTAGTCCTAATAACCCCATGACATGTCACCCCACATCCCACACTCCAGCATTCGCTCTTCTTCCTGAAGACTGTGGGGTTCCACAAGGTACCATTCTGTCACCTCTCCTGTTCAATGTACACCTGGGACAGTTACAAAAGTTAGTAAGGAGGCATGGAGTGCAGTGCTTTTGGTAGGCTGGTGACACCTAACTGTATATCTCTACCATGTCCAGCTCAGAAGATGAGGTTCAGTGCCTCTGCCTCTGTGTAGTTGAAAATGGAACATACATGAGAGTGAGATGGCTAAGACACAACTCAGAGAAGACAGATAATGATGGTAGTTTCGGGAAGCAGCTGGAGCTGATGACAGAGGTAATATCAATCCCTTTGATGGAGAGAGTATGTCTGCCTTTAGTTACCAGGATTTGCAACTTGGGGCGATTCTAGATGACCCCCAGGTGAGTGCATTAGAACAGTCACTTTTTTACCACCTGTGTCTGGCTAGGAGGTGACCTTGCTTTCAGATGCGGCTCTTCTCATCATTATCCATGCTCTTGTTACCTCAAGATTAGATCATCACAATGTGCTCCAAATGGGAATACACCTTACAACCATTCAGAGGCTGAAACTGGTCCAGAACACAGCAGCTCACTTACTGAGTGGGATATCTTGCTGGGAGTATAAGACCTCATTGCTACAGGATTTGCAATGGCTGCCCATTAGTCTCCAGGTAGAGTTTAAATAGTTGTCTTACCTGAGGGATCGGATCTCTCCCTATGCTATATTACCGGAGCTGTGACAGTAGAGGTGTTTGAGCTGGATCCTCTTGTAAATGAGAAGGGGCCACTGGCAGGATGTCTCTGTGAAGGCTCCCGGGTGCTGGAGCTTGTTCCCCTTAAAGTGACAACCTTTTGGGCATGCTGCAAAAGACACCCGTTGGAGAGAGTTTTGGAGAAGGCCAAGGGTTTTCTTCCCATAATAGTCAAGGAGTGGAATGGAATTTTTGTAGGTGGCTAGCTGACCGAGTTCCTGTTAAAAGGATTACTTCAGTGCTTCTGGGATTTGATAGTGTTATTAATGGTGTGTTAGGGCACCTAGGGCTTTGAATAGTGTCTTTTTAAATTGTTTTATATTTAAATAAATCAATATATATAAATGTATTAGTAAATCCCTTTCACCTGTGATGGTGGTAAATTCTAGTCTGTATTTCTCATTCCCTTCACATCCATTGACATGGACATTGAGCAGTGACCCTCTGCTGTATAATCTGATTTATTTTGGGTTATCAAAAAGACACTGTGGATAGTAAATGTCTGCATAACATATGAGCCACAGGCATCCAGGACAGAGTAAAGGAATAAATAGGATCTGGGCGAAACAGAAAATCAGAGTATTTATGCTAGGAACTATGGATGTTTTCATGAAGCACAGTTTATCCAACTGTGAAAATATTAGCTAGGGTATTACTGAGTCAGTGCTTAGAATTCTTTTGGCCTCTGACCAGTATAAATGGTCAAAGCAGAGGAACTGACTGCAAAGTAGCTGAATCTGCTGAAGACAAAAAAGATGGAGAAAAGTGTGACCCCAGAGTGAAAGCATGGGGGCTGAGACAGATGGAAAAGTTTTGGTACCGTATACCCCTACACAGGGCAATTTGGAAGCTTGTGGCTATGTTAAGAACATGTCAGCTAATTTTGTGACTGAAAGTATTCCAAAAACCTCCTGCAAACAACAACAAAGTGGGAAACAACATTTTCACATATCTCTTTGATTGTTCTTGCCTACATGTCCCCCCCAATCTGAGCACAATTCTGTTGTGTTTCAGTCAATGCTTTGTAAACATATACGACTGGGCAGCCTTGCAGAAGGACAGTCCTCAAACCATATGATCACGCATTCACTGTCTACACAACAACTGGGAGTGTGCTTCCTAACACTGGTAGACAGACGTGCTAGTTGTGCTCAAGCTAGTGCACTAAATAGTAGTGTGTCCATGGTGGCAGCTTGAGTGAGCTGCCCGAGTATGTACCCAGAGGGCTGGGTGGGACTGTATTTGGGCAACTAGTCTACGCCACCGGTCATGCAGCCATGGCCACACTGCTATTTTTAGCAGTGGTTAAGCGGAGCTAGCACGTGTCTGTCTACCCAGGCTGGGAAGCACTGTCTCTACTGTGTGTAGATGCACCTACTGAGATCTCAAGCTGTTTACTAATTTCGAAATATTTCAAATCTGGTGCCTCTGTGCACCGTTTTTTAATTCCCCAAAACTTTTCTTTTTCCAGTCACTCCAGGGTCACTTTGTACTGTCCTCAAAGAACAGTCTGAGAGGAGCACTTAATTAAGACAAATAAGGGATGAATTTGCTTAGATATGTTAAGAGGCCGATGAATCACTGTTAATGTCTCCTTATTTGGGAGGTCCATCAATATGTGCAATGGCCTCCACCTTATTTGGGGCTGGTTGAACTCCTTTATTGTTAATGAATCCTATAATACAAGTTCTCCTTCAGCACTATCTGGCATTTCCCCCCTCGATTTACAACGAATGAACAAACAGACATTAAACAAGAATCCCCCAAACAGAATTTTTACTCTAAAAATGGAGAAGGGACAGATACTCTATGAAGTCCGCTATTGCTATTGTTATTGATTTTTGCATGCAAGGTACTCAGCTCTCGGCAATGGGCATCAGTCTAGAATCCTAAGATAGATAACTTCAAGGTTACTTCCATTAGCATGCTGTAGAATGTCATAGTCTTACATTTCATTGTTGATCATTTTAGACCCAAATCAACAGATAATTACCAATTATTTCCACGTATCAGAGGGGTAGCCGTGTTAGTCTGGTTCTGTAGAAGCAGCAAAGAATCCTGTGGCACCTTATAGACTAACAGACGTTTTGCAGCATGAGCTTTCGTGGGTGAATACCCACTTCTTCGGATACCCACTTGCATCCGAAGAAGTGGGTATTCACCCACAAAAGCTCATGCTGCAAAACGTCTGTTAGTCTATAAGGTGCCACAGGATTCAATTATTTCCACGTAAATCCACTAAAAGAGATGTTGAAGATACAGTTTTGGACTAATCAAGGCATGCCCTTCTCAATTATTCTCCTGGTGTAGCATTCACATTTGATGGCCTTGTTCAAATGTTTTAGTGGTCCATTGTTTAGTTTTTACTATGGGGACCATATTTTTAATTCAGCCTTTGCTCAGTAGCAATATTAATATTACCATCTGGTGCAATTCGTCTTTTTTTATAACATATATTTGTCACTGTTAGTGGATGCATGTAGTTTTAGTGATACACTGGAATCTACATTAATGTGGCATATTAAACCATCACTACCCCTGTCTTTTAAACATGTCGTCAGATTCATTACAATATCTTTAGCATCCTGTTCTGTAGATAGCTTGTATAGCTATTTGATCATCGGCACTTACAAACTGTTTTTCAACCCAAGGATACATGGGACTTTCTGTTCCACTATTTAAACCTCTACTGAATGACTGTTCAACATGCATTTCGTGCCCACTATGTGAAATAAGCTTAGTTTTCAATTTTAACATTGCAGAGTTTCTAATATATTTTTAGATGCTTGCTGTGTTTACATTGTGCTCAGCTCCAATATCTGTTCTGAAACTGAATTTTTGTTCCTTTATTTCCAGTGCTATAAACCAATCTCCTGTGAAATACTGCTTTATAAAAGAAATAAGAACTCCAACAAAGAATATCTTTGCATCATCAGTAGCACAGTATATTTTAGTTATCCAAATTCCTGTTATCCTAGTTATGCAAATCTACCGTGTGTCCTCTTTGTAGCTCTGTGTAAGTTTATAGCACTTCCATTTATCCAAATGCCTAGTTATCCAAAAGCTTTGGATGTCCCCCAGGCCATTTGGCTAAAAGGAAGTGTACCATATATGTTCACAAATTTATTTTACTTGTGTTCCTTTGCAGTTCATGCTGGTAATAACACATTCTTGAAAAATGGTTGGTTTTTTTGCATACATGACATTACAATCCCAATGTGTTACTTTTGTTGTAAACAAATCTTGTCTCCACCATTTGTTTATCCTTGTATTCTCTTTTTATGACTGCTATACATTTTTTACTAGATTGTCTTCTATTCTATCACTGTTTGTTAATACTTTCAATTAGGAAGCATAAGGGGATGCTTTAGCCCTGAAAAAACAAAATGAAGTCCATTTACAATAACCTCGTTTTGACCAGGTTATCAGTTATACCATGTAGGGGTCTGTGGCCTTCCCTCCCCATCAGTCTTGGAGAGAGGCCACGCCCCTCCCTAAAGCATATCTATAAAGGCAAGGCTCAATGGGGAATTAGTCCCAGGGCTCTAGCCACCTGGGCAGGGCAGAGCAAGAAGCAGTCTAAAGGGGCTCTGGCCTTCTGGGCAGGGCAGAACATGAAGCAGCCAAAGGGGCTCTTTCAAGGGAGTTGTGCTACTAAAAATCCCACCTGCTCCTTCTAATTAGTCTATCCATTAACAGTTCAAATTCACAGCTACTTATTTTTGCTATAAAGATCTGTAACAGATCAATGTTGCATGTGGATTCTTGTAGATAAATTGTGTCTTTCCCAAGTCACAGTCTTGCGTTGTTTTCCCAAGTGGGGGACATTTGGAAATGCAGCAACCATTCCTCCAGTTCTTTGCCAGGTTCCTTTCCAGATGGATTCAATTGCTCAATTTTTTCGAAAGATTTAGCGATCTTCAAACACCATATAATAAAAGGTATCGTACACAGGATGCAGGTAAAAATTTAACTTTATTTCACTGTCCCAATCTCAAGACTATTCTCAGAGTTACCCAAGATTATACATCTGTCACATGGCAGAAATCTGGATCCACTGGCTGCACTGGCTATTGGCACAGTATTTTGTATGTGTAATTCACTACTGGGTATGTCAAAAATCCCTTATGTCCATTTGCAAGAGTTGCCTCTCTTCCATGAAAATATTTGCAGGACATTTGAAAATTTAATTTCACCTTACTGCATGCTTCATATACATTAGTTGAAGATGTGGCTCACATCTGTGTGCTGTCGTTTATGTATAATTTCTGCAGGTGTATTTGCTGGCATGCAACATTTTTCTGAAAAATAGAAATGTATAATTATGAGTATCTTCAGATCAAAGATTTCTGCTTAGCATGGCAATTTAGGCATTAAATTATTGGTTGCTAAATATTAAGCCTGAAAAAAGGAAATGATCTTTTACATGCAGTAAAGGTTAGTTATTGCAAGTTGCTGCAATTAAAGATATGGTACTATTTTTATTCTAACTTGAAACTTCTACCTAACCACAAATGTTTTTCTTGTGTCCAGTTTAAAATAAAATCATGCTGTAGCTTGTAATTACCTGAGTTATATCCTATCTGTGCAACCTAGTTCTAGTGAGATGGAAGCAAACAAGAGGACCGGATATGTGTCAGTGCAGCAGATTAGAGCTCTTGTGGTTTTATTTATTTCAAAATAACCATTTTTTGTTGTTAAATAAATAGGTCAGGCTGCTTTATTTAGGAAGTGAAAGGCATTTGTGATGTGGCAAGAGTTGAATCTCTGGCAAGGGCTGGGTCTCTAGCAATGGCGCAGTGACTAGGATCGTTCAGAAAAACCAAAAGAAAAAAAAATACCACTCCTGGGATTTCCCTTGAGAGCTTTGATCCAAAGCCCAATGAGTCAGTGGGAGTTTTTTCATCAAATTCCATCAGTTTTGGCTCAGGCCTTCAAAGAGAAGACCTATTTCTAGTTATACTCCTAAAAAGCATGGATAACATTTTGTATTTTTGTGGAATTTGTTTTTGTTTAAATGAGCCTGCAAAGCAATTTAAACAGTCTCCCCAGTAACATATTTTGAGCTTTATAAAATGTAGACCAAATACTGATGTAAGGTTGTTGCTAGCTAATTCTGTAGCTAATTCTGTAAGCTGAAGGGTGAGAAGAATAGACTGGGTGTATGCACATCTGAGACCTATGAAAAAGTATCAGTTTTTTAAATAGACTAATCTATGATATATTGTTCTTCTTTTGTTAATCTTCAGTCCATCATACCATTTTGGCATGTATTTTTATTCAGATTTACATCAAATTAAATTTAAAATGAAGCTTGGGGAAAAATGGCACACAGATGGAACAAAACTTACTGGAAGCTCTTGTTTCAGAATACACAATTATTAACATGTAAAGTAGGATTTATATGGCATATTTCACTTAAGTATAAAATCATCCATGATCCTGATTTTCTTGAGCAACTGCCATGTATATTTCTCAAATTCTTTCCCACAAGTTTTGCCCTCCCCCCTGCCCCAGAATAATTTAGGGATAGCTGGTTCAGAAGTATAACAATTTCCTGATGCCCCTATTCTCCCCTATGGGCTGATTCCTTGGACTGACTCACACCCAACAGCTCAGTCAGAAGCAAATCCACATTGCACTATAGTCCTCCAGGGAGCCAAGCCCAAAGGAGACAATTGAGCTCTGAATTACAACTCCCATAAGGCAATATGCTGTTAAATGTTTTATTGGACTGATTCAAAATTATGTACTTCAGGTCAGATAAAAAACCAAAACCAAAATATTTTGACTTGGGATGAACTGACTCAGTTTTCCTAATGGAAAAAAATTGAAATTTTTCAGCAAAATAAAAGTTTTCTTATGGAAAATTTCAACTTTGCAGAAACTGCATTTTAAATCAGCAAATCATTCCAACAGAAATTTCCCGACCAGCAGCTGCTGATTGCCATATACCCTTTTTTTTATACAGTGTCAATTAAAAATTCATTAATCCCTCAACAAAATAGGATTTCATGATATGGTATTCTAAAGCAAAAGCATGGCACTCCTGAAAAGAGCACTGGGTTTGCCAGGGTGAATATACAGTTATCCTTTGGTTAGTCATTTGTGGGTTTAATGAAAGAACAAATGTTCAGCTGAGAGAAAGGCGTGCTCATCATATGGAGAAAGAGAGAGGGATGATTACAACAGAAAATAAAATATAATAATATACTCCAATGCATGGAAACACCCACTGAAATATATACATATGCTTAGAAAGAGTGACAACAGATGTTGACCTATTTGAATTGAAGGCCAACCACAGTCCCAACCCCCTTAAAAAATTGCCTAAGGGGAAAAAAATCAGTAGAAACTGTTTTATGCAAGGAGCCCAATTCCACAACTACTCTATTTGAATCTATTTAAGTTACAGTCTAGAATGACCTAAAAAGAGCAGAAGATGTATTGGATAGTGAGGTGGTTGATTTTATAGCAATGACAGGAAATTGTCATCTCTATCTCATCCAAACCACTGTATCACAATTCTTCTTACGTTGAGCAATTTTGCTAACAGTACTGTTTCTAAAGATGGATGGCTACATACAGAGACTAAACTACTAGTCCTAGTAAATAGAGTCCAATCCTTCAGAAGACAGAAAATTTCTATTTAAGTCAATGTATATACAATAGTGGGCCAGATTCATCCTTATTGCCCCGTTATTTATAAACATACCCTTATGGAATAGGGATTTTAGAAAAATATATATAGTAGGACTTGAAGTTGTTGCTGTATGACATACAGGTAGTAATAGCAATAATATTATTGTAGTGTATACAGACCTCAGTCAAGGATCAGAATGCAATTGTGATATGCACTGGAAACAGCTGTACATATACAGGATAGCATGTCACCTCAGACAGAAAATTACAGAATTATATTTCAATATGTTTACAACTTCCGGCTATTTTAACAAATAAATATTGGGCCACATCCTTCATTCGTTAATGAGTTCTTATTCAGGGAAAACTCACTGAATTCATCTGAAAAAGGAAGGCAGGATTTGCCATGCAGAGAAGAAATATATTTATAAATATATGTTCACACATAATATATATTTACAAAACTATGTTTTATAATATTGAAATATATGCAGTGTGTAAAAATATGATTCTGACTCACATGAAAAGTCTCACTGACTTCAATAGCGCTACTCATGAGTATTATTATTATTATACAATATTTGCAAAAGCCTATAAATTCATCCATGTCTTATACTTAAATTGCAAGCTCAGGGGCAGGGCCATTTTTCTTCTGTGTTTGTACTGTGTCTAACAGGTCACTGGCCACCCACTGACCAGAGCCAGAATTGCTACTGCAACACAGATTAAATGAATAATAAATAATAATAATAATTTTGTTTAAAGCAATGCTGTTTGACAAGCCCTAATCATTATGGGACTGATTCTGCCACCTGAACGTATGGTAAGGTGACCAGATAGCAAGAGTGAAAAATCTGGATAGGTTGTGTGGGGGGCAATAGGCACCTATATATAGTGACCAGACAGCAAATGTGAAAAATTGGGACCAGGGTGGGGGGTAATAGGAGTCTATATAAGAAAAAGACCCAAAAATTGGGACTGTCCCTATAAAATCGGGACAGCTGGTCACCCTACCTATATAAGATAAAGTCCCAAATATCAGGACTGTCCCCCTAAAATCAGGACATCTGGTCACTCTAAGGTGAGTTGTACCTTATTCCAAGAGTACTCCCATTGAGTTGGATCATCTCTACATGGGAGGGACAAAGAGGAGTTGTAAATCTGTATTACATTCTTCTCACAAATATCTTCCCATTTTTTCCATGCCCTCCCCTCCATATTCCTATTGAAAATGCTCTGGGGCCCAGCCCCTAACCTTGAGGATCCCAAGGAATAAATAGGAATGATGTGTCTCTGCATTGGCTCTCCCGCCCTAGTAATGTTACCACAAACTCTGACTCTTTGTTTATTGTGACAAGTCTCTAATTACTGTAAACCGACAATAATGTTCCCTGTAATATGTCCTAATTATAAACAATGTGATTAATGATGGGCTGAAGCAGTTCTAAAAATTCACATACTTCCACAACATGCCAGCATTTTACTATATCACACCACCTGTCTGATAGTAATGGAGCTGGCAAAAGGGTTTATTTGATGCGTGATTACTTTGTTACAGTATTTACACCACCATTGGCAGGTTCCTTTTACCTTGCTCAAACTGCATGACACATTCTTTCTCCCCATACTATCTCCCTGAGACATGTGTGCTGGCTCTTCCTTTCCTCTACTTGTAAGGGTCCTTTTCTTTGAATACTTCCCCCTGTTACCCATACACTTCCCACTCCCTAAATTTGCTCCCACAATAAAATACATACTTCCTACTCTGTGCTTTCCACCAGGAGATAACTGGAATTCATTCACGGTCCCAACGAGAAACTTCATGTGCTCTGCCTTCTTGTGTGCAGATACTCCAAATCTGCCCTTTTATTTTTTCAGCAACAAGACAGTCATTCTTCCCCCTTTCCAAATTAGGATAGCTAAGTCTTCAGTTCTTTTGGAAGTGAACTGATTCTGTCTTCGGTTCGGCCCAAGACCATGGTTTGAGAAAGCTCTTAAGCACATTCTTAACTTGTCTTCAATGGGACTTAAGCATGTGCTTAAAGTTAAGCATATACTTAAGTGCTATTTTGGATAGAGATGCTTTCCTGAAATGGAACCTAAATGAAAGAGAAGAGAAGATAGTCTGATACTTATTTCCCTCTGCTAAGACACTTACATACCTCGTTAAATACAGGTATATAAAGATAAAATAAGTAATAGTAACTGTGTATTGTAATGTGTAGCTAGATTCGGCTGCTCAAAAATTTGCCAAAATTATATCAAATTTAAAAAATATTTTTATATTATCAAGAATGTGTTTCACAGAACAGAAACTAACAAATCCACCCACATTTTAAGTCTCAGAGCCTTGATGTATGGCTGCTAAGTCTCAGAGCCTTGATGTATGGCTGCAAGTTCTTGTTATATATACAATGCTATTTACTTCTGCCACTTAGTTTCATGCTGAAGGAGGGATTAAAAGTCTTCCTTTTATATCACTGTTATGTCACGATTTTGCATCAGTTCAGCAACCAGCACCCATGCTAGGCTGTTTCTCAAAATGTGTCAGTCAATACTATGGTGATGTATTTTCTATCGACAGCAATGGAGGTAATGAACCCCTTTAACTCATTTAAACACATGCTAAAAGTATGTGAATAGTCCCATCAATTTAACTAAAGTTACTCATATGCTTAAATTTAGGTATATGAGTAAGTTCTTATGCATAGACTCAGCCTTTATGGCAGGATGGGACCATTATGATCATCTTGTCTGACCTCCTGCACATTGTAGGCCAAAGAACCTCACTACTGTAATGGGGGACTGGGACCAATTCTGATACCCTTATTCACTTTGACCCTGATCCTCAAAGAAACTTAGGCTCCTAAGATGGCAAGAGATAGCTGTTCAGCACATCTAACCTATCCCCTTCCACTAAATTTTCTTTCTGAAACCATTGGCTCCTTCATTAAATAGAATTTGTAAAGATTTTTAAAAGATATTTAAGGACAGATTGTGGAGCCTTTACTCACTCTAGTGAGTTCTTATTCAAGCAAATAGTCTCATTTAAATCAAAAGGGACTACTCACATGAGTAAGCACTCATCCAAGTAAGTTACAACCTGGCATGCTTCAATTATTTTTTTAGTGTTTCAGTACTTCTTTTTTCCAATTTAAATACTGGCATGGTGAAGAGCTATGTGAATTTCCACCATACATATAAAATGGCCTCTCAGCCAAATAAAACTTAAAATGGCTGCCACGGAACTGTAATTAACCACAAAAAGGGGAGATGATTTCTGAAGTGGTGTTAGAATTCCTCCATTTTACGACAGAGCGGAGCTTCTGTTGTTGATTCAGAAGAGGTCCTTCATGCTACATATGTGACCACAGTGACAAATACTACACAGGGTACTCTATATGATATAACTAAGTATCCTTAACAGCAGCAAGTACGTAGACACCCCTAGTTTAGAGCTGGATATATGAAACATTTCAGAACCTTTTCCAACCCTGTACAAAAATATTTTGTGCAAGAGTTGTAGGTGGAAGGGCATTAAAAAATTCTGTGCTATTCTGAATGAATCTCAGTGAGCAGAAGGGGGACACCTGTTTTGCATGAGCCAAGATTGCTGAGCTATATTCTGAAGGATTATTTATTTTTCTTCAAAGTAAGCCAAAATACATAAGAGACTGGATTTATTCTCCTTGTAATAGTTCTCTGTATTCATTGCACCTTTAAACAGCAAGAACAGGGCTGAATTACAGGCCAGAGTTTCAGGAGGAAAGTCCTTCCAAGTGTCTAAAAGATGGATATTGGCAGCTTTTAAGAAGTGAGCTTTCTACTCCAATATTTTGCTTGATACAACAATAAAATGGCTAATTAAGCTGTTATTTTCTCCCTCTCTTATTCACATTTAATCCCTTTCTGCATGAGACGTACCATGAAATCAATGGGCTACTTGAGGAGTGATTTCACTGGCACAGTAATCTAAATGCACTGTAGAAGCCTGCACTGTAAGAAGTATAAACTCCAAGGGATTCACCCTGTAAATCCTCAGTTGCATATATAGTACAGTCATTTGCAGTAGGATGATTAGCATCTTTGAGGGGTGCTCATGTGAGTAAAGTTGTGAAGAACAGCACTCCCTGCTTTTATTAGTATTTATTTGTATTGTGGTAGTGTCTAGGAGCCCCAGTAGTGGGTGAGGAGTCCATTGTGCTAGATATTGGCCTAACACAAAACAAAAAGACAGTCCCTGCCCTAAACAGCTTACAGTCCCAGCTTTCTCCCAGTGTGATTTAAACACATCTGCAGAGTGGAAATATATTGCATGTGTGTGAGCACTCAAAGGTACCCCTGAAAACTTCAAAGTGGTCAAATTGAATGGGAAGAAATTATTTCTTTCGTCTTTGGACTGAATCTTGGCTTTGGTATAAACCCTAGGCAATGTATAATGTGTTTTTGTGACTCTCGCTGCAGGCTCCTCCTCGCTTAGAGGGGAAAGTACTCTGTGCCAAGCCCATATATGGCCCGGCACACATCCCCTGGAATGCCAGCACAGCTTTGATAACTGGGGTTTTGGAGGTGGAGACTAAGTTCTACACATTCCCCACTCCTGCCCATCTGCTCAGAGGGAGAGGGGACAAAACAGCTCTGCAGAATGTACATTCTCCCTCTGTGCCACTACCCATGGAATGGGCAACCTCACAGGGCATATAGTTGTGCCCTGCATAGCAGTGCAAGCCAGGACAAAGGTCAGCCCTTTATGTGCACTTTATCCCCTACCATCCTGGCCATGCCTGATAGGAGCATTGTTACTGGCAAAGATAAGAGAAGGACTTCTGCATAAAGCTGAACCAGTGAGGGAAGCAAGCACAGTTCCAGATTACAGAGAACAGACAGTGCTGGGGAGCCCAGGAGACTCATAGAACCTTGCATCTACAGAGGATCATTTGGTGAGAGCCCACAAAGATGAGGCTTTTGGAAGAGAGGAGTCTTGTATTTGCATTTTTCTAATTTTCTGATTTGTCTTTATTTGTAATTGCATATGTCCTTACCACATTAGTTTGACACTACAGTAGATTAAAAAGACATGCTGCAGAATCATAAAGAATGCAGTAGTACCAATACACATATTTCTCCCATGTCTGCTTTTATTAATTCTTCTTCCCACAAACATTTTTTTTTAAAAGAGGCTTGGAGTCAGCTCATGCATAATGAATCATGATATACATTCTTATTGGAGAGGTCAAAAAATTTGGCTTTCCTGGTGCCAACATCAACATGATCATAAAATTAGTTTTTCTGAGTGTGAAGAGAGAAAGGGTTAGCCCACAAAGAACAAATTATTGTACCACCAAAAGTTTATTTGCCATGTCTTAACATTTCCCTACTGATCAGCAGTGAGAAAAGAAAAACATTCTAGATTCTGCCAGTCTTCTTATAAGGTTCTATGTTCAGCTATTGTGTCAGACATTCAAACTACTTCTGTGGAGTGTGTCACAGTTCAGGGCAACATTTTTATTCTACCTCTGTGGCCAAGCAAGGGCTCCCCTCTAGGCTTCTGCTTCCTCAGCCATTGCCTCTCTTGGGTGAAGATGCACTCTCTCCCTTCTGACCGGGGTATCTCCAGGCTACATAGTCCCCTGACTATATTGTGATATTTCCAGAAAAAGACAGACTAAGCAGGGTTGCTTTGCTTCTTTCTTCAGAGACAGTACAGGGTGTAATTACCACACAGTTTTTTCTAAGCAAGCATATTTATTCTTAAGGAAAAGCATTACAGAGAAAACATATTAAAAGCTACAAAAGAATCTACATGCATGTTAATAAGCTTACCAAAGATCACCCCCTTACTCCAAGGGCTCTGGTTGGTGATTAGTCTTCTAAACCCCACACAGGGTGGTCACAAGTTTACCACAGAGACATGTGCTGAGCTGAAGCTAAGACTTATGAGGCCTCTATAGGCCAAAGATCTTCCAACTCTTCCCTAAGGCTTAGGGCTCCCTTGAACCTAAGGTCCTGTCCATTTGCTGGACCAGAAGGATGGCCATGAGTCAGTTTACCATGAGGCTATATATTTAAAAACCCTTTCTTAGTCTGTTTGTTCCTGAAGAATCCAGACTGAACTACTTGATGCTAACCTCATTGGGGTTGGCGCTTCTCTGGAGATGTTACAACCTGAGTGACTTTGACTTATCACCCCCTATTTGTTCTCAGTTCCTGAAGAAGCTGTATTTACCTTTCCTATGGAAATGCACACAATCCCTTGTTCTCAAGAATACAAAATCCATTCATTTACTATAATGGACTCCAAAGATATTCCAAACTCAGTTCAATAAAGTTTAACTTAATCCTGTCAGGTTCATCCAGGATATTACAGCAGTGAGATAAAAGAAACATTCTAGATTCTTTCAGTCTTCTTATTAAGGTCTATATTGTGCTATTGTGCCAACCGTTGAAACTTCTTCTGTGACTTCTTGCACTAATCCATATAGAATACAAATTTTCCAGAACACCCCTCTTCTGAAACACTACTGCCAAGAAACACCACAGTCAGCGCATTTCATCATACCCTGATTTTGTCTTGAAATTGGATTATGTGCATTTTGCCCTTTATGCCTGACAATATCTATTTCCAAATATGCTCTGTGGGTAAAATCAAGATTGTGTTTCCATGATATTTGAGAGCTTTAAGAGCTATGTTCCAGTCACCTAATTCAAAAAGGGGTATTATCAAGTATTTATGATGACAGCAGTAATTATTTAATTTTAATTTCTATAGTGTCAACAATATTCTCGCCTCTTGATGGGCTAATATGAAGACAAGGACCCTGCCATAAAATGTTTGCAATTTAAGCAAACATAATGAAAAAAAGTATGTTTGAATGGCAAAGTTTTGCATAGGTCTTCAAAATACTGTTTTTTTATGAGGTTACATTTATATCAGTTATATAATTTTTCTAACACTACTGTTTGAGGAAGACTAGAGAAGAAGTCTTGGAGATGAGTGTGTGAGAAAGGTGCAAAGGCGATGGTTAGTCTAAATACCTTTAGTTGAAAGTATTCCCACTTTTGGTTGCATTTGATACTTTCTTCATTATATGATATAGCATGTTCCCATAAAAAGGTGTCTTCTTCAAAGTCAGTGTTCTGCAAGGGCTGTAGGGATTTCACTGGATCAATTTCTTCCACAGTAAGAGGGCGTCCCAGGATTTTGGGGAAATTCCATCACATTCTCAATTTTCTCCAGACTTCTTTCTACCTTAGGGCTTGTTGTAGCACATTTTGCATTTTCTTTTTACCTCAACCTCATTACATCATGTGATCTCACCTCTCAGGATTCATTTCTGCCCCTTCTACATGAGTTCAGGCCATCAAACCTTTCCAAATGTTCTCCTGTCTTATCCTCATGAGAAGTTAAAGAAGCCTGCATTTTGTCCCAAGTAGAGCAAAATCTTGCCCTTTTCTGAAGGAACCTCATCAGAAAGGTAACATCTTGCTGAACATCTAGGACTGGATAGGGCAGGATGTCTCACAGCAGGCTGGAGGGAACATGCTGCTAGACTCATTCTCCTATTCTAAAAAGGGGCAGAGTGCTCATCCAGCTAATAAGTGTTGATTATTGCAGAAGACACATTAGCTAGTTAGAGGACTAGCCAGGAATCCTAACTAGCAGAGCACAGTTCTCGGTGGTACAAATCACATGATGCTGTTACACTTTTAAACAATCTCCTGAGTATTAGGGCAACTCTCCCGCTATTTAAACATGGGAAGGGAAAGAGACTCCCTGTGCCTTCTTCTCCCCCTAGTGGCCCAGTAAAGTATAGGACAGGATTTGCCCATTAGGGTGAAATCCTGGCTCCACTGAAATCAATGGCAAAAATTAAGCCTAAGAAAAAGATTCAGAAAGCACATGGATTGATACTTTTTTCATCACAGTGTTTTCAGGTGGAGACACGAAAGGTTAGAATAAAGACAGTGCTTACATTATTCCAATAAACTTCAGTATTGTTCATAAAGGCAATATTTTTAACAGTTTTTTTTGCATATTTATGATGACTTTCATCAGCTATATATCAAGTATCCAAAAGCCATGAAGATACACAATCTACAAGTGTCTCATGGGCTTGTATAAAATATTCAGACCTAGATACAATTCAACTAAATTTGGCCTTGTGTGTGTATATAGAGAGCTTCAAGAAGACTTAGCACTAATTTCCCATAGTTCAAGCTCCCTCATTAAAATGTATAATGAAATGCATTCTGTTCAAAACTGAAGCCGAATAACAGAGGGTACAGCCTGCGACATGATGGGGGAGGATTTTTCTACTGGTGTAGTGATTTTGTTTGGATCAGAGCCTTAACTGACTTTAGTAGACAGTAATTGTCATTAGGGATGCAGGTCTATGGAAATGGGGTACCTAACTCCCTTAAACTCTTTTGAAAATCCCAGTTACTATGTACATTTCAGTAATGCAAGAATTCAGTCCTTATATTTTTCTCCTCCCTTTGTATTTCTTGAACTCTGAACCAATAAGAGGATAACTAAAATTAATTTAACTAAGGACTCAGCAAGAAGATAAACATAGTTATAGTCAAATAGATCACCAGATAGTTTCTGTTTTAGCCAATGAGTGATATGTTGACTGCTGACATTACTGAGGTAAATACTAGTGTTATATATATATTTCTAGCTCAAAGAAAGTGAATCCACCAGTGTCTCCTTGATGGTCCATTATTTATGAGAAAGAATGCCACCAATGCAAGGTCCAATAATCTATGCAGGATTCTAGTCTATAGGTATTAGCTGCCTCAAAGAAACTCACTATTAGCTATTTTACACATCATAAGCACCAACCTTGTTTTGTTTTCATCTATTTTATGAGCAAAATAAATGGCAAAGTATGGTCTGTAGTGATCATGCAATCATTACTACAGCTTCATGCTCTGGCAAATTGTTGTTACTGTTTGTTTCCTCTTATAGATGTAACCAATGTACTGTCAAAAATATGTTTTTTGGTGAGAACACTAGAGAAGATATAATATCAAGTTCATATTGGTTTAATAATTGTAATTTAATTTAAAAAATGCACTAATCCATATAGAATGCAAAGATAAATAAGAAATTCCTAACAATTAAAAGGTGTTGATATGACAGTACTTAATATTTAAGTGAATGAAGGAAACAAAGAATTTTAAAACTTACTGAGAAGTATTGCTGTAGCTCAAATCAGACTGGTAAACTTGTACTGTTCTGGGGAGATGATTTTTATTACAAATGTAGAATTGTAGATCTTTAATAAAGGACTTCTACTAGTCACCAGTAAGTCAGTCTGCCAACCAATCTTTATACCAATCAAAATTTATTAAATGGTCAGTCACAGTTTCTCTAGACAGTCAAAACTTAATTTCAGTATAAATAATTTTCATTTAAAATGCTATTACAAGTAATCTTTGTCTGGTATTACCATGGTGTTCCATTAAGGCAGTGCAAACTGCTTTTTTGTCTTACCCCTAGAAGAAATCTTTAGCATCCAACTGAGGAATCCTTTTCCTCTCCTTACATGTGGTGAAATTCTGTTCCTATTGAAGTCAATGGGAGTTTTTCCATGGAGTTTAATGGACAAAGATTCACTTCAGGTGCAGCAGTTTGTTGAAGGCACTTCACTTCTTTTACTGAGCCAAAAAGCTAATCTGGGCTAATCAGAACACAATTCTAACTTTGTTAAGTAGAACTTAGGTGGCCCAATGAGCAGTTGAATTGTGCCTCAAGATAGCTTATACTATCATTCCATATTGTCTCTTAACCAGAGAAAATGATTTCATATTAGCCAGCCACAGAAAGAGGATTACAATCATGGCAATGAACCAGTCAAGCTAGCTGGATTAAAAAACTAAAATGTTTTGCTTTAGGATCCTACCTGCTGCAAACACTATTTTTAAACCAGTTAAAATACATTTTGGAGCTATTCACATTAGCCAGCTAAATCATGTTATAATCTATGGTTGCCTACCCTGTGTACTTAGAGCAAAATCATGATTTTCTTTGTTTAATTCATCCTTTTTATCTTATGAGGTTATGCAGGTATGGGTGACTACGTAAATCTTGTCAAACTTTTCTGTCTAGGATTGACTTGCAATACAGAAGTGATAAAAATAATAATCATCAATGACTCCCCATCTTAGGGCCCATCTGCACAAAAAAAGCAATCAAATCCAAGGACTCAGATTCAGCATGGTTGTCCCTCAACTTAATTACAAAACATGCTTTAAATATGGATGTAAACATACTTTAACCAGGTCACACTGGTTGGTCTAAGGCCTTGGACATAACCAGTGCTTAACCCACTTACGGCAAATTGTTAAGGTGCTGCTAGGTTACAGAGTTTAACTGTATGTGGTATTTGGATTTCCTGACCTGGTCATTTTTGTAATGCACAGGTGCCCTTAAAGACACTGGTATGCCAACTATCTTGTCACCAACTTGTTTTAAGTTGTCTTTTCAATGGCTTTAACTCTTTTTTTATTTCTCTCTGTTATAAAACATTTTTACAATAAATCCTGCTTCAATATTTGCCACAGTGCTGTCTTACAAGTCCCATATATATTCTTCAAGTTGTAGACATAAGCAGAATATTTCTTGTCTTCCAAAACTTGGGAGAGAGTCGTAAATTTGGGAGCGTGTGGGATATGTTCTATTGAGAGAGGATTCAACTCATCTCTTTTTGGCTGAAGTCTGTGACTGGGAAGGTCATAAAAAAATAACCACCACATCTATGTACAGGCAATGCAGGAAACCAACTGACCTGTCAGGTAAGAAGTACATTCAAAACTTTTCCTAGTAGTTTTTATGAAACATGCAGCTCAGTGGGTTGCACATTAGCCTGCTAAACCTAGGGTTGTGAGCTCAAACCTTGAGGGGGCCACTTATGGATCTGGGGGAAAATCAGTACTTGGTCCTGCTAATGAAGGTAGGGGGCTGGACTCAATGACCTTTCAGGGTCCCTTCTAGTTCTATGAGATAGGTATGTCACCATATTATATTATATACAAGCAAAAAATTCAGCTATATTAGAACCATGCTGCTGCTGCTAAACTTCAGTGGCCAAAGTGTGACTCAATATAATATTCAGTACCTGCAATCAAAACTGCTTTGTGTTGCTCTCTCCACAGCAGATAGAACTGGACAAAGCATAAACAGTCAAATATGCAGGGTTGGGACAAAGAAGAAATAATAAAAAGGGAATGTGGGTTAAGACACATAAACAAAATGTGAGTGGCTGATGCAGAAGAGTCCATCTGACAGAAAAAGGAATAGATGTAGGACAAAGACACCTTCACTCACTCTGCAGCCTGCATGTATAAAAGGTTGGCCAGGCCTGTACTAAGAAATATGTATAATAGTTTGCAGGTGTATTTGAAAGCTGATTTTAGTGTCTTTCAGCCAAAATCTGTTCAAGGGGCTGTGATACAAAACAAAATAATTCTGAAGGCTACTGCTATAATGTCTACATTATAAGGCCCTGAAGTTGTGGTTTTATTTATTTACTTTGTATCGAGTATAATTTTCCAGAGCAAGCTCCTCAGTCTTGTATATTCTGCACAGCCCTTTTAAAGGCTATAGTATAACAACAATAAAATAAGGCCAGGTATGTGATTAAAAAGCATAGAACAACTACATGCATTAGGGAAAAATGAGATAGTCTAAAAATATTCATGCACCAATGATAATGGTACAGATACTATATGGCAGTTAAAACTATGAAAACTATTTAGGATAACTTGTAGAAACATAGCAACACAGGACATAAGAAAATATATTTCCATGGAATGTTTAATCTGTGAAATTTTTCCCTTCCTTCCTGATGGAAATATAATACTGAATTGGATACAGTCCTGAGTGTAAAATTGAAAGCAAATGGAATAGGAAGGAAATTAAGATCCCAAAGGTAGAGGGTTATAGTATGGAGAGGTGAAACACTAGAGAAAAACTAAAATCTAGATTTGTGATATTTACTATACAATGAAATCACAGAAGTCAGAATTGAAGAGAATTAAATTAGTCCATCTTCACTAGCCCTTTAAATTAGCACCCAGAATTCATGGTTGCGTTCCTGTTGATCATAGAAATAAGAAACACAAATCTCTATTGAAAGAGAGTGGACTACAGCCAAAATTAGGCAGGGGTAAATCCTTCAAGTTTGCATATGTGCTTTTTTAAGACTAGTAGACACTCCCTTAATACATTCTGGACTCAGAGAAAAATGGAACCTGCTGGTGTCATCTTATTGACTACGTTCTACAGATGGGGCATCCAGAATGCAGCTTCTGCCTTATAGCAAACCGGCATGCTTTCAAACTGGAGAACGAAGCCAGCAGGCTTTGAAGTCTTGACTCTAGGGTGGAAGGAGATGGGGTACAGCTCCCAATTACAATTGGCCAATTCTCTTGATTTTAAAGCCTCTCTTGTCCTAGTATTTTGGGTGTCCTCAAAGATCTTTGACTAATTAGGGTTGTACTGTGTGTGTATGAATTACCTATTAACCGCTGAAATACAGCCATCTCTGAATGGAGTGTTCAACAGTGCCTGAAAAACACGACAAACAATGTTTAAAACAGTAATGTGTATGAGATAGAGAATAAAGAGGAGATAAAAATGCAACACATTACAAACTAATCTGATTTAACTATGCCATGGAACCAGTATGAGAACTGACTATTTGAAACTGATGCTGGCTGATAATCATAAAATTGCCCTATTCAGTCTTCACACATGGCCAGCTATGGTGAAGTTTAGGAGCAAAATTGATAGCACTTGCAGAGGTAGTGAGAGGGCTGTTTGCCAGACTAAATACAAGTATTAGAAAAGACAAATTTCATAGAAGAGAAAAAATTAAAAATAACAAAATAAAAATATTATAGTGTATGAGTGTTGGGATTTCTTGATGATACAACTAAAGTGGTTTGGATTTGGGAGCCTAGAAGTACAGTAGAAAAATATTCTCTTGTTATAGTCACAAGAAGAATGGAAATGGGTCAACTGTCTGCAGCAGAAGGATACTAAGAAACCACATTTTGTTGTGTATGGTATTTTCATAAATTGACTTGCTGCATTTAGATCTCCCAAAATTGAACAGAGCAATCTTACAGACATACTGTAGATCAATTTCTGTAATTTCTGGAGAACCCCAGGGCTAAAGTTTCAAACCAAGAGAAGAGACACAAATATTTAGCCATTGGTGGACATCCAGGAGCTAGGTATTATTGCAGAAGTACCTCAGAGTCATCTGCTAAACAAGACAGTAATATATCAGAAGAATGCTTTTTGTTTAATTCACAGATCTTTCAGAAAACTCTGCACACAAAATATGTCTGCCTTTAATGTTGTTTCCAGATGATTTGTAGGCTCAGCTTTCTTTTTCCTATTTGGACTGAGTTGAATGACCTTAACCTTAGAAAGACTATTATGCTCCTGGATAAAAATGTTATTTTCTGCTCATAAAGAACAAAAGGTAAAGATATTAGTGATTCAATATTTAGGTTATTTCACATCTCAGAATGAAAGACAGCAGGAATTTTAATGACTTCACCCATCCTTTAATTTTTAGCCCAAGAAGTTAATTAGCCCTCTTCTGATTTACAGAGTCTTAAAGCAATGCATACCCACAAAATCATCCATTAATAATTCCTGCTATTATAATATAGCTCTCTGAATAAAATATGATAAACGAGGCTAAAGAGAACTGGCAAGTACCCAGTGAAATTAGAGTAAAAAACTTAACATACAACTATACATTATTTTTAGGTAGTTAGGGTGCCTAACATTTCAATGTGCCTCTAATATAAGAAATCTCCTGTTTGTCCCGCTGGAAGATGTTCCTCTTGGCCAAACATGAAACTTGGGTAGGCATTAAGAGAAGAAGCGGGGGGGCTTGTGAACAGTAGAGCTGACATCGCATTCCTGCAGTACATCTCCCACATTAATAAAACATCTAACCTCTCTGTGGTTTCCAGTCCCATTAGAGTCCTTGTCAATGGTTATAGCAGCAGAATGATCAAGTGCAAAGTGTTTTAGGCTAAATAGCCCAGCCAAATAAAGGAGGCTGGAAATGAAATCTAGAGCAGCAATAACCTGGACAATGCAGACCAAAGCTCTGCAAACAAGATTTAGAGTGGTAGTCGTATTAGTCTGTATCAGCAAAAACATTGGGGGGGGAGGAGAGGATCGATCTAAGTTACGCAACTTCAGCTACGTGAATAACGTAGCTGAAGTCGACATACTTAGATCCACTTACTGCAGTGTCTTCACTTGAGTTGACTGCTGCCATTCTCCTGTCAACTCTGCCTGTGCCTCTCGCTGAGCTGGAGCACAGGAGTCGATGGGAGAGCACTCTGGGATCAATTTATCACGTCTAGACGCAGTAAATTGAACCCCGCTGGATTGATTGCTGCCCGCCAATCCGGCTGGTAGTGAAGACATACCCTTAGAGACTAACAAATGTATTTGGGCATAAGCTTTCATGGGCTAAAACCCACTTCATCAGATGCATGGAGTGAAAAATACAGCAAGCAGAATATATATTATAGCACATGAAAAGATGGGAGTTGCCTTACCAACTGGGGAGTTAGCACTACTAAGTCAATTCAATTAAGGTGGAAGTGGCCTATTCTCAACAGTTGATAAGAAGGGGTGAATATCAAGGGAAGGAAAATTACTTTTGTAGTGTTAACGAGGCCAGTGCAATCAAGGTGGACATTGCCTATTTCCAACAGTTGACAAGAAGGTGTGAGTATCAGCCGAGGGAAAATTACTTTTTGTAGTGACACATCCACTCCCAGTCTTTATTCAGGCCTAATTTGTTGGTGTCCAGTTTGCAAATTAATTCCAGTTCTGCAGTTTCTCATTGGAGTCTGTTTTTGAAGTTTTTTCATTGAAGAATTGCCACTTTTAAATCTGTTATTAAGTGTCCAGGGAGACTGAAGTGTTCTCCTACTGGTTTTTGAATATTACAATTCTTGATGTCTGATTTGTTTCCATTTATTCTTTTGCATAGAGACTGTCTGGTGTGGCCAATGTACATGGCAGAGGGGCATTGTTGGCACATGATGGCATATATCACACTGGTAGATGTGCAGGTGAATGAGCCCCTGATGGTGTGGCTGATGTGGTTAGGTCCTATAATGGTGTCCCTTGAATAGATATGCGTCTGTCATTGGCAATGGGGCTATTGCAGGGATAGGTTCCTGGGTTAGTGTTTTTATTGTGTGGTGTGTAGTTGCTGGTGAGTATTTCCTTCAGGTTGGGGGGCTGTGTGTAAGCGAGGACTGGCCTGTCTCCCAAGGTCTGTGAGAGTGAGGGATCGTCCTTCAGGATAGGTTGTAGATCCTTGATGTGCTGGAGAGGTTTTAGTTGGGGGCTGTAGGTGACAGCTAGTGGTGTTCTGTTACTTTCTTTGTTGGGCCTGTCCTGTAGTAGGTGACTTCTGGGTACCCTTCTAGATCTGTCAATCTGTTTCTTCACTTCACCAGGTGGGTATTGCAGGTTTAAGAATGCTTGATAGAGATCCTGTAGGTGTTTGTCTCTGTCTGAGAGATTGGAGCAAATGTGGTTGTATCTTAGAGCTTGGCTGTAGACAATGGATCATGTGTTGTGGTCTGGATGAAAGCTGGAAGCATGTAGGTAAGTATAGCAGTCAGTAGGTTTCCGGTATAGGGTGTGTTTATGTGACCATCGCTTAACAAGACACTCTTGGTTCTTTTAAAATACCCCAGAATAACTGGCACAGACATGCTTATATTACTGAGGGCCTGACACTGCTACTCCACTAGTAATAGCTTACTATACAGCTAGTCCCACTGATTTCAGTAGGAGTTTGTGGATAGGGAGCACTGTTCCTAGTTTAGTCCTTTGCTGGTAGGTTTAGGTAGCTGGAAGGCAGAAGTGTCAGGTGTTTAGGGCACTGGACTGGGAGTCAGGTAACCTGCATTCTATTCCTGACTCTGCTGTTGACCTTCTACGTGGCCTTGGTCAAGTCCTTGTTAAGTCGCTGTTTCCCTTTCTTCCATTTATCCGTCTTGTTTATATAAACTGAAAGCTTTTTGTAGTAGAGGTTGCCGCTTACTATTGTGCCTAGCACAATGGGGCCTCTTGGAGCTCCTGTAACACAATATAAACAAACGCAGGAATACAGAGGTGTCTATTGTCAGTTAACATTGATACTGGTATTCACATGCCAGTCAATGAAGAATTTTACACTAAATGCAGATTCTTCAAGCTGTTAATCTCCCACATTTAGAAAAGACAATAACAAGAAGAAAGTGCATAAGCACAAATGGTCATTTAAACCTGCAGGCTTCTTGTGTTAAGGAAATTTTTAAGGAAAAAAAATCCAGTGCAGCTGCTAGCTAAGTATAATTAAAATTACAATATTAAACAAAAGGTCTATTTGCATAAATATTTTATCAACCAAACATTTTATAGAGTGCATAAAAATATAGCTATGTTTTCTCAATAGGATGAAGGATATTGACTTAGATTTTTAAATGAATTGAGACTTTTGCCAGGGGTGCCAAGAAGCAAACATTTATTTCTGGCTTTTATTGTCTCTGTTATATGGGCAATCCACTCCAAATGGAATTCATTCAAGCTACATTGGCTTTACAACTACAAAGCATATGGATGAAATTAATTTGAGCAACTTCTTAGAGTACCAAAAGCAGTAAACACTGAAAAAGAAAACAAAAACTTGCTTTACTGTGCAGAAACTTGCCAGTGTAGACAAGGCCTTATTTGTTTCAGTGTGAGTATAAACTGGGAAGGGAACCATAGACTGTATTGTAACTAACAATTTACACTTAATTAATGATATTGGGCCTTGTTCTCCTTTACAATTATTCCACTACTGGGAGAGTGGCATTCACCCCCTACCCTCGTGCCTCCCCATACTACCAGCAGAAGAGACCGGAGCGCCAACCTTCTTATTTGTGGATCTCAGTGTATTCCTTTGGAAGCAGGAGAAGCTCTTTGACTCCTCAAGATAGTCTCCTCCCTCTCCAAGCATCTTACATGCTACAGCCCTTGGACAGCACAGCTTTTGCAGAAGCCATGCTGACAGGAACTCCCTGATTGGGAGACTCTGGAGTAGTGGCAGCCCCTGGTGTTGAGAAGGAATATAAGTGTCTGCAGTAACTTGCTAGTGTTTTCCCTTCAGGTTGGGAAAGAGATAATCCAGGAGAGCATTGACAGACACCCTTAAACCTACACAAAGAGAGTACAAGTCACTTTTGTGTTGAAAAACATGGAACATAGGCTACATCTGTTCCTCCCACATCTACATCTGTTCAGTTTGGTCCCCCTAGCACATGGAAGTGGATGGGACTCAATATTACTCACGTGTCTAAGATATCCCTCTCCTAAAGTTTACTTTATCATTCAAGGATGGTACGTTAATTCCCATTTTACATTTGGGTTAATGAGTGGTATAATTGACATTTAATCACTAACTTGCAAAAGAAAGGACATTTCTGATAGTGAAGTCATCTCACCTGACTCCTTTATTCTGAATAGTTATTATACATGTCTTCAGTCTTAATTCCCTTTAAGAAATAAAATGTTGTTCCTCACAGTTGAAGGTCTAATGTGGCTCTCCCCACATCCCCAGTTAATGACCTTTTCTTTTCTCCAATGCAGGGCAAATATTAGCATTTGAATACTGTAACTTTCTCCCCCCAGACAGTCTGACTATTTAATTTGCTGGGATGTTGCACAAAAACCTTGCTTTCTAAATATTTGGAAAATCATGCCTGAACATCTTTGCTAAAACTGTACATTGTAACCCATCTTGTTGTTACACATTCTAGTGGTGTTCTGTGTACGGAGGCAGAATTTTAGAATAGCTTCTCCTCTCAGTGTCCGTTTTCTGCACCACACTTGTTCCTTCTCTCAGAAGGGGAAGCTGAAAAAACATCAGATCTCATACCAGTGGGAATCTCTGTCCCATTAAGAAAGAGGTCAGCAGCCTACAGCTGTGGAGTCACATATGGCTCTTTTAGAAACACTTCCTCAGCATGCAAGTTTTTTTTGCTAGGGGGACACGGTTTTCAAGAAGTTTGAGAGAATACAATTGCAACACCATAGGGAGTTTTAGACTCTAAGAACTACATCCTTCCTCTCATTACGTCAATATAGCTTATGACAATCCTTCTCCCCCATCAAAAGAAGCTCAGGAAATGGTTGAGATGGTCCAGATGGTTTGGAAACAGATTGTCATACTGTATTTCTTAGCAAATTAATGCTGACATAGGGATAGAGACTTAAGTTTATTCAGGCTCTGAGTCATCTGGTGTCTCTAGCATTTTACCTGTTTAGCTGATTTACTAATGAAAGGAATATAAGCAGAAGAGAGAGGCAAATCAAAGTAATTTGAGGTGGTTCTTTTCTGTCCACATAATTAAGACACTCATTTTGATTTACTTTGAGAAACAAAATAGGCTAACAAGTTTTAGGTAGGCAGGGAACCTGGAAAATAACAGACTAGAGCACAAAGTCAAAATAACCACGGCACTGAGGCTGCCTCCCGGAGCTTCCCTCCTGCCCAGCTCCTTCTGCCCCACACTGCACCCCAGCTGCACAATCACCTCCCCAGTCCCTGACGCCTCACCTCTCTCCTCACCGCCTGCACTGGGAAGTCTCTGCCCTGGGCATTGGGCCAGCTCAGTGTGCTGCTGGTCTTGTGCAGGGGAGTGGGCGAAGCAGTGGCACTGGAACCCATGGGCAAAGTGGTTGCAGCCCCAGTGCAGAAAGGGTGCTCTGTGTCCAGCATGAATCTCCTGCTGCCCACACTGGGACTGGTAACTGATGCAGAAAGCCCTGGCACAAATTAAGCACTGCCCAGAAGTGCTGAGGCTATCACCTGCCAAGCCTACAGATGCCAGGTCTCAGCTCTGGCAAGTCCCGGCACAAATTAGGCACTGAGCTTGTGGCTGGAGAATATGAGGGTTCCAAGTTCCAGTTGCAGATTTAGAAGTTTGTATAGGATGGAGTTAGGTCTCTTACTCTTTCTTCCTTCCTTCCCACTGGATTCAAGGGCAGGAAAAACATATTTGTAAAATGTGTATAAATTACCCAGTAGATCAAAACAGTTCATCTGGACTTGTTACTATAACTAATACAAGATACAGATTTATTATATATCATTCACTTACATAAATATATTTTAGGTAATGTCAGTAATTACTGCACACGTACAAAGTCCTTCTGATGTTTCATTTTAAATGCAAAAAAAAAAAGTGATTCAAACATGTAATTAAACAAATTGACAAATTTGGTATTAGTGTCAGCCATTTCTCTGCCTGCTCAGAAAAATTGCCACTTTATCAGAGAATATGACTACTACGGTTTAGATTGTAAGACTATAATGCTTCATAAACAAGGGCCTGATCTCAATATCCTTTGTAATGTGGAACATAATTATGCATAATCGTTAGCCCAAACTACAAGTTAAAATTAATATTGGCATCCTATCAAAGTGAAGGGCTAAAAATTCCTTTGTTTTCAAGCATAGCTCTTTTGGTTTTGCCTAATGGATTAAAAAAAAAGAGCTCTTGCTCTACAGTACAAAGGATAAACAGAAGAAACATCAACTTTCAGAATGACACCCTTTAAAACTCCAGAGACTACTGAGTGCCTTTAATCTTTGATTTGTGTTTCTTGGTTTAATAAAACCTAAGTGAATCAGGCATTAAGAGGTGACTTTCTAGCCAAGTATTCTTTCTAGTCCTACTAGTGTAACGGAATCAGTAAACAGAATCCCAAAATAAGTGAGTTTCCCTCCGAGGGCTTGATTCAATTTCCATTGATGTCAGTAGAAATCTCCATTGACTTCCTTGGGTTCTGGAAGCAGCCCTAAATGGAAAAAAAAAGTTGGCAGATCATGCTAAAAAAACTACTCAATCATACGAAAAAAATACAGACTCAAAAAACCCAACAAACAAACAAACAAACAAACAGAACCTAGGGATGGGCTACACACAAACTTGCATTGGTTTTACTAAAGATGTGATTTTAAACTGATTTAAGTTAAACTGGTTCATTTTCTGTGTATAGACAAGTCTGTATTCATTAGAAGGTATTTTGAAACAAAACATATTTTGTACATAATATTTCAACATGAGTTCTCTATCACAGATGACTAAATCTGTTTTGAATGAAGTTTTTATTAGCTTCAGGAGATGCCAGAACTTCTCCAGTTCATCACAGTTGGGTGTTCTTTGAAGTCTAATAGCTGCAATGTAAAGGTTCATGCTATATTACTATTATCAAAGCAAACAAGCAAAAATTGGATAATTATACTGTGTGGATCATTACCTATACACTTTCATTGGCATCTTAGTTTGCTGTCTCATTTTTGTGTCATCATAGGAGGAACTTGGGAGAGTAGCAACATTTGTTTTTCTTCTCAACTTGATCCCTGCAAAAAGTATTAGAGTTGATTCATCCTCCCATCCTCAGGAATCTTCTATCCATTTTATTCTGTAAAGTACAGGAATATAAAAGTATTTGACTTAGTAATAAACTTAATTCATTGCTGGAGAAGGCAAAATAGACAAACAACTACAAGAACAAACCCTCCCAAACACAGCAAAAATATCTTAATCTGGGGTTTAAATGGTGTGGAAGACCTTGCCCAATCTCTCTGTACTGGCATGAATTTCACCCACAGTGAATACACAAGGAAAAATATTGTTAGCAAAGATCAATGTTTCCATTCTGAACATTTCTATGAATACTTCTTGGTCTGCAACACTTAACTATTGTGGAAGATCAGGCTTTATAGCTGACCTGTGAGAGAGACAAGGTGGGTGAGGTCATATCTTTTAAAGGATTAACATCTGCTCGTGAAAGCAAAAAGTTTTTAGTGTAAGCTTGAAAGCTTGTCTATTTCACCAACAGAAGTTGGGTCCAATAAAATATATGATCTCTCCCACCTTGTCTCTAATATCCTGGGACTGACAAGGCTATAACATCACTGCAACAACAAAGGAATCATATCCCATAAGGAATAGCTTCTCTAAAGAAACAGCATCTCTATTGCAATGTATCCCAAATAACAAACTTCTTCTCTCTGACCCATTGGTATCTGGTTTTATAAAAGGACTTCGTTTTATAATTTAGTTTTAAGTATATTCCCCAAATACTGTCTGGACATGACATAAAAAAAAAGGACAATTTCATTATGATGCCAGGAATTTTCCTTGTCTAATTTATAGAAATTGATGGCCAGCCAGCAAAGAAAGACACTGCATTTATACCTTCATTCACACATGGTAAGTTGTTTAATAGTACAGAGTTACAAAACAAGAAAGACAGACAGACAACCTATATTTTCTCCTGAGAGCTTCCACCCCACAAAGAATCCTTTCCCTTCTATATTTCTCTCCAAATTCTTAATCTGGGTCAGGTTCCCTACTTCCCATTGACATCTTGGGAGATGCCGGCTGCCCTTTGCCTCCTGCAGGACTCCTCAAGGAATGATCATATATTCTATTGCCCTTTCCCACATCTTCAAGAGAGGATGCAAGATAGGTGGGGTTCATATTTCTCCTGAAGACATTTTAAAGGGAGTTTATGGATTAACTTCTGACCTCCATTTTCAGCAGCAGAGAGATTACTCTTCTGATCCCAGATACTAGACTAATCTTAAACTCTGGGGCAGAGGGCACATTGAGCCAGTAAAGTACATTTATTGTGTGAGAAGTTTGTCTATTAGTTCACTGGGCCCCCCAGAAGATGAGTTGAAGGTGGGGTGAAGAGTCCCAGTATCTGTGGAAAAGAGGGGAATCCTCCATAAAAGGGGTAAGGACCCACTATTACCCCATCTAAATCAATTGTCATTTAGCCATTATCTTCAAAGGGAGCAGGAGCAGGCTCTAAATTCTAGGTTTGTTTGGGTTGGGTGCGGCATGACAGAACAAATCATGCTCATATTTAGTAATCTGATTATTAGGACCACCAGCTATGATTATCATCTACATTCAAATGATGGGTTATTTTCCCATTTGCAGACACTTATGTGGGGCAGGGATAGGAATGTAACTAACCTTGGGCCCTCCCACAAAGACTTGGCCATTCCTAGCCCTGTGCATAGAGCAGGGAATGAGGGGTCCAAAAGAATCCTAGTCCAGCCTCAACCCAGTAGAGGAAACCAGCATTTGGATGAAGTGCAGACTTCTCAGAACTGCTCTAGTACCATTCTCTAGAGGACATACTCCGTGGAGCGCACGCACCATCCAGATATTATGATACTTCTTACCACAAAAAAAAATTACATTAAGTATTGCCAACCCCAAAGATTCAAAACCTGTAAGTCAGGCCCCCCAAATCATGAATTTTTGTTATAATACATTTTGTGAGTGTTTTAATTTGTCTTCTGCTTTCTGAGCCCCTAGGCTGCACTTGTTTCATGTCTTCAAGCTTTACTCTACAATCATGAAGGTTAACAACTTACTTTAAAAAAATTAAGACTGAGATTCTTCAGCAATCTCTTGACTCTAGTAGGTGGGGAGCTTTAAGAGAAACAACAAATATCATGAAATGCAATAAATTTATGAATCAGGAACCCTGTCCAATGAGTAAGTTTTCTAGATACTGATATGACTTTCAATAAGAATTACACTGGTGTCTGGATGAACTATTCCTAAAATGGGCACATAAAACTAGAATGACCTTTTTTATATACTGTGTATGCATCTCGAAGATGCTGCTTCTGCCCCGTGATTCACATGGACAGACTGCTGTGCCCATGCAGAGCCCCACTGAAGTCAGTGGGACTATACATGTGACTGTCATGACCCTTCCCTTTTCTCTTCTTCTTCTCACCTAGATTTAATGACTTAAAGAGTAGATCATAAAATATACAATTGTACAATATGGCCAAATTCATGCTGCTGTAGGAACCATAAGATTTGACTTTCCTGTCTTTTGCATGTGTAATTTCTCAACTTTGACACTTCTCTCCCATGAGTTTCTGTTTTTATTAGAGGATATTTTTTAGACAAAAAGAACAGGAGTACTTGTGGCACCTTAAGTACTCCTGTTCTTTTTGCGGATACAGACTAACGCGGCTGCTACTCTGAAACCATTTTTTAGACAGTTTTATATAACTGGTTCCTTTCTCACACACTTCTTAAATTCACCTCTCAGCATTTGTCAGTTTCTCTTCTCCTACTGTTCATTTCAATTTATTAGTTCAGATGATTATCACAAAACTGGATCAGGGATTCTCTAAACACAGGGTGAAACATTTAGGCCAATTTCCAATTCCTGAGTCTGGCACTGAATTGTGAAAGTTTGAAAGCTGTAACGTGAATGTTTATACAGTGAAAGCATTGAATTTGTAAAGCAAATCTTTCAAGCTTTGTGTTTCCAAAAAATTTCATCTTAAACTTCTGTTTGGTTATTTAAATAAGTATTCAGTAAAATTCCTGCACATGCATCAGTGGCTTGTTACCAGCAGTTAGCCAGGCTGAAGTAGCATAGCACACATGAAATTTCTTTGCCTTTTAAATTTATTTCAGACATCCATTCCCCCATACATGCAGACACAGTCTGAATATTTTATGTTTCTATGGTACACATCTCATCCGTCTGTGACTTTCCCATTTTCAGTTGTGTTCCATATCATGGTTCCTTGATTTTTTGCTTATTTTTTTTTGCCCCATAATAGACCAAGAAAGTGAATGTTTACTGAAACCTGTACCTTTACTGCACACTGACTTAATTATGTGTCATCCTCACCAACACAAGTACAGTACTTGTTAGCAAAGAGATAGAATGGGTTCAGCATTCATACGTATTTTGTCACTAACTGCTTCTATAGAATACATATTATAATGCATTATGAGAAGTAAATTGGGTGTTTTCCTGGCTTGCCATATTCACAAAATGACTAGAACATACTTGATGAGATGAATAACCTTCCTTCATTCCTGGAATTTCTAAATCCTTATGTATATTATTATGGGAAAAATGAAGAAGTAATAAGGTAATATGTGTTTTGCCTATCTTAATGAATGTGTGTTGCAACAAAGAACCTTATACGCCAAAGTTTTGTTGAAAATAACCATACAAAAAACTATGGAAATACAGATTCAACTACTAGATTTTAGTTTATACATTTTTATTCTCTGATTTATTTAAAGCAGTTGAAAGCTACCACAGTGGTTTTGCAGTCATGAAAATTCCATTTATTGTAGCACTTGTGTCTTGGCTCTATATTTGCTGATTTGCTCCAATACATTACATAATAAAATGGAATTTCCAGACAGATGTCAGAATTTTACAGCTAGATATAGATTAGGGGAAACCTCTTCTTTGTGTTGGCTGGTAATTATAGCTATTAATTTTTGACATAACCCAGAAAGCATTTATTCCCCCTCACACCGCCACTGCATAGCATAATGCTTCCAGTTTATTCTCCTCTCTGCAACTAGTGAAAAATCCATGTTACAACTGTAGCACAGTGACAATTATTAATGAACAAGTAAAATCAGATTACAGAAGTATACCTGGAGATTCCTTTTCTTTATACACAGAGTGGGATTTTCAAAAGAACCTAAGTTACTTAGGAGCCCAAGTTTCATTCCATTCCAGTCCTCTTAAGTCACTTAGGCAATTTTGAAAATCCCACCCATATTAATTAACAGTAAGAACAATTCTAAAGGGATGTAGGGTGAAATCATGTCAGTTATTTTAAACCGTTTTTAAAACTGTATTATAAAATCAAAATCTATACGGAATGTATATAAGATATTTTTTCATGGAAATAACAGACTTTCAGTCAAAAATGTTAGTAGTAAATTCATATGCAGTAGTGCTGTTACTGTGTCCATCCCAGGATATGAGAGACACAAGGTGAGTGAGGTAATATTTTTTTATTGGACTAACTTCTGTTGGTGAGAGAGACAAGCTTTCAAGCTTACATAGAGCTCTTCTTCAGGTCAAAAGAAGAGTAAACTCGAAAGCTTCTCTCTCTCACCAATAGAAGCTGGTCAATAAAAGATATTACCTCATCCATCTTATCTCTCAGTAGTAGTAATAATTAGTTTACCAATGAACTGGAAGACAATGAAAAATAGAAAGAGAGAAACTTACTGCAGCAGGTTGTTTAAATAACTGTTTCTGAGCAATGCATACATAGTTAATAGCCTAGAGAATAAGAACCTGAACACTTGTAGTTATGTAATGGCTACAGACATAGTCATCTGGGTACAAACTGGCTCTCCAGGCCTCAATAGCTATTCACTGGCTTTCTCCTCTTAAGTAGGGAGCCCAAAACCCCTATTCCCAGAGCTGGGTCCCAGTTCTATCACCATTCCCAGGCTTTACTTGGCTAGAGCTCTATCTTCTGGCTCTGATTTTCAACCCCTAATATCAGGGTCTTGCTCCTGTTTTAGTAGGCTCCTAGCTGGGATAACTCCCCTGGTCTCAGAGACTTCCCTGGAGAAGACTTTCCTCATTCTATAGTCTTTGCTACAGCTTCCTGAATCCCTCCTCTCTTCCCCACCCTGTTCCTGCTGCCATCAGGACCCATCAAGGGTGATAACACAGCACAGGTGAATCCTTTAGTAATCAGAGTTGACTAATGCCCAGCCTTCTAGCCCTAGGGGCAAGCCACCCTACTATAGCATCCTACTTACATTTCATTAAATATAATGAAACCATTTTTTCTAAGCAGGAAAGAACAGGCTGATAGTAGATTAAGAGTTATTACCTACTAAGACTTTTTCAGAAAAAAAAGCCACATTGGCAGTTATTGACATATTGACTAGAAAACTAGACTTCAAAAAACAAGGGTTAATTCCTGTAAGGAGAGGAGCCAAAGTATCACACAATTTCCACAAAAGTAAAACAAAGCCTGGTGGGGAAAAAAAGATAAAAGCTAGAGTTGTGGGACTTTTTTTTTTAATTAAAGTTTCACAAATATTTGTTAGTTTACAAAATTTAATTTAAATTCTCAGGGTTGGTTTGTTTTTTTAAAATCAAAGTAATTATCAGTGTTTCAAGTATTTAACATTTTTATGGAGACTTGGGTAATGATCATAGAATCATAGGGCTGGAAGGGACCTCATCTAGTCCAGTCCCCTGCACTCATGGCAGGACTAAGTATTATCTAGACCAGTGGTGGGCAACCTGCAGCCTGTCAGGCTAATCTTCTGGCAGGCCAACAGACCATTTGTTTACATTTGCACAGCTGCCTGCAGCTCCCAACACTCCTGCTAATACATCCTAGAACAATGTTTGCCTTTTTTGCAACAGTGTTACACTGTTGATCCATATTTAGCTTGTGGTCCACTATGACTCCCAGATCCCTTTCTGCAGTACTGCTTCCTAGGCAGTCTGGATTTGACCTAAACTTAGAGGAGGGAAAACAAATGAAATTATACCACAGCAGCAGCAATATAGGGATAGACTTGCTTTTACCTTTTTCGAGTTTTGAGCTTGCTCCCTGCACTTCAGGGTTCAAAAATAAATATCTTGAGACAAATGGTGGCCTGAGCTGTTTTCTGGACAAAGCAGCACAAAGCTGGCTAAACCAGCTCCCCCATTCCAGAATGGTGGCTCCTATGCCACTCCTATTCTGGGTTGAGCTGAGGGGGAATGACCCAGGAAAAGGAAAGCCTCAACATCCAGCCAATCTACTGTGCTCTCAGACCCCCTATTTCCTCTCAGTAGTTTCAACCAAACCAGATGACTTTAGTTAGGGAAGGGTTTCCCTATTAATTGAATTTAAAAATACCTCAGTTTGTTATAGGCACAGAGAGAAGATATCATAGACTGGATGAAAGGCCTTTCTGTATGGCTGAGGGTGAAGTCTCTCTCTTTGTAGCTGATAGAGAAAATGGTTCCTGATCTGAGGCAATTTATGGCTCTCTCCTCTCAGGTCTTGAGTTCAAGTGGTTATTTCCTGTCAGTTAAAGTTTAATGCCTTCCAGTCTGTTCCAATACAATTTTCCAGTTTCATATGGAGTAGTGGAATTAAAATTGGAATGAAACAGAGACCCTAGTATATTACATTTTCCTTAACTGTCTGTATTTGTGCATTTAGATACTGAGTTAAGCAAAGAAGTTGGGCTAGGCACTCGGAAGATGCAGGGAGACAGTGGAGTAGGTAAGGAATCCTTTTCCTGCTCAACGTGTGGGTAACCTATGGGACTATTCCCTTGGTTTCAGTAGTTTTAATTGGTCCTTCATCCATTCCCCACAGTGAGGAGGATGGGTGGATCTGCATAGTGATGGATCTTCTGACCCCCATGTGACCCTGAGAGCCACTCAGTGCCAACTGGGAGAAGGCCCACTCTACAGTAACTCATATTAGGTCTGACACACTCTGTAACCCCAAACACACTATTGTCATAACAGATATCTGAGGTGTCATGTAAAGTATACCTTGTAAACTGCTGTCACACTGGTCCTGAAAATTCATTGTGTGAGGCATGTACAGGTTGTGTACACAATATTATGTATGTATGCTGGAAATATGTTCTTTAAATGTATTTGAGAGGCAGTGGGCAAACCAAACCTGCTCTAGACAGATTTTTACCACAAACCATCTCAGTGCTGTTATATTGAAGTATAGAGAGAGTCCCCAGCTAACCTATTAGGCTGGTGTGTACACTGTCTCTTTGGAAGCAGCAAACTTAACAATTTCTGTGAGTGTCCATGAGAGGAAATGGACACAGGAGTGAGATATCTCTGGGGAACTTTGGAATTGGGGTTCACTGATGGTTACCTGCAAGGCAGAGTCTCTAGGAGTTTGTTGGTGAGGCAGATGGAGCTGACAATCTAATATCCAGTAAAGCTTACTCTTATTAAGGCAGGGGGTAACACAGTGGCTTGTAGTTCTGAGTGCCCTGAGAAAAGCATCACATTCACATTTCCCTGCATACTTCCTACCTCTGCTATTTATAGGGGTGTGCACAGCAAGCCCACTAGTTCTATTGCCTTGGTGCCCTCTTTGACTGCAGAAGAGGACGCTGGATAGGCCCCTTAAAACAGGGGTTATCAACTGAGGGTTGGGAGGGACCTCTCAGGAGGTCATGAGGTTATTACATGGAGGGTAACGAGCTGTCAGCCTCCACCCCAAACCCCGTTTTGCCTCCAGCATTTATCATGGTGTTAAATATATTAAAGTGTTTTTAATTTATAAGGGAGGTTGCACTCAGAGGCTTGCTATGTGAAAGGGGTCACAAGTAAAAAAGTTTGAGAGCCATTGCCTTAAAGTATAAGTTGTATCCTGTATTTTTCCACCTCTATATCCTATAATTTCTCATCCAAAGTACAGAGTTGTGAATTGTTCTCTGTTGTATTTTTGGCCTGCCACAACTTGTTGAGGACATTAGTATGAAGCTGTTAAATCACACACTTGCAGTTATGCAACTATTAATACCACCAGGATCTCCCAGATGAAAAACTGTAGTTTAAATAGGTAAAGGATATAAATATCTATCATTTATTTAAAGGTAAAAACCCCTTAAGAATATACTATATTTTTGTAATTTGTGTACTTTTGACAATGTTGCAAAATAAGGCTGGTTGATACAATTTGTAGAATACGTTATTCAAGTAATTTTATCAGCATTCACCATTTAATAGTTTCTTTGAATAATTTTCTGTGGTAATTGACCAGCTCTTGAGCTAAGTTGTTAGCTGCAGCAACCTCATACTCAGAGCAGCTGCAGTGGGGAGGTACAAGGAGTCTATGTTCATTCTGCCAGCTGAGAATTGTCAGCATGTGGTGGATTCTAGCCCCTGATACTCCATCTTTACAGCATCATTGGAATCCCCTAGCAGCAGCTTTAAGTGCTGGAGTAATACAAAGGGAACTTCACCTGCACCAAGTATCTGGCCCACCCTTAAGTGAATGTTGTTATCAGAGTAATAATATATTATTTCATTTGATTGGTCCTATTAGAAATCCAGGAAATTCAGAATTATCGCTGGTACTACACAGTTCAGAACACCTGAGTGACCGATCTTCCATTCTGTGCATCCATCTTGCTTGTATATAAAATGGAGAGGTTTTGATGAAGGATTTTAAGAATCTCATCGTGTTCAGTTGAGCTTACCTCTCATCCACTAAATCCAATTTATTTCGTTGCCTTTGAAGTTGCCAGAGTGCACAGAAATAGAACCTGTTCTTTCCAGACTATTCCTTCTCCCTGTCTCCCTGTGTGTTTTCCTTCCTCCAGTTCTCCAGACCCTCCAACTTCCGGCAGATCAAGCCTCCTTCTCCTCACATTGAGGATACCCTTCAAATGTATGGAGTTGTTGATATGTCTACATGAGGATAAAAAACCTCACAGCTGGCCTAGGTCAGCTGACTTGTGCTCACGGGGCAAGGGTTGAAAAATTGCTGTGTAGACATTCAGGTTGAGGTTGGAGCGTGAGCTCTGGGATTCTGTGAGGGTGGAGGATCCCAGAGCTGGTTCTAGCTTGAGCCCCAGTGTTTACACAGCAATTTTTAGCCCCTCGGCCTAAGCCTGAGCCATCTGACCCAGGCCAGCCATGGCCATGCTGTGGGGTTTTTATTCCTGTGTATATGTACCCTAAATAAGACAACTCACCCCACTTTGCTGTGGGCATTTTTTTCTTCAACCAAAAGGAGAAGAATTGTCCCACATTATAGCTCTACATTTTTCACTGATAATGTTTGCAAATCCCTTTACAGACTTTTCCCTGAGCACAACATATATTGGAGTCTTGTTTCAAAATTATGAATGAAATTGTCTCACATTGTTCTTAGAAGATACAAACCCATGTTTTACCTTTATCTTTGTTTCACACATCTTTTAGAGTTCTGGTTTCTTTTGAATTGTTCCCTTTCAATAAGCAGACAAAAAAAGTGAATCAAGCAGGTTAGATTTTTTTTTTTTATTTAACTTTGCTCAGTTCTAATCCAGTTCACATCTGAGAAAACTATCAGACTGTCTGGTGTTCTCTGGAAAAAAACCAAAAAGTTCAACAATAGGACCCAAATGTCTTACTCAAAATACTTTGCAATCCCCTTCCACTTCTCCCAAGCCCACAAGTTCAGATTTTCCATGCATATCCCAGTCTCTCTGTCTTTAAGAGCAAACAAGTTGAGACCAATAAAATAATACAAAGAATAATAGGAGTATTTATTTAGGGCTAGATCAGGGGTCGGCAACCTTTCAGAAGTGTTGTGCCGCATCTTCATTTAATCACTCTAATTTAAGGTTTTGCGTGCCAGTAATACATTTTAACATTTTTAGAAGGTCTCTTTCTGTAAGTCTGTAATATATAACTAAACTATTGTTGTATGTAAAGTAAATAAGGTGTGTAAAATGTTTAAGAAGCTTCATTTAAAATTAAATTAAAATGCAGAGCCCCCCAGACTGGTGGCCAGGACCCAGGCACTGTGAGTGCCACTGAAAATCTTCTTGCATGCTGCCTTCGGCACGTGTGCCATAGGTTGCCTACCCCTGGGCTAGATTATGAATTAGTCTGCACTGAGCATAGGGCAGTGTATTGCTGTGTATCTCTTGGAGGAGCTGAGGATGAAAATGACCCACAGTCTCCCTAATGGTCTTTCCACTGCTCCATGGAGGGAGTAAACTACCTGGACTCAGGTTCTATAGCTGTCACAGTGAACCTCAGCCAACACATGTGTGATAAATAAAGGGGAGGGGATAGCTCCCTTTGATGGACACCCAGCCAGCCAGTTAGCCATAAAATCTCTCTTGGTAGCTGTTCTCTACTTGCTTTTTCTATAAAGGGTTAAAAAGTCCCTCAGGTAAAGAAAAAAAAGTGGGCACCTGACCAAAAGAACCAATGGGAAGGCTAGAACTTTTTAAAATTGGGAAAGAAACTTTCTCTTTGTCTGTTTTGCTCTCTGGGCTGTAGGGACACAGAGCAGGAATGCCGTGTAAGGTTTGAACCAGGTATGAAAATTTATCTTCCATACCTAGATGGAATCATTGAATAGGGAATGTTTAAATAAATGCGATCAGGTTTATTTCTTTATTTTGGCTTGTGGATCATAGAATCATAGAATCATAGAATCTCAGGGTTGGAAGGGACCTCAGGAGGTCATCTAGTCCAACCCCCTGCTCAAAGCAGGACCAAACCCAACTAAATAATCCCAGCCAGGGCTTTGTCAAGCCTGACCTTAAAAGCCTCTAAGGAAGGAGATTCCACTACCTCCCTAGGTAACCCATTCCAGTTCTTCACCACCCTACTAGTGAAAAAGTTTTTCCTAATATCCAACCTAAACCTCCCCCTCTGCAACTTGAGACCATTACTCCTTGTTCTGTCATCTTCTACCACTGAGAACAGTCTAGATCCATCCTCTTTGGAACCCCCTTTCAGGTAGTTGAAAGCAGCTATCAAATCCCCCCTCATTCTTCTCTTCTGCAGACTAAACAATCCCAGTTCCCTCAGCCTCTCCTCATAAGTCATGTGCTCCAGCCCCCTAATCATTTTTGTTGCCCTCCGCTGGACTCTCTCCAATTTATCCACATCCTTCTTGTAGTGTGGGGCCCAAAACTGGACACAGTACTCCAAATGAGGCCTCACCAGTGCTGAGTAGAGGGGGATGATCACATCCCTTGATCTGCTGGAAATGCCCCTACTTATACAACCCAAAATGCCATTAGCCTTCTTGGCAACAAGGGCACACTGTTGACTCATATTCAGCTTTTCGTCCACCGTAACCCCTAGGTCCTTTTCTGCAGAACTGCTACCCAGCCATTCGGTCCCTAGTCTGTAGCAGTGCATGGGATTCTTCCGTCCTAAGTGCAGGATCACCTCTGTGCTAACCCCAGATGCTTTTGTCTGCTTGTAACCTTTAAGCTGAACCCCCAAGAAAGCTATTTTGGGTGCTTAATTTTGAAATTGCTCTTTTAAAATCTAGCAAAAGCCTAAGTTCCAGATGTATTTTCTTTCTTTTTGTTTTTAATACAATTTACCTTTTTTAAGAACAGGATTTGGATCGTTGTGTCCTAAGAGGTTTGTGCCTATGCTGTTTGATTAGCTGGTGGCAACAGCAAATTTCCTTTGTTTTCTTCTCAGCTCTTCCCTGGAGATGGGGTGAAAGGGCTTGAGGGTACCCCACAAGTGCGCCTTCTGGGGCCCAAGGGGTTTTTTTGCATTTGGGTGATGGCAGCATTTACCAAGCCAAGGTCAGAGAAAAGCTGTAACGTTGGGAGTTTAATACAAGCCTGGAGTGGCAAGTATTAATTTTTAAAATCCTTCCAGGCTCCCACCTTCTGCATTCGAAGTGCCAGAGTGAGGATTCAGCCTTGACAGCATGGGACAGCTACACTGCTGGGCACACTGGGGAGGCAGAGCCAAGGCACCACCCATTTCCCAGCCATTGGAGGGGAGCCTGCTTTCTCTCCCACGTTGTGAACAGCAGTATGATTAGCCAGCACAATATAACAGGGGGCACATTATACACCTTACAATCTTACATTGCTGCACAAGATGGGACACAATCTGGTCTTTAATAACAACGTGTTCAAAATAGTTTAAAATATTCACGTGTCTATATTAGAGCTACTTGCTGAAGATGTGAACTTTCTCAAACTCCCTGAAAGGAGTTCCCTTTCTTTTAGCCTATTAGATTCATATAATTTACAATCTACCATTTAAGTATGAAAATCTCAATGAAGAATGATCCTAAAAATCAGAGTTTGCAACTAATCTTAACTGCTCCAAGAGCAGGAGCCAAATAGAGATGTTAAAGTCACAAGAATTTGTTTACAGAATGATCACTGCAGTTTGAACATGGTGGGACAAATACACTCCTTCTCATACTCTCCTCTCATGTTCCATCCTAGCCTAATGTTCCCAAAGGGGTGATAGACACATAACCGGCCCTTCTTTGAGGTTTCTGCTAGGGAAGGGCCATTTTAATTTCAGTCAGGAGCCCATAGGAGCGCAGTCCAACTAATGGAAGTTACCAAGGTGATATGCTCAATCAACTCATTCCACCTGCCCCTACACCAGCTAATGCCACCCACTCTTAGTGATCCATCGGCTTCCGTCAGGCTTCCTGACTGAAAGAAAGTCGTGGTAGCCACTTTCAGCTATCATAGCCTCACCTTCCTCTCTCACGGGGTTGTTATGAGAATAACCACATTAGTAATTGTGATATGCTCAATTCCTATAGTAATGAGGGCCATATAAGTACACAAGATAGAGACAGATCTCCAATCTTTCTGAAGATGCTTCCTAAGTATTGTGGGTACAGTAGGCCTTACTGCTGCCCACCAGACACAGAAGGTGGTAAGTATACCCAATCATACATACCCTGAAGATACCAAAGACAGAAAGCTAACTGACCCAGTTAGAAGAGTAACCAAAATAAATAGGAACCCAGGTTGTCTGTGGAGAAAGGAGTAGAGTCCCTGATTTATTGCAGGGGAAGTTGTTCTTCAGTGATAATCAGTTTGAGGAATCTAAATATCACTTACATTTTAGAATCTCCAAATGTGAATTTCATCTTTTTTGCCCATTCCTAGATAACACTGCTCTCAGGAAAGGGAAAAGGTGGCCTCCTTTTGACTGAGCCAGTAGTCCCTCTGCAAAATTGGTCTCAGATGGATTTGATTTGTCTCACATGGAAAAAATATTTCTGTGATCTAAAAGCAACGGTAGAATAGTTCCTTCATCCAGTCTCCACAGATTATCAGCATAAAATCTAAAATTGTGGTTTCAACAATTTAGGGTTTATTTTTTTTTAGAGTCTATTTATGCAGACTATTAATTTGCCACTACAGATGGAGAAATGTATTAGATGGAGAAAGTTATTAGAATAGTGTAAGATTCTAGCAAGTTCTTTAGATCCCTTAATCCAGGGGTGAAAGTAGAAATAGGGATTTACCGGTACGGGGATGGGTTGGGGCTGGCTCTGGCCCCTGGAAGGGGCAGGGCCTCAGGCGGAAGGGGCGGGGATGGGGGGTCAGAGCCAGCCCTGGCATGCCCTGTACCAGTAAGTGCCCTCCCCCTCCCCTGCCGGGGTAGCAGTGGCAGCCGGGGCTCCAGCAGCAGTTAAAAGGGCCCAGGGTTCGGCCGCTGCTACTGCCCCAGGCCCTTTAAACCGCTGCCGGAGCCCCCAGCTGCCGCTGCTACCCCAGGATTCTGGGGGCTATTTACAGGGCCCAGGACTCCCCTGCTTCTACTGCCCCGGACCTTTAAATAGCCCCCAGAGCCCCGCTGCCGCTACCCCAGGGCTCCAGCAGTGGGGCTCTGGTGGCAATTTAAAGGGCCTGGGGCTCCAGTCGCTGCTCTTGCCGGTACACCGTACCGGGGCGTACCGGCTTACTTTCACCTCTGCTAATATCTCTTCTAGTCCTTTTGCCCTCAACACTATTTAATAAAACAAGCCTTGATATAGAGCAAGTGTACAACTAACAATTAATAAATTTTATTAGTTAATTATTGTTATCAAATATAATCCCTTTGTTGCACAAATAATTTGCAAAGAGAATAAACTAATATTCCCAGATTTTGAGGCCACAAAGGACCATTATGAGTGTCACACGGTCAGGAGTGAAGTTCACAACTGAAGTTTACAACCATAAAGCTTACCTCAGGGCAGACTGTCAAAGGCAGGGCAGATACTCCAAACTGATGGTATGTTCTAGATTTCACCAACCCAGTAACAAGTGTGAACTCTTGAAGCACTAAAACTGCCTTACCATGGCAACACAGATAGTCCCCTTGGGAATTCCGGTCTATCTTGCCACCCAGGTAAGCTGGCCTTAGTGATAGTTGGTTGCTACACACCAAAGATCACAAAAGATTCAGTTTGCTTCCTGTCCCAAGCGACCAGTCACTTCTTAGCGTAAGCGCAACGTGCCTTAGGTGGCATGTGACCAGGATTCATCACCGAATTTTCTCCGCTGGTTGGACCAGTCATTTACCCCAGGTCAATTGGTACCTCAAGATCACACACCAATGACAACACTTGTAGCCAATCCTATGGTAAACTAACTAAGGATTTATTAAGTAGGAAAATGAAAGGAGAGAGTTATTTACAGGTTAAAGCAGGAAAACATACATACACAAGTGAATTACCGTCTATGGTTCCAAAACCACAGCAAAAGAGAGATGAAAAATTTTCTTGTTAACTATCTTTATTTCCTTCTTCTGTAATTCAATCTGATGGGACAAGTCCTTTTGCATGTGACCTCTTTATGAGGGTGATGTTCCACAATGGCCCATTTAGTTTTGATAGCCTTCTTAATGAGCAGGAGACAATCCCTTCTGACAGAGTGACAGTTTCAGGGGGAACGCTTTTACAGTTATAAAGCAAAAATCTAAATATTAACTTTTAGCATAGGTGTAGCAAGGCGGTGTGGTTCCCCGCCGCCTTGGGGAGGGACGAGCCCCTCCAGCCGCCGGGGAGGGACGAGCCCCTCCAGCCGCCAAAGTGGGCAGAGCCAGTGGACCCTGCACCTGCCCCCCAGAAGTCAAGGCGCAGGACAGGAAGTACAAAAGCCCAACCCCAAAGCTCACTAGAGACCCAGCTGCCGGAGAAGCCAGATGCCTGTGGCCTAGCTCCTGGTTGGGAGACCTTGGCAATTGGCAGCCGACATAAGGACTGGCCAGACCAGCCGAGCTCTGATGCCAACCAGGCCCCAGAGAAGCTGTTAAGCCTGCCTGTCGCCAGTTACTCAGAGGAGCTGCCAAGCTTACCACTCGTCGGTTACCTGGAGGATCCCATGGTGTTTGATCCCTTGGAGGACACCGTCCAGATGCAGTTACCTCAAGTGGGGGAGGTAGGAAGTAGCCCGGGGGCAGCTGACCCCAGTCTGGCTGCAGCACTGCCAGAGCCAATGTCAGTGTGTTGTGGCCAGGATCCCCACTGACAAAGCAGTAGCCCGTCTGCCACTGCTGGGGCCCCGGGCTGGGACGCAGTGGAGTGGGTGGGTCTGTGTCCCCCTTGTCCCCAACGTGTGGGTGGCAGTCTCCCCCTCTCCCAGGCCCTTTGGAACCAGGACCTAGGCCTGTTGCTTACCTGTTTGCTCAGCCCCTGCCTGAGGGCCTGAGACATTGACTCTGTACTGCCCCGCCCTGACCCAGGGCCTGGGCTTGTTTTTTAACAGTTTGCTCCGCCCCTGTCCGAGGACCTGAGCATGGGACTCGCTACTGCCTGCCAACCGGGCGGGAGTACACGTTTGTTTTGCTTCTACCACTGCCGTGGCATGAGATCCCATGGCCAGACTAGTTCCCTGACGTAACTGGATGGACGTAGTGAGGCGGTGTGGTTACCCACCACCCCGGGGAGGGACAAGCTGCAGCTGAACCCATCTACAATAAGATAAAGATCTTTTAAATGAGATTAATGCTTGCAGCAATTTAGAAGCATTTCATACAAAACACAGTGTTCAATGCCCATATTAACCATGCTAACATACAGAGGAAACAGACAGGTTTCCAGCAATGAATTTGTCAGTGCTCAGCTGAGGCCTAGAGCTTTGGCAAGAGCTGGCACATGGTCTGTCAGAGTCACAATGAACATCTGACCTCCTGTAAAACACAGACCATAGAGCCTGAGCCAGTAATTTCTACATCTCACCCAGAACTTCTGTTTGAGTTACAGTATCTTTTTTAGGCAGCCAGTCTTGATTTAAGACTGGAGGATCCCTGTCCAAAAGAGTTACACTCCAGAGACACAATCCAGCTCCCATTAAAGTTAATGGGAATCTTTCTATTGGCTTTACTGGAAAATGGATTTGGCCCTCATTTAAATATGACATGAGATGATACAGTGAGAAATGGTATCACATAATCACACAAATTAAGGTTTTGAGGATACTTGTACTTGCAAGGAACAGAATTTCATCCCCTTTTACTGTTTTAATTTTTAGTAAGTTTTGATTTGATTAGGCTGGCTGGTGTGATGTTTATTAGATGGCATGATGTGGGTTGCTGGAACAGGGAAGAAAGAGGAACATTTTATGTCCTCTTAATCCTATGTAGGCATGTATGATGAGCCATGATCTGGCATCACAGCCCTCTGCAATTTTGAAAAGCATCCTTTCAAACTGCATTTTAAATCTTTGGAGTTAACAAAGAGCACACAGCAGCCAATTTACTTTCAAAGCTTAAAAACAATTCTGATTTGTGTCATACTGTATTTCTTCCAAGCACTTTCCTCTGGTTTTACTGCCATTAACATCGAAGACTAAGTGTTATGAACAGACGGGGATGGCAATTTTCCACACGTCTCATATTATGCACACAGCCAGATCCTACTTGTTTCTAATTTCCTTAGTGGCATAGCACACATCTTTGGCAGAGATTCATTTCACGTTTCACTCAGCAAAGACACACCATATTTTGGAGAACTTTTTGGAGGTATTTACATAGGCTGTAAGTGACAAGTTAGAAAAATGTTTTAGGTAACTAACTAAGAGCTTGTCTACACTGTGCCACAGTATGGGCTACAGCGGTGTGAACTGCAGAGCGCACCAAATGTTGCACTGTAACTGCTCCATGTGGAAACTGCTGGCACAAACTAAGAATTGCCTAGTTTGTATTAACGCATTCCTGTTTAAAAGAGGACTATGTTGACCTGAACTAGGAACCTTTTAGTTCATGCCAGCAGTGTCCACATGGGGCAGTTACAGCACAACATTTTGGTGCATTCTGAAATTCACACCCCTGTAATCCATATTGCAGCATAGAGTAGATACAGCCTGAACACATCAGGGTCTATTTGAATACAATCTCATGAAAATGGTGGATACTTTGTCTTCAAGGAATGGTTCTTTGGAAGAGGTTTCCAATAAGGTGGATGGCCTCTTTTAAAATAGTTCTTCAAACTGTTCTCAGGCTTGAGCCCTCCCATTTTACAGATTCTCTGCTGCTTTCTAACACTTTTTGAGCAGATTGAGCCCAGCCCAAGGAGCCAGTCTGACCACACTTGCTTGTCCCACAAGAGGTGCCATTTCCTCTTTCAGAAAGTATTCCATTGTTTGGCTGCTCTGGTCTGTTAAGGGAGTGGACAGTTTTGAAATGCATTGAGCTCAGCTATTCAGTTTGTCAAAAGTAACCAGCACTGAAAAAAATCTCATTCCATCTGTCTAAATTAATTATGTAGATGCTAGCAAAGCTTTAAAGAAATAACATATTTTAAATTATTATGTAAATTCTGTGCAGTGGAGCCACATCATTTCTCACAATTTCTTCTCTCATTGCAGAACTGAACACCTATTACATTGGTTCTTCAAAGAAGGAAGGCTGCCACTGGGACTGGCAGGTAGTTTTGAGTCTGGGTTCTAGTATTACCAGAACTAAGAGGAAACAAAAGAGAATATCTGCAAGGGGCTATTCGCCAGGTTGAGAGCAACTAGTGTTCCCAGAGATGTTATGCCTTCCTTAGGCACAGTGACTCCAGAGCCTTGCTATGGCAGTGTACTATAGACAACAGAATAATTTAGTCCTTACAGAGGAAAAGTATAGAGAGGTGCCATTCAAACAAGGAGCTATCTGAGGTCTCAGAAAGGGTAACACTGGGAATTAAGAAAAAAGGAAGATTGGATAGAAAGAACCATCTGCCTCTTGTGTCTCATATGTCATTGTCAGGATCCCAACTGTGGGTTGGAAACCCCTCATGGCTGGAAGCCACAGTCTGCTTTGGTGTCATGCCAAAGGGTCAGGTCACAGTTAATGAGCTGTGCTGGGTCAGAAGCCAAATAGGTCTGCTGAGGCAGGGGTAGTGGATCAGAGACAGAGTGAAGGACAAGGAGCTGGCCAGGGGACCTGGAACCTAGGAATGAGGCATGGTATCAGGAACACAGCAGGGTCTGTTTACAGAAGCAAGCCAACAAGCCTCCTAGTTGCATACGGACAGTCTCCGGGTGTTTCCTCCAGGCTTAAATAGCATGCCTGAGCCAACTGAGAGCTCAGTAAACACCACCAATTAGGGTTCCTAAGGTTGCTGTCTCCTACACCATCAGATTTGTTGAATGGTGGTGTAGGCATGACAGCTGCTTGAGACTCAGCAGACCTGGGTTCCAGGCCTGTGGATCCTCACACCCATCCTCTACTTCTATCAGCCCTTCCTCCGAACTGAGATCCAGTATAGGGACGTGTAAAACTGCTGTTGTCATAAGAGAATAGTAGGGAAGTCTATTAGTAGGGAAGCCAGAAAACAATTATCTTTTTCTAGAGTGGAAACTTTCTTAAATAACAATGAAAAACTAGACTACAGGAAGATTTCTTTGTGTACTTGGATTTCTGAATTGATGTATAGGCTCTATTTTTAATATGACTGTTACAAAGCAGTTAAGCGCCTTCTGTGTTTATTCAGATTGAAATTTCACTACAGATGACAACATTGTTACTATAGCTGTGCAAGTTGTATTTTTTTTATCCATGGCACTGTATGAAAAATGCCAGTCTGATTAGAAATCACCCAGATTACAATGAATTAGAGATTATTTTTCATCAAAATGCATGTGTGTTCATGCTGTGTATGCAAAAGCCATCATTGCTAGATAAAAGGATCTTCTTACTTGGAATCAGATCCTTTTGGCTCAAAAATGGACCCCTCAACTTTATTCTCACTAAACTATCATCCCATTCCTGCTGAAAATATTTACATACTTTAGCTTGATTTGATCGATTTCCAAGTTAATTATGAAATGCAGAATAAACCTTGAATTTTTAGAAGGTTTCAGTTTCATCCCAAATATTTTACACTCCTACTGATTGCTACTAGCTGCCTAGAAAGTATTAGTACAAGAAATGTAGAATGAATGGCATTCTAAAGAGTAAATATAGACTCTAATCTGAATACATCGCTACAGCTGTAGCAGATATTGATGTAAATTTTGACTATGACTGTAAAGGCAGAATAGTGTGTGGTGGCAGGAAAAACGAGTAGAAAAAAATGACTATATTAGGGACTCAAAAGCAGAGAGCTGGGCATAAAGTTTGTTCTGGTGGACAATATTTTTTGTTATTCTTCCTTGTAAAGTTTCAATGAGAAAATGATCACGCATGTTTTACATCATACATTATGATGGTTTCATGTTAAAACCATGACAAAATCCTATTGTGTGCACATAGAAAATTTCCATTGTCTGAGAACAAAATTTTGGTCCTTATTTAGCTGCATACCATCCATGATGGGGCCCTTAGATTTTTTACATGATATTCCATATCTATGATATGTGAGATCAGTAATAATTAAGCCTCCCTGACTTCTGTACTGGGCTAAAATGTAATACATTACTTTTCCTAACTCCACTTTTGCCTCAACAATTCCTCACTGGTTTCAAATTCCTTTTTAGACTTGTAAATGTGGCCAATCTTTTTTTAAATAAAACAAATCAAATGTATTTATTTGCCAGTCTCTGTCTCTACCATGAAGTGGCCCAGATTATGCTGTTTTTCATTTGGATGATTTATACCTGGAAACAAATTTTCAGTTGTCAGGTGTGAGGTGTTTCCTGCCATTAGCACCACTATATAAGTGAATTGTCAAACACTGCACTACATGAAGTTTCCTAGATTTCAGGTGTCCTCATTAAGACTGTGACGTCTCCCTCATGTTTTACTGTGATATAAAATAGCATTTGTGTAAAAATCCTGCATGTCTACATTTAATTAGACTATTAAAGAACACAATTCAGTTAATACTATAGGAAGCTGCAGTACCTGGCTGTGGAACATTTGTGGCTTGATCCATTTTCCTGACCAGTTATTGCCTAATTTACAAATATAAAAAGTGAACATTGACCGTAGGAAGTAAGACATCAATGGCTATTTTTCAAAATCAAGTCATTAATTTTCCAAGCACAGTTTTATACATGTTATACATTGTACTTGTAATTAAATATGGTTAATTAAATTAAGCATCTAACTACCCACTAGCTGATTTGTGGGTAGTTAGATGCTTAAATGCTAGCATTTGCACTCACAATTAATTATGAGGACACTTTTGTGGGTGGAATTAATTGTTGGTGCAAAATCAGAGGGCAGCCTGAAGTCTCTTTAAAAATCAGGTCCTAGGAGTCCTATGGTTTATATACAGTTGGGGGCCAGTCTAGCTACAAGTGAACAAGGAAGCTGCCTAGGTCAGCAGATTTGGCCTGGACATCCCTGTGTCATAACAGAGGGACTGCTGAATCCAGTTAGAATGTTATTGTGACTCTGTCGGCCCAGCTGCAACACCACTCATTTAAATTTGGCCTGGCTGCCTCTCCATCGCGATAAAAGGACTGCCAGGCCAAATCTGCCTAGATCTATGAGGACTGGGATGGCACACTGTAGTTTTGCCTAGGGCTGCAGATTGCTGAATGTACTATAAACAGAGGCTGCTTGAGACAATCACATCTCATAGCCCATTAAGAAAAAACTCTGTTTAGTAAAGTTTGGTTGCTTAAATGTGGGGGTTTTAAGCAAAGTAAAAAAGATTAGTACTGCTACCTGTTTTTTTTAAACATGAATTCTTCAGTTCATCTAAGAAGAGCAACAGATTCCACAGATTCTGTTTAGTCTACAGGTCATCTTTTGGGCAGGCATTTCAAGAACATATGCCAATAGTTAGCTGAATAACTACTGTATGCCACAGGCTCTAGAGAAAACATCTTTCCACTTAATGGGACTAACCGAATAATAATACAAAACAAAGAAAAATGTATAGTAATATTCTTGAATAGATATTCTGTGGTTATAAATCAAACATTTTCTGCATTCTGAATTTACCATATAACCCCCTCCAAATAGCTCCCAAAGAGCAACTGGAAATTTTTTTAAAAAGTAATCAAGTGACTTAGGACCCTAAATCCTATTTTCAGAAGTGACATAGGAGTCTAAATCACATTGATTTACAAGGAGACTTAGGCACTTTTGAAAATGGGACTTAGGCTTCTAAATTACCTTGATACTTTTGAAAATTTTACTCAACATCTATTTTAGTGACCATACTACCATCTATGGCAATAACTTCTTAAGATTTAAGGAAGAACTTTTCCCAAATCCATTTGTTAACTAGAATTTTTTTTATTTCCTTCTATTTGTAAATTTCATATTCTAAAAACAAAGGTAAAAGAATATACATGTCTAATTTTAAATATTACCCTTGATTTTCACAACATACAAAACTTTAATTTTAAGATTAATGGCCAGATTGTATCTTCTGCGTGAGAAGAAAACATTATCGGTTCCTACCGGTGGCTATGGAAGGTGGGAGCACTTTTGTGGCTTAGTTTGCCCCTTCCAAGGTACCACCAAGCCTTTTGGCAAAGACTTCAAGGGGATCTGACTCCATTTGGGGTGGAGTGAGAGAAATAGGTGCTGTTGGGACATGAGGCCCTAACATCATGACTGTGTGGGAGCTGTGTTGCCTTTAGTGCAAGCTCCTCATTGTCTCTGCTCTAAGTTATAGTACCGGTCAACTTGCAGTAATAATACAGAAAGAAAGACCTCATTCTCCTCTCACTTATGCCAATTTTGCACTGCTGTAACTTCATTGACTTCACTAGAATTGCTCCTGTTTTAAAGCAATGTAAGTGATAGCAGAGTCAACAGGCCAGACCGAACATTAAGAAAGTCATATACATTTCCAACAAAGGCAAATTATAATACTAAAGGAAATATTTTTGCAACACAACACTGTATTCTTCAGATTAAATAGCAGCAAACAGACAATTAAAATCTAAATCCACGTAAAAAAGGTTAAAGTTCCACATATCTCCACACTTTTTGGAGCTGGAGGTCACTAGATCAACTCTGGGATTTAGAGCACCTCAGATGCAAATATTCACCAGATTGTTCACAATTTAGCTCAGGCACCACTTTTGGGGCTCAGCAGAATTGTTCTTGGATCCAGAGATTTCTTTAAAGTTCTGAGGAGAAGGGATTGCAGTGGGTACCTCCAAACTCTAGTGATCCATTGAGTGCATAGCTCAGCTCTCAAAGCTCTCACAGCATCTGGCATTCTCTGTTAGAAGAGCACTGAGATCAGACATTGTCTATCCACCTTCCTCCCAGCTTCCTGGAAACAGAGTCTTCCAATATGTCACTGTTCCATAGCAGCTTGAATCATGGCTGAACTACTAGACAGGCAAGCTCACCACAGCTTCAGAGGTGAAATGTGAGAGTCCTACACATGATACGATCTCCTGGAACTCATCCCCAAAACCCCTATCTTGTCTACATTTAACACTCTTTTGTGTTATTTACAGTGAGTCAAGTTGAGTGTATATAAAGTATATAATTTCCTATTGCTGTTCCTTTTTTTTTTTTTCCTTTTCCTGGCAAGCCAACCTCTGTTTACTTGCCTTTTGTCTGTCTGCCCTCCTTCAGTGTTTCAGACATGCCTACCATAGTTTCAGGCTGATCTACACTGAAAAGTTATATTGTCACAGCTACGTCAGTTGGGATGTGAAAAAACATCCCCCTTGACCGACATAGCTGTGCCAACAAAAAAACATTGTAGACACAGCTAAAGCAACAGTAGAAGTCTTCAATATAGCTAACTTTGTTCAGGGAGATGGTTTTCATACACGGACAGAAAACTCCATTCTATCAGTGTAGGCTGTGCCTACACTATGGGGGTTATGCTGGCATAGTTATGCCAATATAACTGTTCCCTTATACTCTCCATATTGTAGACATACTCTAGTAATAATTAGAATAGTCTTATGAGGGTGAGGATGATTTTCAGATAAAAATTGTCCCATATTATTGTTAAAGATTCAGTTAGGTGCATGATGCAGATTTTTCACTTTCCTCTGAAGCATCTGGCACTGGTCATGATCAGACAGGATACCAGGACAGATGGTCTGTTCCTGTATGTCAGCTCATATGTTCTTAAAACTGAAACCAGACTAGCACAATCCCCAACCAAGAGAAATGCCAAGAGTGAATTCCAGAATCCTTAGTAACTCAATGTCCACTTATTGGCACAGAATGTCCACTTATTATCTCCCTATAAACTACTGCCGCCATTATCATAAAAAAGAAATGTGACCAAAGGCAAAGCGTTATAAAAATAGCAACTAGATGAAGGGCAAGCAGACTGCTATTAGAAGCTTTGTTTGCTAAAGGAGCACTTAAGGAAGACGAGGCTGTTGTGGAGGAGCTAAATGAATTCTTTGCATTGGCCTTCACTGCAGAGGATGTAAGGGTGATTCCTATACCTGAGCCATTCTTTTTAGGTGACAAATCTGAGAAACTTTCCCAGATTTAAGTGTCAATACATGAACTTTGGAACAAACTGATAAATTAAATAGTAGTAGGTCATCAGGACCAGATAGAAATCACCCAGGAGTTCTGAAGGAACTCAAATATAAAATTGCAGAACTACCTACTGTGGTCTATAACCTATCACTTAAATCAGTCTTTCTAACAGATGACTGCGGAAAAGCTAATGTAATGCTAATTTAAAAAAAAAAAAGGTTCCAGAGATGATACTGACAATTACATTCTGGTAAGCCTAATTTCAGTATCAGGCAAATTGGTTGAAACTCTAGTAAAGAACAGCATTATCAGGCACTTAAATAAACATGATAAGTTGGGGAAGAGTAGTCAACACAGCTTTTGTAAAGGGAAATCATACCTCACCAATCTATTAGAATTCTTTGAGGGTGCAAACAAGCATGTGGACAAGGGAGATGCAGTGAATATAGTATGCTTAGATTTTCAGAAAGCCTTTGACAAGGTCCTCATCAAAAGCTCTTAAGCAAAGTAAGAAGTCATCAGATAAGAGGGAAGGTCCTCTAATGGATCAGTAACTGGCTAAAAGATAGGAAACAAAAGATAGGAATCAACGGTCAATTTTCACAATGGAGAGAAGTAAATAGCAGAGTCCCTCAAGGTTCTGTACGGAGACCAGTGCTTTCAACATATTAATAAATGACCTGGGAAAGGGGGTGAACAGTGAGGTGGCAAAATGTGCAGACAATACAAAATTTCTCAAGATAGTTAAGACCAGAGGTAGCTGCAAAGAGTTACAAAGGGATCTCACAAAACTGAGTGACTGGGCAACAAAATGATGAAATTCAATGTTGATAAGTGCAAAGTAATGCATATTGGAAAAAAAGATCCCAACTATACTTAAAAATTATGAGGTCTAAATTAGCTGTTTCAACTAAAGAAAGACATCTTAGAGTCGTCATGGATAGGTGTCTGAAAACATCTGCTTAATATGGAATAGGAGTGAAAAAGCGAGCAGAATGTTAACCATTAGGAAAGAGAAATGAAAAGACAGAAATATCAAAATGCCACTGTATAAATCCATGGTACACCCACACCTTGAATGCTGAATCCAGTTCTGATCATCTCATCTCAAAGGAGCTATATTACAATTGGAAAAGGTGCAGAGAAGGGCAACAAAAATGATTAGGGGGTATGGAACACCTTCTATATGAGGAGAGATTAGAAAGAGTGGGACTGATCATCTTAGAAAAGAGATGATTAGGTGGAGATATGATAGAGGTCCATAAAAACCTGAGTGTTGTGGAGAAAGTGAAGAGGGAAGTGTTATTTATCCCTTCATATAACACAAAAAACAGGGGTCTCCCAATGAAATTAATAGGCAGCAGGTTTAAAACAAACAAAAGGAAGTTCTTCACACAACACACAATCAATCTGTGGAACCCATTGCCGGGGACATTGTGATGGCCAAAAGTTTTACTGAGTTCAAAAAAGCATTAGATAAGCTCATGGAGGATAGGTCTATCAGTGGTTATTAGCCAAGTTGGTCAAGGACACTACCCCTTGCTCTGGGTGTCCCTAAACCTCTGATTCCCAGAAGCTGGGACTGGTTGACAGGGATGGATCACCTGTTCTATTCATTCCTTCTGAAGCACCTGGCATTGGCCACATGGTACTGGGCTAGATGGACCATTGGTTTGAGCCAGTATGGACCTTATGGTTTTGGCTCTATCCTCCTCCTTTTCTGTCATTTTTCTTCTCTCCCCATGTAAATTTTGTTCATATGATGGCAATAAAAAATAAAATAAACTCATCCCTCACAAACACAACTTCTATCATTCTTTATGCACTGTTTCCTAAGAGCAGAAAATCAAAATTAACCAACTTTTTTTACCATAACTTCATATTGAAATCAATCAGGAGTTCTGCCTACAAAACAGTGACGCAATATAGCAGTCTGTGTTAGTTAACCAAGATCCAGTTTCATTCAGGGAGCTGAGTAACAAATATTGTGAATCATAGAATCGTAGGACAGGAAAGGACCTCAAGAGGTCATCTAGTCCAGTTCCCTGAACTCCTGGCAAGACTAAGTATTATCTAAACCATCCCTGACAGGTGTTTGTCTAACCTGCTCTTAAAAATCTCAAATGATGGAGATGCCACAATCTCCCTAGGCAATTTATTCCGGTGTGTAACTACCCTGATATTAGGAAGTTTTTCGTAATGTTCAACCTATACCACAATTGCTGCAATTTCAGCTCATTGCTTCTTGTCCTATCCCCAGAGGTTAACAAAAACAATTTACCTCCTTCCTCCTTGTACTAACCTTTTATGTACTTGAAAACTGTTATGTCCCCCCTCAGACTTCTCTCCTCCATTCTACATAAACCCATTTTTTTTCAGTCTTCCCTCATAGGTCATGTTTTCTAGACATTTGATCTTTTTTGTTGCTCTTTGCTGGACTTTCTCCAATTTGACCACATCTTTGAATTGTGGCACCCAGAACTGGACTCAATAGTCCAGCTGAGGCCTAATCAGCATGGAGTAGAGTGGAAGAATTATTTTCTCAACAGATGTCTGGGTAGTTGAAATCCCCCATCACCACCAAGTCCTGTAAAATATAAGGGAAATTAGAAACTGCTAGATTAAAAAAATACCCTTCTTGGTAATAGTAAGAGTCTTCCCGAGAGAGACTTATGGGCATTCTCCTGTCAGCCTCTGTCCTGTTCATCCTAATCATTATAACTAGGAGACAAACCAATTTCCATTGTATAAAATTCATGTTCCAGTTTCCATAGAGCTCTATAACATTTCACTTAGCTGTCAGGATTCTTTTATTTGGGGGTAATTGAAAGTGTCACTAGTAACAGTCCCATGCTCCTACAGGCACATCCTATATAGCACCTCTGACAGTAATGTAGGGAATGGATTAAACTGCTATAATATAATTTATTTTCTCTGTTCTTTGGGCATGGCTTTCTAGCATGCCAGGAAGAAATACGGGGCTTTTTGCTCATGCTTGGGGCAGATATTCTCCTTGACCAGTACTGATGCCTCGTATACCAGAGAGTTGAGGCAGCAGTGATGGAGGAGCGAAGTCTCTTCACTGAGGCAGTTGTCCTTGAAGGGCTCCCCACAGCACTGCTACCACCAGTGAAGTCCCCCCACACCTTCCCAATCTTCCATTCTGAACAATTCCCACATACCAGTCCCCATCCCCTGGAAAAATTCCCTCTCTCATCACCTGGGCACACATCCCTGTTCTCTGCCATGTCCCTTCATCCCACTCACCCTTACTCACCTCCTCTGCCTCTGGAGGTAGGCAGCCCAGTGGAGATGTTTGGGAGCACTGGGCATAAACAGTACATGGGGGCAAATAGAGAGGTAGGGACAGTTAGTAGTGATTGGGATCGACTGGAGTTGTGGGGGACTATGAGGTGGAAGAGGGATTTAGTTAGGATACCTGAGCTAAGGAAAATAGGGTTCTGTGTGTGGACCAGAATGGGGGTGTCTTTGCAGTGAAGCATCCAGGTTTGAAGAGCTCTACAGGGAGCCACTGACTCACTGCACTGGGCAGCGAGGGATCAGCACTGGGGGAGCTCTTGAAGTCTTGATGCCATGATACACAGGCACTTGAGTCCCCACATCCCATGTCCCTGCACAGGTATGAACCTCATCATGCACACAGCCTCTTCCTCCACAAGCTACCTGTACATCCCTGCTAACCCCCACATACTTCCTCCTGTCTCATGGGGGCCCCAGAGCCCATTCCCATACTGCCTGCCACCACCCAGCCTCCTTCCCTGCTCTATGTAAACAGTGCAACCAGAGGCAGGGAGGCAGGCTGACAACCTTGAAGACCGGAGTCACTTGGTTTGTAAGTGTTTATAGTTGGAATTTGTGATAATTGTGATTGATTAGCAAACAAATGTGAGGAAAATGGGGCAAATTTCAAAAAGGGATCACAATTAAACATTTCCATTGACCAAATTAGTAAATATTTTACTAAAAAAATTACACTTAAAATTCAGTTGTTCTATATACAATTATCTGGTTACATTTGGAGACTAAACTCAGCCATTACCAGGTAAAACAGAGGGCTTTTATTCCCATTTTAAATATAAATCTCAATATAACCATGACTGTGGAGTTGCTACGAATGCCTCCATAATATGAACAAAAATATTGACATAACTTTATAGTGGATATAAAAACTAAATTTTTTTTATATTATTCTTACATTTTTTTTTCTTTTGAGAGAAAATTAACACCATCCTGATAGACAACTTTGCTTTTATGGTGTTAGAGTGAGAGTAAATAACTAGCCTGCTGCAATGATGGTACATTTCTCAGTAAAACCACAAGTAAACTACAGCTTCTGTTTTTTCAGACATGCCAAAGTGGATACTGGCTGCCCAAAAACATTAGTCTACTGTTGTGTAAACAACAAAAGCATCTGAAGGCTTAATGGGAAGTAAAGGTCAACCTGATTTAAAGCAGATTGCTTGAAAGGTCTTTGATATTTATTGTTTTGGTAACTACTAATGAAGAAATCAGGTTAGTGTTGTACAGGTTTATGTTGTTTTTTGAACGTAAGGCATTACTTCAGATTAAATTAGACTTTTTAAAGTGGTTTTACTTTTTAATATGGTTTGAGTGGGATAATTTGTGGCCAAATACTCGAGTCCCATTACAAATATATTACAAATTTATGCACTGACAGCAGCATTATTTAAAGTCCAAATTCTATCTGATAGCATGGCTATTTCTAAATAAGTGAAATGGGGCACCCAAAATTGCTTAGTCATCAGACACACTTAGTCATACAATTTATTCCTTCTCTGGCAATTTATTCACATATGAGCAGGACCAGAAACATGATATGTGAGACATATAGACTTTTGCTGCTTTTCGTATGCCTACATCATCCCCTTTGCCCAAACTATGCCACTGCATTGCTGCTAATCTGTTTCACTCCTGCAGCATCCACAGTGTTGACTATCTAGATGTCATGGGTTTAGGCAGAACTGAGGTCTTTAAAAGGTGCATACCATGATTAGTTATAATTACTCTTTTCCACAAGTATATGCCTGTGTGGTTCTCCAGCCAAGATTTGGCTCTAGTTTTGTAATTTAGTGAACTCTTCATTAATCTGTGCTTCTACATAAAAGCACAGTTATTCATGCTGGAGCTATTATTTATTGAGAACTAGAGCCAGGTTTGTGCAGCAAAGTTTAGATGCATATCCAAACTTGTTCAACACACAAGGGGTTTTGGGTGCTTGATTTAGTTGTTGTGGGGTCATCTCTGTTTAGGAACCTTTCTCTTTAAAACGTATAGTCTCTTCTACAAAAATGTTCTAAGATAACCATAAAAGTGAGAGATCAGTGATGAATAGTAAGAGGTGAGATCACTGAAGAAGTGGATAGTATCTAACATGATGAATCAACTCCATTGCTGATGCAATTTTAGGCCCAGTCCTGCAAGGAGCTCAGAGCAATCACAAGGTTTTGCCTGCATGGAGCCTTAGTTCCTATGTCATTCCTCAAAAATGGTATAAAAAACCCCCAACAACCCAGGGCTAAGTCAAAATTTATTGCTTTTGCTGCATTTGCAAATACTTTACATACAGCTCTCCTGACAGCCACAGTTACATTATGAATCTACAAAGTATGGAAAAAACCATTAGAAACTGTTTGTTTTTAATATTTGTGCTTAATGAGGTAGAAATTGGGGACGAGACATTCAGCACCATAAATCACATGCCTCACTTGCTGGAGACTTGCCTATTCCTACCATCAGGCTCTAAATAAATTAAGGTATTTACTTCAATCCATCAGTTACAAGATTTCAAAAAGTCACTGAAAACGAAGAGGAGTTCAGTGTGCTAAGCTCTTTGTTCAGAAGTTATTACATCCTGATCATTTGCATTTGTATGTAACATCTGTTCAATCAGTAGTCAGGTACATGGGCTATTCATGGAGCAAGAAAACCATGTGCACAGCATCCTGGTAGAAGTTCTCTGCATTAACTCTGTTTCACCAAAAAGATTTTTTTATCTTTTTGTTTATCCATTTGGTCTTGTGCTTATTTATTCTCCTGGGTGATTCAGTATCTGTCACACAGCCTCAGGTGCAATGTCCTTTCAGTACTCACCCATATGAATTTCTCAGGGACATCCAGGGCATTTCTCATGGTCAGTCTCCGGGGTTGGTTCACTTTTGCTGTGCTGCAGGCTGTGTTCCAAAAACTCACTTGTCTAGACCACTAGTGGGGTGAGACAGGTCTGCCCATAAGGCACTGTTTCTTGATTGGTTAATATCTGTCCAGGAGATAATCCCACATCATCTAACTACTCCAAACAGTTTAATAGACTTTAATATGATGTGGTCAAAAAGCTCTTAGGCCTGATCTACACTAAAAAATTATGTAGACCCAGCTACATCACTCACAGATGTGAAAATCCACACCCTCTGAGTGAAGTAGTTAAACCAACCTAACCCCAGTGTAGACAGCACTAGGTCAAAGGAAGAATTCTTCCACCGACCTAGCTACTGCCTCTCAGTGAGGTGGATTAACTATGCCAATGGGAGAACCCCTCCCATCAGCGTAGATAGTGTCTACACTGAAGCACTACAGCAGCACAGCTGCACTACTGTTGTATTTCAAGTGTAGACAAGCCCTTAGATTACCACATTTGTTATACAGTTAGGTACAAAATTAACTTATGAGACCAAAACCCTTTTTTAAAAAAGTAGTGCACAGACACAGCTACAAACAACATCTACTGATGTTCATTTGAGTGATAAATTGAATATAATTTGCTATAGCAAACATGAAACGTAGTTAATAAAATTTGTTCTTAAAAGGATACTCTCCTCCAAATGGACCTTTTGTGGGACAAAGTTCGGTGATGTGACTCTTGGGTAACGCCAATGATTTCACAGGGAGCTGCTTTGGATTTACACTGGTGTAGCTGAGATCAACATCTGGTCCCTTGGTATCCCTCCTCTTGCTCAGAATCTGCAGATGGGAAGCTCTATGTAGAGTATGAGAGAGTGTCCATCTGTCTTCCTTTGAACTCTTCAGGCATCCTTTTCCTTGTAGAAAATTTGGATCCTTTTGTGAAAAGACCTAAACTACTATTTCTTGGTTGTCTAAGAGGTATACCAATCCAGGACCAGATGTCAGGGTGCTAAAAATCTCTCAAGAAAGTATTTTCTCATGGGATTTCTAGCTCTTTTTTGTAGACTCAAGATCCCGAGCTATATCCTTTTTGAAGTTTGCCTATCACTGCTCTTAGCTCACATACCAGTGAACTGCTCACTCCTTCTCCCTCCTTCCCCCTTTCCTTTTTCCCTATACAAAGGCATCTATTGATGCTGACAGGCAGCTCTGCCCCCGAAGCCCTAAACCCACTGAGACCACTTTCCTATGACCAATATGCCAGCTCTTCACTGAGGAACCAATTTCCAAGAAAAAAAGCCCTTTGCTTCTCTCATTGACATTCTGAAACTCACAAGTCAGCACCGTTGTGGTCCTCAGCCCAGCTCTCTGCTTGAGGAGCTGAACTGTGGTCTCTTGTTCTTTGTAACTACCAGAGAATTAAAAAAAAAAAACTGTGAAGATCAAATTATGCCTTTTCAAGGGCAGCAGAGTCACATGGTAATGTGCTGTGCCACCTCCCAGGAATGCATAGGATCTATTAATATGGGACAATTTTGTAGAGTTTCTCTAAATATATAACCTTACAAGAAAGCTTTATTTTCATACAGCTAACACAGTGGAAAAATGTGGCCTTGAAAATAACTACTATACACATAATCTTGGCTGGAAAAAAAAGGAGGATTATTATAAAGCTTATAATTTGGAAATTTGCAGTTAGGTCATGAAATAGCCTACTGGTAAATGTTAAATATTCAGGGTTGTGATTATACACACACACACATGTGTGTGTCCCACTAATTATGGATATTTGCAATGATTTGATTTGTATAACCAGTACTGGTAAATTAATGCATTTATTGGGCACCCAATTACATATCCAACTTTTCTAAAAAATAGGGCTAAAATCTGTGTGTGACATATATAACAAAAACACACAAGAATGGAAAATTAGTTACTATCAAGTAACAGTTAACTAATTACCTATTGCATAGTGCATGCTTTTAAAACAACCATCAGTTACTGACCAATGCAAAAAACAAACTTTACCAAACTAAAACTTTATTGAGAGGTACGGTATTGGTTTTTCAACAACCTCCTGTCCTCGTCCTCAAATACACAAACACACAACAAATAACATTGTCAAAAATTATTGGATAACGTTAAACTATTGTTAAACTTCTTAAATGCATAGTTAACCTGATATAGCCTACTGAGTTTCACCATTAAGCTATCAAAACAAATCTGACACACAGTAGATTCAGACATGAAGGAGTTTTCAATTTGTTAACCTGAAAAGATCCATTCTACAAATTATTTTTGTTTATTGAAAGCCTAACGTTGCAATCCTCACAAGCTGCCAAATTTTGTTCCTGCCAGGCTTCCCACAGGCAGAAGATCTGGTGTGGTTTCATTGTGGAAAAGTGGCAAAAGGCATGAGCACTATAGGGGTATGTTTCTGAGAGGGTTAGTCTGCAATAATATGTATGCAAGGAATTATAAACGCAGGCCAAAGGAGAGTCAGGGCCATGGGCAATATATCTGTGTCAATGTGGATGTATTATCTAAACTGTGGGTTTTTAACATGAAGCTCACAAAGCTCTACTGAGGGTTGAGACAACCCTGCCCTTCCTATACTGTTAATTGGGAGGAGGATCCTGTCTAATTTCTCGAAAGATGGGATGGGAGCCCTGGGGGAGTACTAGAATGGAAAAGGTTGAGAACAACTGATCTAAACCATCAGCTTACTGGATTTTGTGGGGCTCATGACTTACCACATAGTAAACTTATTACATTGGAAATACATTTTACATTGGTGATCAAATGGACCCAAATCAGCATGTTATTTTTGTCCTTTCTCTTACATTCTTCTACAGGATTGATCATGGCAGTACCCCAGACCTATTTTTCACTCCCTATCTGACACCCTCAATGCCAAGTTGTAATACCATAACATTGTAACTCTTGAATTAGAGCACCACTGTCTTGAGTGTCTGCTCCAACTCCACTTTCTGCCTTGAGGCATGGTCTATGTAAATTGTCACAAGCAGCAGGGTCCATCAGAACAGTGGCAGGAAGCTGACAGGCAGAGTCCCAGCTCCTAGTCTGGAATTCTGCCTATAGGTAAGTGATATTCTTCCAACTCAAACAACCAGATTGCTGAGGAATAGAGTTGAGGAGTGGGTCTGTAGCCCTATAAGATAATGGGAGAACTGCATGAGCCAGGGGCTGGTGCCTTTGCGAGTACTTTTGCAAGTTGCTGCAGCCTATCTGGTATATCAGGGAAAATGCCTTTCCCCATATTAGGGTCTGCTCTGCTTCAAGAAGTCACTCCTTCCACTGCCCACAGAGGCTGAAGAAGGCCTTGCTTAGTTACTCCTGTCCCTGGCAGTGATAACTGGAGGCTTTTATGTGCATCTCTGTGTACGAGTGCCAACGTGGGGCCTTCTGCAGCTACCACAGGTAGAGGAAGGAGCTGCTTAGAAAAAGGTGTTTCTCTGCTTCCAAAGCCCAGCTTTTTACAAGTGGCTTTTTTCCCCCAAGGACTTCCAACAGCCTTGGCACCTCTCAGCCCACACCCTGAGGCAAGTAGCAGGATCATAGACTCCTCTCCAAGTCTGTCTTCTGACCCTAGAGCTGGAACCTCCTCCCCCCCGCCCCCGACTTGTTCCTGAGAGGAGAGGAAAATATCACTTCCCCACAGGCAGAGTTTCAGCCTAGCAGGTGGGTCTCTACGTGACAGCTTCCTGTGGCTGCTCTGATGCTTTGTGCTTGACACTGTCAGAGCAACACATCCCAGTTCCTGCTTTATATCAGGAAATGGAAATGGGGCTGGAAATTTGGAGAGGCAATCTTTAATTTTAAACTTAGTCTTCAAAGAAAGATTTAGGGATTTATTGCATACACTTTACTAACAGAGACAATCAAACATCACAAGTAGATGTGGGGGAGAGAGCTTTCTTAGTTTCTGACATCATAAAGGTTTTTTCAGTAGGAGTTACCCCCTGCTAGTTGATGTGTAATTTATGAGGGACAGTTAGAGATCGCTCTTGAATTGTACAGTACACCAGGCCTCCAGGGGTTTCCATGCTTTGGATGTTTTATCCTTGTTTTCACTATTGCTTTGAGGACTTTTTCCTGTGTTTGCACAGTGGGAAATTCAGCTGTTTACACTGCAGTCACAGAGCCATGCTAATCCAGTTGCTGCTTTGCTTTAAAAATGTCCATTTCTGTTGAAATAAAAATAATGCAATTCAGTAGACACATGCTGTCATTATTAGAGCTAAGAACCCCTAGGTCTATAATGCTTGCCCAGACAAATGCACATTCCTGTCTGTGACGGTCTGGTTGGAATGTCTAGCATCACAATATCACATTTTGAGCAGTCATTTCAATCTCATAGACTAAGTCCACAACTACATTATAGTTGAAAACAGCAGCAAGTCTGTTTTAAATTAGGTGACGCACATACAGTAGTAATAAAAGCCATTGAAAAAGCACAGAGGCATACTATATATACATACACAGAACCATAGAGTGTGAAAGACAAGCATCAGGGAAATGACACCTTCTAACTGATTTAATCAGCTAGTTTTTTACCACTGAGATAAAATCCTAAGAAATTTGTGAGTTTAAAAAATTTCAAAATAAATACTTATGTTTCACTTTTGTTGAGGTAGAAAGCAATAGAAATAACCATTCACAGATTCTATTCTATGAGATTATGTGATCTGCGTTAACAAATTTATCACCCTTCAAGTACACAAATGCAAGACACAATAAAGAATTAGCCAAAGCTAGGACATAAAGAATATAGAAAAGCAAAACATTTAAAATGATATGGGATGCAGCTAACCACAGAATTTTACAGTTTGACATCATCTTCCTCTGCATCCTTTGGTAAGTCACTTAACTTCTCTACATCAATCTGTCTTTTGTAAACTAGAGATAATAATACTTATCTATCTCACAAGGATGTGGTGAACATTAATTAGCTTTAAAGAGGAAAAGTGGAATGCAAGAGCTAATCATTATTCAATTATTATAAATAATTGGCCTGATTCTAGTCTCATTTACTACAATATTGCATTGGCATAACATCTTTGACTTCAGTGGAGTTCTCCTGATTTACATCATATAAATCAGATGAGAAAGAGACTCAATTTTTTTTAGTAAGATTAATTTCATGATGCATTTTTCTTACCTAACTAATGAATCATAGAATCATTGGGTTAGAAGGGACTGCAAAGGTCATCTAGTCTAATGCCCAATAATAGAAATGTGATAACATAACACTAAAGGGACCAGAACCAAAACCTCAGATTCAAACATTCTTGAACTCTGGGGAAATTGGAATATGAACTCAGATCTAGATCCAAATTTTGCAGTTAGTCTATATTTCAATAATGGATGAAACAGGAATCCTAGCTCTGAACACCGCTGCATTATAGCATGCTTTTGATTCAAACACAAATTTTGCATCTTACACCTGTCTCTTACAAAACTAAGTTTGGATCGTAATCATAGATTTGGATGAAGGACATATCTTGTAATGAGGGACTACTGAGACGTATTCAAGTCTCATAGTCATATACTCTTGTTTAAACTGAAGGGTTCAGGAATGCCTTTTTCAAAGTTGAACGTGCATGTTTACTTCTTTCTAGACTGTAAAATTCTTCCTAAGTTGCAATCTTTGGGAGAGGGACCAGGTTTCTTTTGTGTGTACCTAACACATTGAGGTACTTATGTAATATGTGCTACTATTATGTTCAAATTGGGTTTTTGTTTTGTTTTGACTTTTTTGTATGTCATGACACTTGGTTGGTATGTGCCAGTGAAGTATAAATCCAAAAGCCAGAGCCAAAGAAATATGCAAACAAGGGAGAACTTGTGAAAATGTGAGAGGAGTCATGTAATTTATCAAAAGCAAAACTTGGAGAAATAGTGAAGAAAATGGAATGTTCAGTTTTAGAACAGACTTACAGGGACTCCATTGACTTTAGCAGGATTTCAGGGATACTCTCCATTTGAGAATGAACAGAACAGGGTTTATATGGTTTCTGTCTTGCCCAATGTATCTGCAAGTGTCTTATGAAGCAGTGAATTAAATACTAGTCTGTCCAACAGCCTGGGGACAAAACAGTCAGCCCTGCCTAACTCTCTTTTAGCCTTCTATGCAGGCTCTTTTATTCTTCCGCTACACAACCACACAAAAAAAACGGAAAAGTAACAAAATCCTGCCCTGGATAGATACTGCAGGATCCTCTCCCTCCAGTAGCATGGAGTAAATATTATTCATTCACCAAATGCTCACATACAATTTGGACACTAGAATCGGTTATACCCAAAGAGGTAAGGATGGCCAGTAGAAACAAATATCTTTTGCTCTCTTTAAAAGTCACTACAGGTTCTTTATCTTGCACCTGAAACAGATATGCTTTTCCTTGAAGAACAGAATCTCTACTAGTGCAGTTGACTCCCCACCATATTGCATCAAACTGCCCAAAATATATGCCAAAGTCCTGATGTAGGATTGAAAACAAAACTGTCTGGTTCACTGGCAAGAATACAATCAAATGAACCACAGTGATACACGTGGATGAATGAAAACCATCCTGAAGCACTTTGTATGGCATATTAGTCATAAACAAGACTCCATTAGCAATGAGACTAACATTTTCTTGTTCTAACTCACCCATCCATCCTTTTATCAATTCAGCTATCCATCCATTTTCTCTCTCGTTTTCTTTGGCTGCAGCATATCTCCCTCATAACATATGGATATCTAAATGAACAGGAGATCTCCTGGGAGAAGATTGATCTCCCATAACCCAAGATGGTGGGTCTCTCTCTCTCTCTCTCTCTCTCTCACTCTCTCTCTCTCACAAACACACACACAAACACACACACAATTATAATTCTAATTATATCTGTTGTCCTGTGACTGATCTGTAACATTTTCTCTTAGGAGATATGACTGGCTGACCCTGTGCTTTATGTGCAATCATTTCACCAGCCTATGGAGTCTTTTTTGCTCTAAGGGTTAATTGGAAGGGCTGGAAAATTCTGCTGTCTCATTTAGTTCTGTTTGAGAATTTTTAGTCCCCTGCCAAGGTTTTGCAAGACAAATAGATCTACTGCTCTCTTTATGTAGTGCCACGAGGGATTTTGAAGTACATCTGCAAAGAACGTCTGATGCCTGTTTACAGCAAATCTTAGCCAGGTAACAGCTCTTGCCAGAGGGCCTGACTAAGGGTCATATTCTATGTGAACTGAAATCTTCATTCTTGGTTCAAATGACTGGGATTTGGCAGCGTATTTCCTATTGTGCTTTAGTGTCTACCTAAAAATAATCTGAATTTACCCTCAGAAGGCACTTCAGATTTTTCTGTTTTCCTCTGCAGGTAGACATTTATGACCTTTACAAAACTGCTTGTGTCTGAGTGTGCCTGGAATGCATTCATGCCAGGCAAGTCTGACTACTTCTAAATTTCTTAATCCTTTTGGACTGACTAGTTTTTAAACATTTTTTAAATTCATTTGGTCATTTGTCAGAAAAGGTATCACCATACATACAAAATCTATAAAATCAGTTACTATGGGCTCTATTCTGTTCTCCATTTCTCCTGTGAGTAGCCGCATTGACTTTAAAGGAACTATGCCCAGGAGTCTGGACTACAGGATCATTCCTCATAATAGTGAAAACAGATTTACAGAAATTCAGAAAAGGAATCAGAAAAGAGTTTGATAGGGATACTTCACTTGACTTCAGTGTAATAACAAGCATGAATAAAGTCAGGCACATGATGTTTGCAGGGCCATAGACAGTTATTACACTGACAAACATTAAAGTCCATAGTGATATTTTTCTATTCTGCTATTTCCCATCATGATTAATCAAACTCTACATTAAAAGTCTTAATTAGTCTCAAAAACATAGTCCTCAAGTAGGAGATTTATAGCAGGCTGAAAATGGAAAAAGAAAATATCTACAAATGTCCATGCTTGGAAAAAAAATAAAATCTTTCTCCTTTTCTAAGTTTATTATCCCACTTCTCTCAATTTATTTCTCTGTCCTAAGTTTTTATTTAGCACCCATCAACATGGTATCCAAAACCTCATTCTGCTCATAAACATGTTTTCTCAAAGACTCTACCAACCCAACTTGCAATGTATAGGATTGGATATATCAAAGCTATAGACTGTCTTGTGAGACCTCAGTGAATCAACTCAGCAAAAACAGTAGCAAAAATACTAGAGCATTCTTGTGCTGGGTCACTTGCTTCTTGATGTATCTGTTAAGAATGTCAATATATTTCCTTCACAAATATTACCTTATCCCATCCTATTCATAGTTCAGCATTGGTCATCATTCCTTGGGTGGGGAAAGAATGCAAAACTAATAAATCTTTGGTAGCAAAAAAGAATGTTTAGCAATAAATAATCTATGTCTGTCTTTTTTCTGAATTATCTCACACTCTGGAAAGTGAGGGCACACTAATTGAAGCACATGTAGCGGAACCAAAGCTAGCTTTGATCTAGCTCAGTCAATGCTAACTTGAGTAACAATATCTGTGTAACTGCAGCAGCAGAGGCTACATAATACCAAGCTGTTACACAGCTCTTTTCATCCATAGATCTCAAAGTGTTTTAGAAAGGAGGTCAGTATCATCTCCACTTTGCAGATGAGGAAACTGAGGGACAGAGCAGGGGAGTGATTTGCCCCAGGTCACCCAGCCCACCAGTAACACAACTGGGAACAACCAAGGTATCCTGATTCCCAGTCCAATGTTCTATCCACTGGCTCACGCTCCATCTCATTTTAATGGCAAAGAGAAGTGATGGTGATATGAGGTCATAAACTGTTCTCAATCTGCATCATCATTCCTGGTTCTTAATGTGGTTTTTCATTCAAAGATATCAAAGCACTTTATCATTTCACTTTATTCCCATTTTACAGGTGAGGAAACTAAGCCATAAAGAGGGGAAATGTCTTGCCCAAGGTCACCAGCAGGCCAGTGGAAGAGCCAGGAATAAAACTCAGATATCCTGAGTTGTAGTACAGTTCTCTACACACTCTGGAAAGTGAGGACTGTGGCACACAATGAGGTTCGCAGTCCATGGAATTAATTAGACTTTGTAATCTGTCATTTTTAACCTGACCTTGTGCACAGTGCCCTAATATATGTCTAAGAAGCTCTATTAATGGGGCATCTGCAGGGTGTCAAAGGCTCCACATTTACCTTTAAAATACAATAATTCAACATTCTCCATATTCATATTTAGTACTCAGTAACAGCATTCCTGACTGCACTTTTATTGTAAATAAACACTGCTGTTATAATCAAAACAGATCAGAATTGTTGCTTCGCAACATAGGAAAAAAAAGATATTCTGTATAGTAAATGTCCTAAGAATTCTTCTTGTTCTGTCATGTGACTCAACTCCAGAGCAATGTTTTGAGATGTTTCTTACTATTATTTCCAGTGATGGACAAACCACAATGGTTATGGAAGTCTGATTCAAATTCCTAGATGCTTAATCAAAATTTATCTTAATTTATCTGAGAACCTTTAATCTGAAAATCAGGCTGGAATTCCTTGCTGTTAGGAATTTGCCCTCTGTTTGTAAAGCATATGTAAATTTGCAGTAATCTATAAAGAAATACAAAATAATAAATCTCAAAAGAAGGGGCTCTCTTGCAAGATTTTCTCCATTACATCAGAAATATTCAAAGAATAGACATATGGGGCCACTGAAGGTAACAGGGATACGCAAGATTTATAGCATTGCACTTGAGAACGGAATTTTTCTAGGAGGGTAAAGGTGTATGAAAATTTAATTTTTAAACTGATAGAAGATCTTTGTAAAAATCTTTCTTGACACTTCCCTATTCAGGGCTGGCAAAAGCCTTCTTTTAAAGCCTTCTTCTAAAACTCATGAAGGACACCTGTTGGTCTTGAAAATTAGTCTCTCTAAGAACTGATATCCAGTCCATGTATTGAGTTTTTGGCCTCCACTTTGGTTGCCTTCTATCCACAGTTATTGCAAAGCCCCTCCTACCTATATAACTCTGTAGTCTCTGCTGGTCACGTCACATTAGGCCCCTTACAATCTCATTTTGTTTCCTATCATGAAGAGTCCAACCATTTGACCATCTCAACATCTTCATGTCCATAGTGGAAAGCATACATATTTCTTTCCTTGTGGCTGGCCAAGTCTCTGTTCTGTACATTAGGATGGATCTAATTACAGTTTAATACAATCTACCTTTTAACTTTGTTGGCATCTTTTTTCACAGAGAACTAGGATCAGCTTCCATCATTTGCACTGTGCAGCTTTAGCATAATGCTGGGCATTACTGAGGAGGGCACCATTGCCAGCAACCATTTAAATTCTTTCACTTTTCTAAGCTCTCTACTTGTAATATCCTGTTCTTTAGTTATCAAAGTCTAGGCCTTACTAATGTTCATTCCAAGTCATGACTGCTCAAAACTGTGTTGCCACTGTTCAAAGTTGGTTTTTAGGGTCTCACAATCTTCTGCAAGTATTACTAAATCATCATCTTTCTTTGTATATTGTCACTTACCACCCCCCTGACAACCACAAACAAAACTGAGCTCAACATTGACCCCTGATGCAGGCCAATGTTTACTGGAAAGTCTCGCAAACCTCACCAAACTAATTCTCTTGGTACAAGATCTTACCCCTTCTCCAAGTCAACAAAGACCATACCCAGTTGCAGTCTCTTTTCTCTGAACTTCTCCATGAGGATTCATAGTGCATATATTAGTATCAATTGTATGGCTTCCTGGCATAAATACATACAGACTCTTCCAAATTCCAACTGTTACACATAGAAGCTTTTCAATAATCTTGTCTGATACACTCATAGCATGTGATGTCTGCTTAACTGTGTGATAGTTAGGGTGACAGGGTTGGACAGCCAAACTGTAAAGCTTGTCCAATACATATGCTCATGTAAACTGATGTCCATGTCAAGTGTACCTCAGAGGGCTAGGGTGTTCCCTACAAGCTACCCACAGCATCTTTGCCTGATTGTTGTAACTGGGCAAGGGCTGCTAAAGTAAAAGTGAGTGAGTGAGCATGCAGAGTAGGCTGAGATTTGGATGTAGGAATGCTGACTGGAAGAAGCTTGGAGCTATATGTGAGATCTTAAAGAAGAGTATTAATGTGGCATGTGTACAACAGATTTTTACAAAGATAAGTTTTAATAATAAAAGTATTGTACAGAAATAATAAGAAAAGAAAAAATATGTAAGACTGTGTATTTTGTAATTTTTGTAAAGTGTTAAGATATCACAGTAACAAGTGTGTTTGTATAGATAGGGCTATATATAAATGTTTTCAAACTCCAAGAAGCTCTAACAAATTTTGTTACTCTGCGTGATATTCAGGTCAATTTGTCTTTTTTACACAACTGGTTCACAGTTCCATAATTATTTACGCTGACTTTTGCTGGAAATGGTGGTCAGAAGAACAACTGTGCTTATATAAAAACATAAGAATGGTCATACTGGGTCAGAACAATGGTCCATCTAGCCCAGTATCCTGTCTTCTGATGGTGGCCAATGCCAGGTGCTTCAGAGGGAATCAACAGTACTGGCAATCATCGAATGATCCATGCCCTGTTGTCCACTCCCGGATTCTGGCAGTCAGAGTCTAGGGACACTGAAAGCATGACATTGCCTCCCTGATCATCCTGTCTAATAGCTATTGATGGACCTATCTTCCATCTAGTTCTCTAGTTCTAGAACTAGTTATCTAGTTCTCTTTTGAAACCTGTTATAGTTTTGGCCTTTACAACATCCCATGGCAATGAGTTCCACAGGTTGACTGTGCATTGTGTAAAGAAGTAATTCCTTTTGTTTGCTTTAAAACTGCTGCCTATTGATTTCATTGGATGACCCCTGGTTCTTGTGTTATGTGAAGGAGCAAATAATGTTTCCTTATTCACTTTCTCCACACTAGTCAAGATTTTATAGACCTCTATCATACCCCCTCTTAGTCATCTCTTTTACAAGGTGAAAAGTCCCAGTGTTTTAAATCTCTTCTCATATGGAAGCAGTTCCATACCCTTAATCATTTTTGTTGCTCTTCTCTGTATGCTTTGCAATTCTAATATAGCTTTTTTGAGATGGGGCAACTAAATCTGCAAGCACTATTCAAGATGTGGGCATACTATGGATTTATATAGAGGCATCATGATATGTTCTGTCTTATTATCTATCCCTTTCTTAATGGATCTTAACATTGTGTTAGCTTTTTTGTCTGCTACTGAACGTTGAGCAGATGTTTTCAGAGAACTATCCACAATGAGTCCAAGATCTCTTTCTTGAGTGGTATTGGCTAGTTTAGACCCCATTATTTTGTATGTATAGTTGGGATTATGTTTTCCAATGTGCATTACTTTGTATTTATCAAAATTGAATTTCATCTTCATCTTTCATATACTGAAGGAAGAAATCATCCTAATCCATTTCTGTCTTCCACATCAGATTACATTTCCTGGAGCATTAGATTGAAACTTCAGCATCTTCTGTTATTTCTTTATATTGTTCCAGGGCTGAATAGTAAAAAAACCCAAGACTTAAATGTTCTTCTTAAATATTTAAAGATGGAAGGATTTAACTAGAGGACATTCTCATCTGAGTTAATTCCATCTTTTTCAAAACAAGTCAAAATTTCTTAGTCAGTTTGCCACAGGACTAACAGAAAGGGTTTATTTGAATGCTTTCTTCCTGGTTTACCCTGATCTCACATATTGTCCATGGGCTGCAAAATCTAGTACAAGAATTCCATTAAGTCTCACTGCCCACAAGTTAAAACAACAGTCTCTCTCTATTGTATGGTTCATACCCATGAATACTTATAGATGGCACTTCCTGCTATAATTGATGGACAGAACTACTTACTCAATTCAGCATCTAAAGAACTAGATAGTTTAACTGAGTGGCTGAAACATCTATGGATTTGGAAATCTTTTGCCAGAATGTTATTAGTGTCATCAGTCTTTAGCTGATCGCCATATTTGGGGTTGGGATGGAATTTTCCTCCAGGGCAGATTGGCAGAGGCCCTGGAGGTTTTTTGCCTTCCTCTGCAGCATGGGGCATGGGTCACTTGCTGAAGGATTCTCTGCACCTTGAGGTCTTTAGACCACGATTTGAGGACTTCAGTAACTCAGATATAGGTTAGGGGTTTGTTACAGGAGTAGGTGGGTGAGATTCTGTGGCCTGCATTGTGCAGGAGGTCAGACCAGATGATCATAATGGTCCCTTCTGACCTTAAAGTCTATGAGTCTATGAATCTATATATCAGGAGGTATAGGCAGTGAGCAAAATACGCCACATGAATGAATTAGCTATCTTCTTCAGGCTTCACAAATTGGATCCAATTACAATGGGGACAATATGAGTTAAGCCACATACTGTTTTCTTCTTGTAATAACAAGTATGTTGGTGGAGTCTTTATTAAAAAAAACAAAAACACCAGAGGTAAAATAGCAGGTTGTCCTTCCTGTAGCTAAAGAACTTTTTTTATTCTCCCTAGAACAAGACCCAATCAACTGTAATACTTATATACTCAAATTCTTGTCTGCTTTCCACAACTTTTTAGAATTTGTTCACACTCTGTCTCCAGATTTATCACTGTAGTTTGGGAATAGCAAATGTTAAAGTTAGAAACGGTATTATATTTGATTATATATTGTGCAGGTTGCAAACGAGATCTGAATCCATATTGGTTTTATTGATACTTTAAATTACTTTTTTTTTAATTTTCCTTTCTTTCTGTTATAAGATATCTTCTCTAAATGTTGCATAAAGACTATTAAAAAGATCCTAAAAATGCATCCCAAAGTGTCAGGAGTGCACGAAGGGTCAAATTTACCCCTATACACACAGCCAATGCAATGAACATAGGAACAGAGGAAATATTATACTGATTCACACCTGTAGTGCATCTAGTTCACTATCCTCTCTCTGCCGGATCCACCAGATGCTTCAGAGGAAGGCGTGGGAAACCCAGCAGCAGCCAGATATGAGATAATCTGCCGTTCCCCGCCCAAGATCTCATCCAAATCCAGATCCCTAATAGATATTGGCTTAAAACCTAGGTATGAGGTTTCCTAAAATGTTGGTTAGCACTATCTACTATGGCTTTGGATATTATTGTTCCCATATAAATGTTCAATCCCTCTCATTCTTGCTAAATTCTTGGCCTGAATGATATCATGTAGCATTAAGGTCTATAGTCTAATTATGCATTGCACGGAAAAAGTAATTCCTTTTATCAGTTTTGAATTTGCCACATTTCCAGTTCATGCGTCATTCATTATTTGATATAAATGTTTATCACATCCCCTCCTTAGTCATCTCCTCTCTACAGCAAACAATCTCTCTTCATACAAGAGCTTCTCCATGTCCCTAATCATTCTTGTTGCTCATCTCTGAATTCCCATCAATTGTGCATTATGTTTTAGAGATGGGGTTGCCGCACGGCACTCAGTGTCCCAGTGAGGCCATTCCATTGATTGGCATAATGGCACAATAATATTTTTTGTATTATTCTCTTACCCATTCCTTATGCATCCTAACATTTTGCTTGCTTTTTTCTGAACATGGATGTACAGTGAGCAGAATACTTCACTGAACTGTCCACAATGACATTCAGCTAATTGTATGACATGTCAGATTCTGCTATAGGCTGACATCAACTTGTACAATAACTTACATCATCATTCTACTTTCCTGTGTTAAAATGCTTTCTTTGTGTATGTGTTCTTTTCTCTGCTGCTCTTACATTGTTGGCCTAATGGTGCAGTAACATTATGCCCACCGATATTTCATGGAATGTAGAGTTTCATAAATTCCAGCTGTTGATCATGTGCAGAAGGGTGTGTTATGCAGCTCATATTTTCGTCCTGCAATATTAACCACATTACATAGTACAAATCCACACTCCTGAAGAGAAAGCTCATTTAAAATGTGTGAAGCCAGCATGTTTTATTTGTAATTGGAAACTTTTCACTAATTAAAAAAACCCAGTATCTCAATATATTAGTTTTAGTATCTTGTCTTCTTTTTCCTTTGAACATCAGGTTTTGCAGTGAAAGCAGATGTCGTTTTCATATGTCCATCAGTCAGCATAATTTATTCATGGTCTGAATTCATTTCCCAAGGAAAAATGTATTAACATAATTTATTTGCTATTTTTTCCATATAGGGCTCAAAATATGGTTAAAGTTGAAAAATATAAATAATTATAGAAAGTGATATAGTCATGCATGTTAGAAGAAATATGCATTATTGAATTGTTTTAATTCAATAACAACAAAACCCCAGGTTATTCTTCAATCACAAAACATAATACTCATGCTGGGCAATTGGAAGTAGAAATCCATAAGCAATAAGTGAAATCAGAATAGGATGTTGCTTCCCTCCACACAATCATAATTTTTTTTACATGACAAGTTCAAGTGGTCCTGCAGCTACTCATGATGATGAATAGGTTACAGCTACTGTATGTGTTGAATACAATGTTGTTAGTATTACTTTTCCATGAGAAACAACTGCAAGAATTAATTTTCATCCATTCTTCCGGCCATGAAATTATCTTTGGGGTTGTGGGGAAGAGGGGGTTGTTGAGACTGGCAAAAAGTAGCTTATATCGGGGCTACTAACAAAATCTCCCACTCCTATTTCACAGCTTTTAATGAGGATGAAAGTAATTTTGGGCTGGTGATCCTCCCCTCACCCAAAAGGCAAAAGGAGATGAAAAGATCAAAATTTAAATTCTGAATTGGATCAATCATGACTAAGAAAGTAGCACCTTATGTTACAAAGGTGAGATTAGAGATGGTTAAATAAGTGCAGATAAAATAACTTTCTTTTTCTCTTCCATTTAAAACTCAACGAAACCAAACTATTGGAAGTTCTGTAACATGAGGAGAAGGGTTTGTCACTGCCTGGCTCTTTATAGTGATCAGATGTCCTCTATCCAGTCCTACTGGGAGGCAGCTAATGAGCCAAAAATGAACTACCCCATTCTCTCTTAAAGGAGCCACCAGTCACCCTGTGCAGGAGGATAAAACATATTTTATTTGTTCTCATTCTTGTTGATTTATTTGTTTATGATATTGCTGACAGTGGGTGTTTTACAGGCATTCTAGAAGGGATAATTTCAGCCCTGAGGAGCTCGGTATCTCTCCACCAGCTCCCTCTTCTCTATTGTATCAAACTTAAGCTACTTGTCTTCACTTTCAAGACCCTTCATGACCTATCTACCCTATTTACCATCTTTCATTTGGGATAGAGAAGTCTACTGCTTCAATCAGCCCCTGATGTCAGCCTCCATCTCCCACTTGTTAAATTTTCAAACAAGCACCTTTGTGCTTTTTCCCATGCAGCCCCTCACGCTTAGGAGAAGTTCCCCATAAACATCTGCATAACTCTCATTATCCTCCTTCAAATCCCTCCTTAAAACTCTCCTTTGGCATGAGGCCTACAGAAAACCCGCTGTCAACAGTTGGGTTGCTGGTGTGTTGATACTACTGCCAATCATGCTGACCAATGTTGTCCTATTGTTTCCTTGTATGTACTTCCCCATCTGTGTGTACCTGTTGTTTCTTGCTTATATTTAGATTGTAAGGTCTTTGGAGGCAGGGACTGGTTTTGTTCTGTTTGTAAAATGCCTAGCACAATGGGGTCCTGGTCCTTAACTGAGGCTCCTAGGCAGCACAATCATATGAATAATAAATAATAGTAATAAAAATACAGCGGCACTAATGCTTTGCATCCTGCCATCTGGCTGAAGGGTCGCATCTCAGCCAATCACTTCCACTTCTCCTGCTCAATTGATGTTTCCTCTTTTTTTCTTTTCCTTAAGCATTGGGTTTGTATTCTGAAATTTATGCTTTCTTAAGTTGGGCTTTGGTAAATCAATAATAATAATAATGTTGATGACTATGATGGCTGGAAGATGGTTTGATAAATGTAGTAATAGCTGATAAATTGAAGTGTGTGTATGCCAAATCCTGTTTGCCTTAAACTCCTGTGAGTAGTTCCATTGACTTCAGTAAGACTAGCTATGTGGGTAAGATGAGCAAGATTTGGCCGTATGCCGTGCTTTGACAATCTTGATGGTTTCTGATGTGCTATTCCATTATGTTCTTCATATTTACTATGTGTTTCTGGCTCTCGATGAAACTCAGACTGTACTGAGTTCTGGTGTGAGGCCAGCAGCATTGTGGGAGATGATCTCTGATTCCTGGCATAGTGAGCAGGAGGTGTAAGAATAACCATGTATGCTGTGCATTTGGGTTTCTGAGGCTACTGTTTCTCCATCTTATTCACTGATAATCATCTAGCGATGGTGGAATCTATCAGGTTTTCAAAAACCTGCCAGTACTGGGCTTGATTCCAGGGTGCAGTGGAGGTGGGTTGAGGGAGGGCATGACAGGGAGCTGATCACTGCTTCTCTGATTCCTAGCAGCCTGGAGCCTCTTTTACCCATTGAGAATGAGGCTGGGCAGAATGAGGCTCTGCTAAATGCCCTCCCCTTTGCTCCCCTGACCTACACCCTTCCCACCACAACATGCCCCTCAACCTCCCACCCTTAACATGCCTCTCCCTCCGATTATGCCAAGAGTGGGGAGTTTCTGGTGCAGGAGTTTATAGAGTTGGGCAGTGGCTCTGGTGCTACAGGTGTTATACTGACAGAGATTCCTTCTACACAGGGAGGTTTCTCTAGAGTAATTGTCCAGAGCCACCTCCAGCTGCTTTAAATTCACTTTGCACCACATAAATAGTGCAATCTGACTTTGATAGACCAGAGAATTCAACCTATTGTATTTTACTTTTGCTTTCCCATTATATTAAAGAATATACCTGACAGCTGTCAGCGAGGCCATATGAACCTTACCCACAGATACATGGCACATAAACAAAAACGAGTATGTAATGGCATGGTTAAACTAAATTCCTCTAGAATAATAATAACGTATGAAATTTGCTTTATAGTGGTCAGATGCTGTTCATTGCATATGTCTGAGAAGTATATAAAAACTTACTTTTTATGGTAGTGTTATATATGTCAAATACAGATCAGAGGAATTCATTGAAAGTAAGGACTCTAGAAATGAGAAACCAGAATATTAATGGGATCAGAGAAAAGAAAACATAAAAAAAATCTATTAAGAATAGAGACTTTTGCTGTCATTGTGACCAGTCATGTTGTTGTAATTAAATGGAAAAGAATCCACCATTAGTGCAAAATAATGTATTTGTTTTTATTTGCTTGCAAGCCTGAAAAAAAATGTTTCTGGTCAAACTGAAAATAAAATTTGTCAGAATTTTTGGAAACACGGTGAATATGTATCGGTCTCCACTGTTGTACATTTCTCCATTGCTTTGTGGCGAAGGACCTGGGGTATATTTGATATCAGTCCACCTTGTGATATATGGGGTAGTGAAGATAATTCCCAATTTGCCCAAAAATATTTCCTCTTCTTTTTTCATAAGGATTCCTGATGTATAATAAGAAAATGCCCTGCTTAATGCACTGAAGGGAATGCATTCATTACTTTGCTAAATTCTCTTATATTTAACTTGGTTCAAAGAGAAAAGCTCCCTACACTCAGAAGACTAGACAAAACAAAGAAACAAAGGAAAAACCAAATCACTCCTTAATTTTGTTCCTTGCTTTATATTGTATTGTTCACTTCCCTTTTTCCACTCTCTCAAGGTTCTGACCAGGCAGCTGCTAACTTTAAGTGAAAATTTTAGAACATATTAAGTTATTAAACACAGACACACTTTTGTGTTGCTAATGGAAAAATCCTGGTGTGTTTTGGTAGCTAGCTATGTATGTTGATAATAAAAGGCACATTGGGTGGCCATCTTCCAAAATGAAAATAAAGCATATAATTTCACTTAGATCGGTGGGAAGTCATTTCTGTTTAATGAGGCCCAGAGTTTGCAACTTTTGGGATTTCATAGGAAGCAAAGTCATTAGTTACCTGAAAAGAAAAAAAAATCTTCATTTGTTTTTATTTGACATTTTTTTTCTTAAAATTTCTGTAGATCTTCAGCAAGCACTATGAGTTTAATTCTCATTTACTTTCCATTGCTTTTTAAATTGAATTAACACAATTATCTAATAATGAAAAGAGGCCTGGATTCTCTGAAAAATCTCATAGTTGCACTGGCAACTTACTGAATCTAGTCTATTACTGCCAGATGTAGTTAAAGGAAAACTCCAGCGCACTGTAAAAAAGTATTCTAATCACTACATCTATTTACAAAAGACAGTAAACCACTACACATTTAAAATTCCTTAAAATGCAACAAAAAAAGAGTAATTTGAAATAAACCAGCCACTTTCTTAAGAGTCTCAACTGTTGTTGGCTAGCACTATGTGAGAGAGAAGGAGGTAATATGTCTAGAAAGATTCGAGAGGTGATAGCCAGTCTACTTTCCAACAGAGACTGCAAATGGGGGTAGCAAAACACTGGTCCTCCCACAAGAGGACAACCCCAGGTGGAAGAGGATGTAGGATCAGAGGATAAGGAATTGATAGGGGAGGATCTATCACTGGTGAGGCTGGTCAAATTTTTTCCATGAAATCTCTTCTCCAATGGAAAATTGGATTTTTGAAAATAATATTTTTTTCACAGACAGTGTTCTGCTTTCCTTGAAATTGTTTTGTTGGAAAACTAAAAACATAGTTTGCCATTTGACTGCAAATCAAAAAGATTTTGGATTTTTCAATTAAAAGTTTAAATTTTCCAAGATTTATTTTTCTGACCAGCTCTAATCAATGGGCATGTTGAAGGAAGAACAATTGTGTGAGGATGGTCAGATCTGGTGGTTGGTGGAGGCTTCTTTAATATAGGATACTTCAGATATTCAGATAATCTTTTGGATGCTTATCTGAACTGATTTCTTTGAAGTTCTCACATTATTACTGTAATGTTTCTGTCCCTTTGTGGATCTCAACCAGAGTCACTGAGTCAAGGAAAATTGGTTTCTACTAGATTTGTGAGGGACCTGGTGGGTTAATGTAATACAACTTTGGCAAATTTTTCCAGTGGGTTTGATTCATACTTTTGTGTAATTCAACTCAGATTAATTCAAATATTGTCATAAATCTCAGGCAATACTGGTAAGATTTGTCACCAATCCTGCCTAACAGGGCGTCCTCTCCTGCAAGGCAGTGTACATAGATAAGTATATTTTTTTAGAAAAATTGGATGATATTGAATATTGTTTCTTGCTCTGTTTCTAGGATTACAAGAACAGTGTCATAAAATGAAAAGCCATGTAAATACCAGAATTACCACAGAAAATTATATACCGCATAAAGCACACAGTGAAATATCCTCCCCATTGGAGAACATACATAAAAAGATACATACAAAAGTGAGCAGTAAACTAACCTCCACTTTTCCTTTCTACATATAAAAGCATGTAGTAACTACTGCAGTCCAAAAGTAACTATAAAGGTGTACAGCAAAGCTTTGGACACTTAGAAAATCACACTAACAGCTCTGCAATCCACAAAACCCATGTTAGCAGAACTCATCCAAGATATGAAAGAACAGCAGTTCAAGTCCCTACTCTGCCTGATGAGGAGAAGGGATTTGAAAAGGGAGCTACTACCACTCATGTGAGGGCTTTAACCATTGAATTATGGGATATTTTGATGTTGGGATCCCTTAATCTCTCCTATTAAAGTTGTTCCCATTTAATTAAATAATTGACTAATTAAATATTAATTGGGTCAAAGAAAGAGTGAGAATCACTGTCTAGCCCAGTTGTTAGGGCCCTCAGCTGAAAGGCAGCAGATCGATGTTTAAATCCCTTCTCTTCGGTAGGCAGAGGGAGAACTTGAACTGTTGAACTTCCACATCCCAGGTGGGCTAAAAGTTATGAGAGAGGGGTACCCTAACCTGTTTTGTGTGGAGTTAGGCAGTTTCTGAGCACGCCTACCAAATCAGGTCCTGCACATGACTTAGGAGGAGGAAGGCCTATCCCCTGGTTTGCAGCTCACTCTGCAGCTTAGGCAGGAGAGAGATGTCATAGAATCACAGAATATCAGGGTTGGAAGGGACCTCAGGAGATCATCTAGTCCAACCTCCTGCTCAAAGAAGGACCAATCCCCAACTAAATCATCCCAGCCAGGGCTTTGTCAAGCCTGACCTTAAAAACCTCTAAGGAAGGAGATTCCACCACCTCCCTAGGTAACCCATTCCAGTGCTTTACCACCCTCCTAGTGAAAAAGTTTTTCCTAATATCCAACCTAAACCTCCCCCACTGCACCTTGAGACCATTCATTACTCCTTGTTCTGTCATCTGCTACTACTGAGAACAGTCTAGATCCATCCTCTTTGGAACCCCCTTTCAGGTAGTTGAAAGCAGCTATCAAATCCCCATCATTCTTCTCTTCTGCAGACTAAACAATCCCAGTTCCCTCAGCCTCTCCTCGTAAGTCATGTGCTCCAGCCACCTAATAATTTTTCTTGCCCTCCACTGGACTCTTTCCAATTTTTCCACATCCTCCTTGTAGTGTGGGGCCCCAAACTGGACACAGTACTCCGAATGAGGCCCCAACAATGTCAAATAGAGGGGAATGATCACATCCCTTGATCTGCTGGCAATGCCCCTACTCAGGGGTGAAAGTAAGTTAGGCCACTTACTGGTACGGGCCGGGGGGGGGAGGGGGGGGAGAGATCAGGCCTCCCAGAAGGGGCGGGGCCTCAGGCAGAAGGGGCAGGGCTGGGAGTCAGCATCCCCCAACCAGCCCTTTTAGGCCGCCTGGCCCACACCGCCTGGGGTTCCCGTGTTGATTTACAGGGCCCGGAGTGCGCTAGTGGCAGCAGCATCCAGAGCCCTGGGCCCTTTTAAATCGCTGGCCCCAGGGCAACTGCTTCCTTTGCCCTCCCTTGCCCATTGGAAGCTATGGGAAAGAGCGGGGGCCAATGGGGCAGGGACCTTAAAGTGCTGCAGGGTCCTTTGCCGTGGCAGCACTTTAACGTCGCTGCTCATCCCCATCCCTGTCGGCAGCCCTCCCGGTACGGACCCTACCGGCAGGGCTGCCGACAGGGGAGGCAAAAGGGGCAGGGGCATTAAAGTGCTGCTGCAGCAGCGCTTTAATGTGGGCTGGGTATGGGCCAGTGCGGGTTCTTACTGGTACAGAGTACCGGCCCACTTTCACCCCTGCCCCTATTTATACAGCCCAAAATCCCATTAGCCTTCCTGGCAACAAGGGCACACTGTCGACTCATATCCAGCTTCTCGTCCACTGTAACCCCTAGATCCTTTTCTGCAGAACTGCTGCCTAGCCATTCGGTCCCTAGTCTGTAGCAGTGTATGGGATTCTTCCGTCCTAAGTGCAGGACTCTGCACTTGTCCTTGTTGAACCTCATCAGTTTCCTTTTGGCACAATCTTCTAATTTGTCTAGGTCCCTCTGTATCCTATCCCTACCCTGCAGAGTATCTACCACTCCTTCCAGTTTAGTGTCATCTGCAAACTTGCTGAGGGTGCAGTCCATGCCATCCTCCAGATCATTAATGAAAATATTGAACAAAACCAGCCCCAGGACCGACCCTTGGGGCACTCCGCTTGATACCGGCTGCCAATTAGACATGGAGCCATTGATCACTACCCGTTGAGCGTGACGATCTAGCCAGCTTTCTATCCACCTTATAGGCCATTCATCCAGCCCATACTTCTTTTACTTGCTGGCAAGAATACTGTGAGAGACTGTATCAAAAGCTTTGCTAAAGTCAAGGAATAACACGTCCACTGCTTTCCCCTCATCCACAGAGCCAGTTATTTTGTCATAGAAGGCAATTAGGTTAGTCAGGCATGACTTGCCCTTGGTGAATCGATTCTGACTGTTCCTGATCACTTTCCTCTCCTCTAAGTGCTTCAGAATTGATTCCTTGAGGACCTGATCGATGATTTTTCCAGGGACTGAGGTGAGGCTGACTGGCCTGTAGTTCCCCGGATCCTCCTTCTTCCCTTTTTTAAAAATGGGCACTACATTAGCCTTTTTTCAGTCATTCAGGACCTCCCCCGATCGCCATGAGTTTTCAAAGATAATGGCCAATGGCTCTGCAATTACATCTGTCAACTCCTTTAGCACCCTCAGATGCAGCGCATACATCTCCATGGACTTGTGCTCGTCCAATTTTTTTAAATAGTACTGAACTACTTCTTTCTCCACAAAGGGCCAGCCACCTCCTCCCCATGCTGTGCTGCCGAGTGCAGTAGTCTGGGAACTGACCTTGTTCGTGAAGACAGAGGCAAAAAAAGCATTGAGTACATTAGCTTTTTCCACATCCTCGGTCACTAGGTTGCCTCCCTCATTCAGTAAGGGGCCCACTCTTTCCTTGACCTTCTTCTTGTTGCTAACATGCCTGAAGCAACCCTTCTTGTTACTCTTAACATCTCTTGCTAGCTGCAACTCCAAGTATGCTTTGGCCTTCCTGATTTCACTCCTGCATGCCTGCGCAGTATTTTTATACTCCTCCCTGGTCATTTGTCCAATCTTCCACTTCTTGTATGCTTCTTTTTTGTGTTTAAGATCAGCAAGGATTTCACTGTTAAGCCAAGCTGGTTGCCTGCCATATTCACTATTCTTTCTACACATCGGGATGGTTTGTTCCTGCAACCTCAATAAGAATTCTTTAAAAAACAGCCAATTCTCCTGGACTTCTTTTCCCCTCATGTTATTCTCCCTGGGGATCCTGCCCATCAGTTCCCTGAGGGGTCAAAGTCTGCTTTTCTGAAGTCCAGGGTCCGTATTCCGCTGCTCTGCTTTCTTCCTTGTGTCACAATCCTGAACGTGACCATCTCATGGTCACTGCCTCCCAGGTTCCCATCCACTATTGCTTCCTCTACTATTTCTTCCCTGTTTGTGGGCAGCAGGTCAAGAAGAGCTTTTTCCCTAGTTGGTTCCTCCAGCACTTGTACCAGGAAATTGTCACTTTCCAAAAACTTCCTGGATTGTCTGTACACCACTGTACTGCTCTCCCAGCAGATATAAGGGTGATTGAAGTCTCCCATGAGAACCAGGACCCATGATCTAGTAACTTCTGTTAGTTGCCGGAAGAAAGCCTTGTCCACCTCATCCCCCTGGTCTGGTGGTCTATAGCAGACTCCCACCATGACATCACCCTTGTTGCTCACACTTCAAAACTTAATCCAGAGACTCTCAGGTTTTTCTTCAGTTTCATATTGGAGCTCTGAGCAGTCATACTGCTCTTACATACAATACAACTCCCCCAACTTCTCTGCCCTGCCTGTCCTTCCTGAACAGTTTATATCCATCCATGTCAGTACTCTAGTCATGTGAGTTATCCCAACAAGTCTCTTATTCCAATCACATCACAATTCCTTGACTGTGCCAGGACTTCCAGTTCTCCCTGCTTGTTTTCCAGGCTTCTTGCATTTGTGTATAGGCACTTAAGATAACTCGCTGATTGTCCTGCTTTCTCAGTGTGAGGCAGGAGTCCTCCCCTCTTGCGCTATCCTGCTTGTGCCTCCTACCGGTATCCCACTTCCCCACTTACCTCAGAGGATGCCTCCAGATGCCTAGAGTGAGGCAGCAGTGTGAAAGCCCAGAGGCAGCGATTTAGGCACCCCGGGAACTTTTTTTTGCAAAAACTTAGGTGTTGAGTGAATTTAGATGACTACCGGGTTAGGCAGCAGCTGATTGGGAGTTTTGTGGATTGCAGTGATGCCTAAAAACAAGACTTACATGCCTAAGTTCCTGTGGGAAACTAGGTCTCTGTGTCTATCTGTATACCCTAGGTATTTCTCTGGTGGCGATCTCCTAGGAACCTAAGTGCATGTTATAACAAGTGATCACTTTGGACCAAACTACACAATAACACTCCCTCCCTGGTATGTTTATACTGTTATGTTGGAAGGTGTTAATGGCAGCATCAATCACAGACCTGTTAAAAATCAAGGGCTGTACTATGCCCGCTTCATTTCAGCTAATTGATGGAACAATTAAATTTTTTTTGTGTAGTGATAGCTGAAACAATAGAAGGTCGCACCCAAGGCATGAGCCAGCAAGGCCTGACTACAAGCATAAGGGCTGCAGCTATTTCTATGTGAGTGCGAAAGGAAAAAGAAATCAAGGAGAAAGCCAGCAGACCGTGGGAGAAGCAGGGTGTGACCTTATGAGGAAGCCAAGAAACAGAGCTTCTTTGGGGCACAGTACTCACTGAAAAGGCAGACTTGGATTTCTCAACAAGGAAACTGCTTTCTGTTTGTTCCTACTGTTTTCAGGGAAATAGGATTTTGTGTACATTCTTTATAAATAAACTGGATTGCACTCAAGAAATACCTGACTCCTATCATCAATTTCTCCTCCTAATGGAGATACCCAGTATCTGAAGTCTTGCCAGGTTAACGGCTCTGAACAAGGGGCAACTATTCCCTTGAGTTCACTTGTTATGAAGTTTGTTCTGAAATATTTGAGCTCGTGCTGATCTCACTCTTGTGTCGCTTATTCATTTAACATCAATATTCCCATACCTGTGACTCTTTCATCTTACACAATTTCTTAATTGGCTCATTAACAACTCCACAGAGTGCTGGTTGGCTGACAGTCAGAGTCATCTTGCTCTATTCTCAGTAATACACAGTTTCCTTGTGGGTATTTTCACTACAACCCCCATGGGACAAAAGATGGCTGTTTAAATTGCACTGACTCGAAGGCCCCTTCACACTGCCAGAGTGGTGTAAACAGACATCCTTATAAAGAATAAGGCCCTATGTTTCTTTATTCACACTCCTCCTGCCCTTTACTTTTCTGAGCCTGAGCTGCTTGCTGAACATCTAATGCTATAATGACTGCAATGAATGTGTGTAAAGGCAAAAATAAGCTTTTGGTGCCACCCAGAACAAGTGCAGGGAAGCCATGGTGAAGCCTTTTGACCTCTGGATGCTTGGTTGCCAGTTAAGAACACCAACGAACAATGTAAAAGACGAATGGCTCTGTGATGCTGTATAGAAAGGAAAATAACTAGTTACATTAATATAGTCACCTTTGTTACGAAATTGCAATAGATCTTGTACAAAGTATATCATGTAAGGTATCAATGGAAAATGTATAGACTGCTAATATTATTATCCTGTTTAAATCCATGTATCATCTGTGTATATGAAATTACGAATATTGGCTATGTGTTTGTATCTCAAACATGTTGTTTTCTTGGCTGACACTCCTACTAAACAAACCATCAAAATACCAAGAGCTGTTATAGAAATAACAAAAGGACCTTGCAGCAGGTGTTACATATGGCAGGAAAAAGCGTAAAAGACAAACAATTTTGCTTGAAATGGAATGTATTTGCTCTTCCATGACTACCAACTCACGCGGGACCTCCTGGTCAACCTCCTCCTCACCCTGGCAAAAATGGCCATCTATGCGACCAGGGAGAGGCGGTTGGCCAATGGAGACTCCTGCGACCGTGGGGTTTGTTTCCGGTCCTTAGTCCATTCACGTATCCGGGCGGAGTTCCTCTGGGCGGCGTCCACTGGCTCCCTTGACGCCTTTGAGGAGCAGTGGGCGCTGTCGGGGGTTCTCTGCTCGGTGTCCCCGTCAGGCTCCCTTCTTATGACCCTTTGACCGCACCCCTGTCCCTGTTCTTTTATTAGTTGTCCCCCGAAATTAGTGGGTTTCTGAGGTCCTGTAGATCCTCCCCTTAGGCTGGGGGGGAGGATCCTTTAGCATTGGGCAGGCTTCCGCCCGCCCAGTTTCCCAGAAACCCAATAGATACAGGGTGTCAGAGCAGAACAAATCATCATCACTAAAAAATACAGGTAGCTTTGTGGGTGTCAGTCTGTGTCCACGGAGTGCTAACTGGCTGGTCACATGATAATACTTTCCTCCTCATTTCCAGCTGTTAAACTGCATTAAAAGACAGAGCTTATAGTACATGACTTTCCTAATGTCGCTTTTCTGTGCAAGCAATTGCTGTGTGTTCTACAAGGAGGGCATGCTGAGGGTGCAGGGTTCCATGTGGTGTCGAACGGGTGGCCTGTTGTCTGTTGGACAATCTCTCCCTTAAGGTTAAGCCCATGCTATAAAAAAGCTTGAGAGCTCCTGCTTTGTTCTGCATGTAGTGGGAAGAGAGCCTGAGACATTAGCCTTTGTATCAGAGGCCTGGTATGAGGCAGGACCTGCTCACAGAATCTGGCAAGAACAGGGCTAACGTTGCAGAAATACACATTCCTAAGAAGTGCTAGTCACAAAGTACTCACGCAAACACATCCCGATATCAAGGATCGTACAAAAACATCCCTCAAGGATAACAGAAACACACTGACTCCTCCTAAAAGATAAGGTCAGGATGACAGTACATAATAAAGACTACCAACTCACTCCGCTGCCCATGCTTTAAATAAAACACAGCAGAGCTGCTATGTGGACTCATGTTGCTCTTTATTGTGGTTTCTAAGAAACCTTTAATAAAATTAACAGCAGTAGTAAACTATATTATATTACCATGTTCCTTTTCAGACACTCTCCTCCATAAATCCTATTCTGAATTTTTAGGAGGCCCTATATTTTCAGTCAGGCCATCCTTAAAAAAGGAATAAAACCTTGAGATGGCCTTGGAGCTGGGTCAGTAAAATAATAGATTGGGCCACTTTAAATTGCCTATAACTGGGTCTACACTATAATTTAAAAATCAGTTTAGCATTGGGGTACAGAAGGGTTAAATATCTGCAAGTATCCTTCTACATCTTGCCCCCCCCCTCAGTTTAATATGTAGCATAATTGCATCAATTGTCTGGTGTATCTTCCATGGCCTTACCTGGAATGGGACCCTCCAGGAACCAATAGAAGTGGGACCCTCAATGAAGACTTTTAGATTTTCATGCTAGATGTTATAAACTTTTCATGTAGTTAAACAAATATACCTTGATTACATCCTGTGTGATATTCCAGAAAGAGAAACACTCTCTCAAAGAAAAAATCTGAAAATGTAAAATATTAATAAAACACCCATAACGTTTCTCCTCAAAATGTTACAGATTTCTCCAGATCCCAAATGTCTAGGAATTATTTTTACTAGTGTTTTAATATTTCTTTTGGTTAGTCTATGTTTTTTTCTATTTCTTCTTTTCATGACAGTGTAAAGCAGAATCAGGAAACAGTACATGATGATATGATTGCAACACTATAATTTTGGTCTCATGCATCTAAGTAATTGCATTCTTTTAATATGCCATAATAAGTTTTAAAATGTTGCAACTGAATGGTAAGTCTGGTAAACCACAATTGTGGAACTCGGTAATGCTTGTTTTGGCTATGTAAAATAAGTGATACCAAAGTGTGTAATGATCTACTTGCCATGTTTGGCACCCCTAGGTTCCAGTAATACTTGCGGTATACATGAATGGATAGTCAAATACAATTATCCTTATGAAAATAGTAGGATACTGTACATACCCTAAAACAATTATTGGTTGTAAGGCAGTCTGGACTGAGTATAACAAATGCAGCTGCCTGGAGCTAGGGGAGCTGTTTCTCTTGCTCCATAACAGAGCTTTTGTTTCAAAAGCTGGAGACACAGTATTTAGCCCCAGCAGCAAATTCTTCTTAAATTAATTAACTGTGTGTAGATCCTGTAATCTGCTGAGGTGGGTTTCTCAAGGCCCCCGGATATGTGTTGTTATGCCCATACACCTTGCACACTCGGGTATGATTGTCTATGTACTAGTTTATTAACAGTATTAAAATAAAAAATGGTTTCTCTTTAAAAGCGAGTACAGTATAAACAAAATCTGCTAAAAAGCAGGTTCCCAGCCAACCAAAATGCAGACGTACTGTCAAACTATTCCCTATAAAATGGCAACTCTGCCCTATTACAGGTAGGCATCTCATCACAAAGTTTCCTTCTTCCTCCTTGCATCTCACTGCCTCATAGTAGCCCATTCTAAACTCTTGTATTTCAGTTAATAACATTTTCCTTCTCTCTGCCCAGTTCCATGTCCCTTTCAAATCCCAAACTATCTGCCCTGATTTATAAAACTAAAGTTTTCTTATCTCAGTCACTTATTGTTACTATTTCTTTAAAAAAAATAGATCTCAGATTCTGCAACTCATATATGGAGTAGCACTTACCCACACAAATGATTCCATTAAAGTCAATGCGACTACTTGCATGTGAAAGTGTAACTCAGCATGAGTGAGAGTTATAGAATCTGGCCCTTGTTATTTTTGTGCAATGCAATGGCTGGAATTGTTCAAACATTTATAAAATCATTTAACAATTAGATGAATTAACGCAAGACCTGAAGCATTCAGTTAAACTGAGTCATATAACTTGCATCTATACGATTATTTATAGTTTTATAGTTTGGCCCTAGGAAGCAGCAAAAATATTGGGAGATGGAAAGAAGAGGGTGGGTACATTTATTTGACTTAAAATGTTTATGAATCAGCCATGAGATTGTGTGATACAGATATGACAGAATATACCCTGTATTCATACTCTACACACTAGTGTAATAAGTTTTGTAAAAGGTATGCCTTGTAAGGTATCATTGGAACACTCATAATCTGCTGGTTAGTATTGCCCTGATAAAATAGGTATGGCAACACTGAATGTGATGTTATAAGACTCCTCTTATCACAAGTTCCAAGCCTTGCAGCCCTCTGCAAACAGATCTATCCTAAACAAAGGAATGTATTCTTTCCTTAATTTGTATTTAAGCAGTAAAGACAGTCTTCAAGCAGGAAGCATAGGCGCTGACTCTATGGGTGCTCTGGGGCTGGAGCACTCACAGGGAAAAATTAGAGGGTGCTCTGCACCCACTGGCAGCCAAGCTCCCCTCTCCCCCTACCTTCTCCTCCCTCCTGAGCATGCCATGTCCCCACACCTCCACCTACCTCCCAGCACTTCATGCGCAGCCGCCGCCAAACAGCTGTTTGGCAGAGTTAGCACACTCCGGAATGGAGGGGAGGAGCGGGAACATGGTGCACTCTGGGGAGCAGGCAGGGAAGAGGTGGGGAAGAGGCAGGGTGGGGCTTTGGGGAAGGAGTTGGAATGGGGGCGGGGACGGGGGCAGAGTGGGAGGTTGAGCACCCATGGCAAAGAGGGGAAGTCAGCGCCTATGGCAGGAAAGGAAACAAGGCTCAAACAGGTGGAAAACACAGCAGGGAGCATCCTTCCACACAGATTCTTTTGTCTCTTGGTTCTCAGATGGAAATTTTTTTCAAGAGGAAGCCTGGAACTATAAAAAGCAGGGACAAACACGCTGAGACACGACCCTCTGTCTCCATTCCCATCTCATTCTCCACACCTGAGAATAAAAAAGGAAACAGCCATTGGACTCTGGGGGAAGGCTCCTGACCTGAAAGTTAGGTCAGTAATTTTCTGGAGTATGAGGTGAAATAAGTAGATTCTAATAAGTGTTTATCTTATGTTTCTTGTAACCATTTCTGACTTTTATGCCTCATTACTTATACTCACTTAAAATCTCTCTCTTTGTAGGTAATAAACTTGTTTTACTTGAAGTGTCTGGGTAATTATTTAAGGTAATAAAATAGCTTATTATTCCCTTAAAGTAATAATGGACTTAATGTATTTGTACTGTTCAGGAAAGGGCTGGGCAGTATAGGACATACATTTCTGGGTGAAGATCCGGGACTGGGATGTGTGGGGTCACCCTGCAGTATAACCAAGGCTCGTGAGAGCCAGTGTGTAGTTGGCAGGCTGCAGGTACACACAGACATTCAGGATATAACTTGCTTGCTGAAAGGCTGTTTGTGAGCAACCCAGGCTGCAGGGCAGGGCTAACAGATCCCCCCTTTAGAATGGATTGTGCCATGGTATGTGCAATAAGGTCCTTAGGAAGTGTAAGGATGCTTTAGGCCATGTCTACACTATACAGTTTTGTTGATAGACGGCAGCTTATGCTGACCTAACTATGAAGGTGTACACACTGCTGCTCCTCCTGCTGCTCTAACTCGCCTGCTACACCCACATAATAAAACCACCTCTATGAGAGGCATAGAGCTTAGGGCAACGTAGTTAGAGCGATATAATGTCTGTGTAAATACTGCATTGCTTACATCAACCTAAGTGACCTCCAGGAGGTATCCCACAATGCCCATCGTGACCACTCTGGTCACTGTTTGGAACTCTGCTGTTCTGCAGCCACATACATAGGTGAATGCCCTGCCCCTATTAAAGCCCTGGAAAGTTTTGAATTTGCTATTCCTGTTTGCTTAGTGTGGAGAGCTCACATAGCAACTGCCCAACTGAGTATTCTGTCTCCATGCAACAAACGGACTCCTGCCTAGGGTACCCGGGAGGTGGTGGATCTCCTAGGTCTGTGGGGAGAGGAGGCTGTGCAGGCACAGCTCCAATCCAGCTGCAGGAACTTGCTCGGGGCATGGAGGGGAAGGGCTATGAGAGGAACATGCAGCAGTGCCATGTGAAACTCAAAGAGCTGCGGCAGGCATAGCAGTAGGCATAGCAGAAAGCAAGGGAGGCAAATAGTTGCCTCTGGTGCAGAGCTGCAGACATGCTGCTTCTACAAGGAGGGGGTGGGCTCGGGATGGTAGTGAATAGCCTCTCCTATTGAGCTCCTCTTATAGCCTTGTGTTCATAATGCCAGCATAATATTGAAGAGCAGTACAGGATCCAGGCATTCTGCCACGGGCGGCTGGCTTGCAGAGCACTTGAAAAGTGGCTGGAAACCTAGTCGGGTGCCTATGGAATGATGGGATTGAGAAACTTGCATCATGTGATGCTGAACCTGACCCACAAGGCATTGCAAAACCTTCCCAAAACACCCTGTGGCCAGCTCCACAGTGGGATAGCTACCAATCTGTGTTGATACAAGAGCTGCTACTGTGGATGCGCTCCGCCAGGGCCTGCTTTAGAAAGTGCAGGGCCCAATTCGAACAGTTTTGACGGGGCCGCGGCAGGGATGACTTAAAAAAAAAACACACATGGGGCTTGTACTCACCAAGCGGTGCTCCAAGTCTTTGGCGGCTGGTCCTTCACTCACTCCAGGTCTTTGGCAGCACTGAAGGACCCACTGCCGAAGTGCCACTGAAGACCCGGAGCGAGCGAAGTACCCACCATCGAAGTGCTGCCGAAGACCTGAAGCGCCGCCGGGTGAGTAAAAATTAAAAAGGCGCTCTAGCCAGGGAAGGGATTCTCACTGGGCTCGGGGCAGTGCATCGATGTAACATTGTAGTGTACACATAGCCTTAGTTGTATGTGGTGATAAATGTAGTTGGAGTGTGAAAAAAAGAATTTGAAAGGACTTAGGGAGGAAAATGCTAGAATGGCGAGGGGGAAACCTTGTTGTTTTGACAGGCACAGTTGTGACCTGTATTATGTGCTGGCGCAGGTGAGTAATTGGCCATAAGACACCCCCTTAATCTTCTATGGAGGTTACCTGCATTGTGAGTCACAGCATGGTGAACAGCTTCCTGGGACATGCAGGGGCGAAAGGATTCTTGGCTAAACCCTGCCCAATGTGCTGACTGGCACTGCTGAGCTGGCCTGGAGAGGGAAGTAATCTGCACCAGGTATAGGATAGCAACAAGAAGAGAACCAGGGTCTATAACGTGGCTCTCTGAGTCACAATATGGTCCCAGGTGTCCTTCTGCAGCAGAACATCTATGTACTATCCATTATTCAGGGCCTGTGGCAAAGCCACAATTTAGCCCCAAATAAACAATATTAGTACCACAATCATATTATATTAAGTGGGATACTCTGTTTTCCTCTGCTGTAATCTAGTTCTTCTGTTTTAATAAACTACTCAGGCCTCTGATTTTATCCATTTAGGAACCAGATTATTGAGTATCCTGCTTGTTGTCACTTAATTCAAATGTAAGATTGGAATGGTTACTTATTCCTTTGAACCAGAACCTGCTTAGCTTCAACAACTGTTTCATTTGCTTTCACCACTGCAGAATACTGAGGCAGGAGTCTACTAGTCTGATTCCTTTAATTTCTCTTTTCTTAACCATCTTTTTTTTCTCTTAGTATTATTGTAAGAGTCCATAGGGAATAGTTGCTCTAATGCAGACACAAATAGTTGAATGTAAAAAGTCCTACTTTGCTTAGCATGCAAAATATATACAATTCAAGTACTAAAGAAAGCTTCTGAAAAGAAGAGTTATTGCATGTGGTCTACTGTGGTTTCACTTTTGATAATCTTTACTTTTTTTTCCATGTAGGTAATGGAACAATGTGCAAATATCTAGTGATTGAAACATTTTGCTTAATTTGCCGCCTCAAGCATGAAGCTATGTAAATAATAACAGGCTGAGGCAATGAATATTGTATTTCTATCATGCATTGGTTTATTTTCTAATCCCATTCAAAATGTATAATATCGCAAAGATGTTAGAATAGTTTGACAATCAGTAACCTGCATCTGATTAATCCGAACTAAGTATTTTCTCACCCATTTCTTGATTGACATTTGATATGGAAACTAAATGTACAATAAAAATTTCATATAAAATGTCAAGTTATTAAACACTATCACATTATGCCAGAGTCATAAACATCACCAATTGTAGTGCTCTTTAAAGATTCCAGAATGATCTTTTTATCTACAGAATAAAACAGATACAGGATGGACGACGGCAGGGTAAGTTTTCCCATACTTCCTACCAACATGCTTCATCACTGATGAAGAGGGACCACATCTAAATAGCTCAGTTTACATGCTATTCAATCCTTAGCCTTCTAAGGTTACTAACAAAGGTATAATTTGGTGCCAATCACAGTAGTGTATGGGCTTTTTTTTTTTTGGTGATGCTGATCTGAGATTTTTTTCATGTTCATTTCACATACTGGTGCCCTAGAGGTGAACCACTCTGCAACTCACTGCAAATCCCTGAGATGTCCATTCCTACTGAATAATCTCTTAGATCTTGTCCATAGTAAAAACATGTACAATTCTAAGAACTCTTTTAATTCAACAATTAAATGCTATTTAATTCAGAATAAAATAGCTAGAATGTTAACCAACTGAGATGATAACTATGTCCATTAGTGTATGCAAATTTCTTCCTTATGCCATGAATTAGAGCTAGTCAGGCATTTTTCAGTGAATTTGTTAATAAAATGGCTTTTTGACAAAAATGGAAATTTTCACAGAAACTTTTCTTTTGTTGGCAATTTTGTATTTTGCTAAAAAACTCTCTCTCCCCCCCCCACACCTTTACTTCACTGGAAAAGGAGAAAGAAGTAAAAAGAAATAAAGATTAAATGGTGTGGGGATGGGAAAGACTCCCTCTCTCTCTCTCTTTCTTTTTTCCCTAGCCTTTTATCCCCATTTACCACTGGGAAAAAAATTAAGGGAAAAGTTTTTAAAAGTTAGACATCGTTTTTCTCATTTTCACTTCTATTACATTTTTCCAGTGAAAAAGTGGGAAAAAAGCCTAAAAAGTGAGAAGAATTTGGCAGAAGAATGGAAGTCTCAACTTGGCACTTGTCTGACCATTGCCAGATGGTAGTGATTTGTAAACATCATGGCAGAGAGAGTTTTTAAGCAGAGGATCTATATGTAAACCTGAAATGTAAATATGAAGATCCAAGTTATCTCTGGATCATAGCTCTTGTTGAAGTAACATACTGTAACAGTTATAAAGGAACCATTTGGGGCTACATTAATAATAGGCCAGTCATTCCTAATAACATATTGGCAAGAGACATAATATTTCCAGATGAAGCTATTGCTGACTGACAATGATGTATGGATTATGGGCAAGGTTCACGCTTCTAATGAGAAAATTATTGCCTACTTCCTTCTAAAATTAAAAATAGAATAGTTGAAAAAGAAAGGAAGTTAACAAGCACAAAAATATTTTTTTAAATATGTACAGCCTGGTTCTGATATCACTTAGAGCAGGGGCAGTTCTATGTATTTTGCTACCCCGAGCACGGCAGTCAGGCTGCCTTTGGCGGTGCGCCTGCGGGAGGTCCGCTGGTAATGCGGATTTGGCGGCATGCCTGTGGGAGGTCCTCCGGTCCTGCGCCTTCTGCGTACCTGCTGCTGAATTGCCACCAAAACCACGGGACCAGCGGACCTCCCACAGGCGCGCTGCCAAAGGCAGCCTGACTGCCGCCCTCATGGCGACTGGCAGGCCATCCCCCGCAGCTTGCGCCCCCAGGCACGTGCTTGGTGCACTGGTGCCTGGAGCCACCCCTGACTTAGAGCTATATAAATCAGGTTTAACTCCATTTCAGTAACAACAGTGTAAAACTAATATCAGTGTGTAAATCAGGCCCTTATGGTCTGAATTAAATTTGTCCCCAAAGAGGTTTGTGGTCGAGGTTGCCACCTTGTCTTTAGCTATCTTCTTTTTCTGCCATAGATATCACAGTATATATGATAAAAATATATTGTATGTATAGAGAGTGAGGAAAGGGAGACGGTTGCATTACTTATCAGAAGGGAAATCACAATTGGCTTATGCAGGTCATGCTAAATAACTGGTGATAAACTAAAAACTTTATCCTTCACCAGATCTGTGTTCTTTCTATAGCACAGAAATACTACTTTTTACTTTTTTTGAGAGAGACATTAAAAATACTTTTATACTATTTTTCATAACTCTGTGATTGCAAAGCCACGATGCCTTAGTCTGATGGGTCAAAATTGTACAACTTTGAAGGGAGAAGAAAATAATAACTAAAAATATTATTAACTTGTAAAATTAACTAAACTGTTTTATGATACATAAGAATGTTAGGAGTTTAAAGTTTTGATATCTCTGGACCTATTGACCCAGTATAAATCCCCTTTTCTAAAGGGATAAATCTCTCATTCCTCATTGTAAGGTGTCGGCTCTAAGATTTTTTTCTAGCTCTAATGGGTTATCTGACTGCAAACCTGACACTGGCCATGGACTTAATAATGCCCATCCTCTGCTTCAAGTGAGCATAATTTTGAGGAGAAATTCCACATTTGGCAGGAAATTCCACATGTGGCAGATTGTTTTTGTTTTTGTTTTTAATGGCATATGAGTTTGGAATGTTAGCAGCATTCCTCTGGGAGATGGGCTAAAAAGCAGAATGCAGGTGAAGTCATCAAAGTTGCATGATAAATTGTATTTATCACACGGCTTGGCAATTTATCACATTGCTCCTCAATTCATCACAGGATTATATCACTACATATGTAGAGACAGACAAATAGATGGATGGCTTTAGATCTGGATTGACACAGAAACAGAATTAGTAGCTCCAGAGGAGACTCTTTTCATAGTCATGGATGAAAGAGATCTCTTGACTGTTACTACAAGATCGATCAGCAGCTTTAAAAAGAGTAAACCATGGAATTTAGGTGGCTCATCTAAAAAGTGTGGCAGGAATTTTGTGCCTGTGCTAAGTTGGATCTGCTGGTTTCTTTCAAATAGATTCCAGACTATCATGATGGTCAGTTGCAACTTGTTCTTCAAAACTCTCATGTGTGGCATCCCATAAGCCCCAGTCCTTTCCCCCTTTCAGTATACATAACTGAACAGAACTCCTGAACTCCTTTGTACTTGTAAATATATATTACTCCTTTAACATTACTTCAGTACATTTTGTGGATGTATGTGACAATGTGTTTTTCTTTGTGCAACAAAGTTTTAGCAGTGGGGAATCCCCAGGGTATACTTCACCAAATTTCTTTTTGTCAGAGTGAACTTTACCTGCTACTGTAAACTGGTCTTTACAGGTTAGTCAACTCACTGCCAGATGCTACCAGACTCCATTAGGATTTTTCTTAAAAGGAAATACTGTTTGCTTTATTTTTTCCCTTTATGGATCAGACATAGGGATTGTTTGATCTCTATTTTTATTAGCACTTGAGATGTATTTTTTCCAATTCATTTTTGGAAACATTGGATTTGATTTATCTACCACATAATGGATATCGGTGTGCATAGTTTAATCTTTCTAAGTAATAAACTGAACTTGAAAGAAAGCATAAGGTACACATTTTCTGAAGTGGGCGAGGTCTGCAATGCAGGAGGAAGTGAAGCACTGAATGAACCTCTTTCAAAAGGAATCCTTCAGAAACAAGCTAATTCCTATCCTGCTGTCTTCAGCATAGAAAGCAGCCACTGTTTCTTAAACCACACCATTTTGTTTTTGGGGAGGGGTGGAAAATACCCTTTTGAAGGGAAAGCAGCATTCTCTGCTTGCAGCCCATTCCTCTGGCTCCTACAGCTGAAAACTAAACAGAAAAAGTGGGTAATGCAAACTTGTGGTCAGGCCTGAAAGTCAGTAGACTGTAGTGGCTTGACATGTTTGATTTCATACTGTGCGTTATTTCATTCTCCTTTTTATTGTCTGCTCTTTCTAGGTGCTTTCAATTTTATGAGTATCTGATGTGACAGCGTACCATTGTGCTCTCAACCACAGTTTTTAAAATGTTCTTTGTTGTTTAAAGTTTCCTCTTTCCCAATGTAATATTTGATTAAGTTTCACAATGGGATTAACATTACCAGTGCAGCTAACATAAAATAAATGCGTAACATCATTTTGCAGGGTAGCTTTTATGGATTTTTTTCTTTTTTTAGTAAAGAAAAAAAAGTTTTCCGTCTGAGTTGTGCAGTAGAATTTAGAGGAATGAATGCCATGATAATTCATGTCTCAAACAAACAAAGGTCTGGGTAGAAGCCATCACCACCATCCACTACTTTTTATAATAAAAACCCATCTTCAGAGTCTCCTAAGGGATTTCAGCTAGAACATACTAGGGGGAGGGGACAGAGAAGCATGCAAATTCCTCACAGGCTAAGGTAAGCCATAGGGCAAATGGTGCCTGGGAGATAAAATAGTTCAGAAAAAGCAACTCCAGTAGAGATGAACAGAGTGACAGACCCAGAGGCAATTCCTAAATCAGCAACTCTCCTGCTTATGAAGTCTGCCATGAAGCGTAACATACCTAGGTATTTTCATCTGCCTGTCAGATGTGTCATTATTCTCATTCCTGTCAAAATGCAGCTCTCGTGTAACACTCATCTTACATCCAGTTTAGGTTGTAAAGGCAATAGGCCAAATTCAGAACTCTGCTGAAATCAATAGAGTTGTACCCAGTTATATATAGGGATGAATTTGACCCAATATATATGAAGTACTGGCTAAATTCTGTTCCTAGTGAAGTTCGTGGCAAATTCCATTGAGTTCAATGCAGCAGGGACTGGCCCTATATAGACGTGATGGTTTCACATAGGTAAATAAGGCAAGGATGTGGGTTTTCCTTGCCCAGAGTTTGAGTTGGAGAACTCTTCACTAAGAAGTTGTAGCTCCCATTTTAATCAACATGGTCTTGGGTCATCCTTTCCATCTGGAAAGGGTTCTGTGAAAGGCTGAATTACATTTTCTAGGGAATAGCTATAGGGCCCAAGGAGGGACAACATATGTCCCCCAAACCACCCAGTCTGTGGCTCTTCCACCTGTGTAGACACCACACTAGTTAAGCACCCTCTTCAGGGTGCAGAAGAGAGTGAGAGGGTGCTGCAAAAGCTGGTGGCTCCCTTCACATGGCAGGGGAAGTCATATGCAGAGGGTTCCCGCCATGCACTGATCTGGGGAAAAGATCTTGCTCTACTGAAACAATATCCATGTAATCAAAAATCCACCAGTGAATGTAATTCTTTGATTGCTTTAGATTAACTTTTTCAGTTTGTCATTGATTTTTTTTTCTTTTTTTCCCTACAACTCAAACCTGTAGCACCTCCAGTATTTTTCTTTTGACTTCCCAATTTACAGAATTATGTGGAGCTCATGTTTATGACAAGGAAAGTGACCTTATTAAATAAAGAAATAAACAAGAAAAAATACAACAAAGTGTCCATGATTAAAAGTTGCAAAAAGGGGGCTACTTATGGTAATTACATAGGACCTGATCCTACAAGTACATAGATTTCAATTGGATGACGTGTACTTAAAATTAAGCATTATGTGTTTGCAGGATCAGGTCCATAGCTGGTCTGCAGACGCAGAAAGGAATACAGTACAGCTAAGGAAAGCTGGCAGCAAGATATAGAAGAGAAGAAATGGTGAGTTTTAAATACTTAAGGAATTGTAAGAGATGAGATTAGTATATATCATCTGGAAAGATTTTTGAAAAGGCAGCTAAACACTACTTTACATACTACAAATTAAAAGCAGATGCTAAATCCCTATTGCCACAACATTTCCCAGTTCTGAAAAACTAGTTGCCCACAACATGGTAGAGACAGCCCTTAAAATTCACCCCTAGTGGGGCTTGTAGACTCTGTGAATAGCCTGGTGCTGATGGCAATACTACTGAATAATCAATACTGTTTGGAACCCAAGTGTTAATATCAGAATATTATTTTGTAAGCCATGATCTTTTTATTACATGACAGTAATTTAGTGCAGATTTACTAGATCAAGTCACATAAATACTCTTTGAAGAATTGTCATTGTTTAATGGAGATGGCAGGCATCAACTGGGACACAGAAGATTCGCCTTTAATATGTTATAAAACTATAAAAGTATCATAGCAGCCTTCAAGTCAAAAGTGACACATATATATTATGCATGCCACATAAATGCCTAAAAGCTGACTTCTCCAGAAGGTGATGGAATCTGTGTTTGCACGGCAACTACCACAATGGGACCTGATCCATGACGCTACTGCAATACAAATAAAGAAATACATCATCATAATAAAGGTATAATACTTCAGCCTTCTTTAATTTTACCAAAAATATTTTGATCAACTGTAATAATATATTGTAAAGCGTACACTATTTATTTGTATTTTACAATGTTTAGATTATTTTAATGTACTCATCATCAGCATTTAGTGGTTATCCACTGGGAACCTGATCCTGCATTCATTACTCAGGCAATACACCCACTGAAGTCAGCATCAGATTCCAAGAGACTTTTTATTTTTTTCACTCATATCCATGGCACTTTCAAAATATAACTTAACAAGAAATAGCTACAGTATACATGATGAAAGGTTCTGCCTCTGCTCTAATTTGCTTTGATAGTTTTCACACAGCTTGTAAAATACTGTAAGCATGCTTTGAGCAGGGGGTTGGACTAGATGACCTCCTGAGGTCCCTTCCAACCCTGATATTCTATATTCTATTAAATGAAAAAGTAAAATAATAAAGAGAAAATGTGGGTTGAGAAAAGGAACTTTGGGAGATACTCAGACATACGTGGAAAAGAGATGCCACAGAATTAGGACATTTTGCAACTTGCTTTTATGAGCTGGATTTTGCCACCCTTGAGCTTACTTCTGAGACTACTCATGAAATAAGGTAACATATAGTGTGAGTAAGGGTGGCACAAATTGGCACAAAGCCTTTGCTACCACTGCCCTCAAAGTACTGCAGTAGAAGAAGTGAAGATTTTTTCTTAAGAGTCCTACGATAAAGTTATTGTAGCTCTCAAATCAAAGGAAAAGAGATCAAACAATTAGAAGACATCCTTGGAACTGTTAATTTCTTACCTATTCTTGTTTCTTAAGGGCAGATTCTCATAGGTCAATGCTAATTTATACCAGCTGAGAATCTACCCCATAGTACTTTAATTCTAAGTGGTAAGGGCCTATAAATCTAACTTTCCATATGTCTCATAAAAGGATTTGAAAGACTATGATGGGACCTAAATTTCCTTAAGTGAGACTCCAAATGTAAAGGCAGTTTCCATTTTTACTACTTCAGTGGGACTGATAATGTGAGTAGGTTAAACTAGATTTGGTGCTATATTTTAGAAATTTTATTTCTTGAGTCTTTTACTTTTTCTATTCAGTTTGCTGTTTCATTCCTCCAATATTGCTGTCACTTAAGTAGACCGTGTCACTCGTTGCTTCAGAACAACCTGCTACAAATGAAACTAATTATTTAATTGTTTGGGCAGTCTGCCTAGTAGACAGCAGGACTTGGATACTTGCCGTTGCCTTGTACACATGTGTTAGCTTCACATTTTTTCAGCAAAGATGATAGCTTTCATGATGTTGACTCAAATTAAAAAAAAATTAATTGAAAAATGCTGAGCAACTGTGATCTATGTTTACAGCATTCATCCTGAGCATTGCTTTGAAGTGTTTTACAACTCTAATTTGTGATAAATCACAAGGAATGAATGAAATAGCAATCTACATACTGTTTCTTTAATATAACTACATCATGGCCATAAATCTAGACATATTTCCAAGGAACAGTCAAATCGGGCCAAGGATCTTCCACTGCTCTTACTCATTCTTTTGTCATTCTCATTATGTTTTTCAAGTTACGTTTTATGGGATGCCAAACTCTCCTCTTCAGCTTATGCCAGGTTCAGAGTTCAATAGACACAGGACTTTTGCTCAGTTCATTGTAGAGACAGGGCCCAGCTATAAAGTTTGGATCCAGATTTAGATTTTCTTTCAAAATTCAAAGATGTTTGAATCCATGGTTTTCCTTTAGACTCATCTCTAGTGTTATTTCAGTACTTTATGGCAAATATCAAGCTGTTACTCTTCACATATTGTAATGAATAAGTGGATTAAACGATGTAAGGAAGGGATGCCTCTTACTTAGTACCTATTGCTTGCGGGCTCCAAGACCACCACCCTGTACCCTGTCACCCCTGGCCTCTTACAATCAGAAAATGTCATGGAAGTCTCTGAAAGTCATGAAATCTGTGACTTCCATAACCTCCATGATATAATCTTATCCTTAGGCACAAATTAATATGCCGTTGGCTACTCACACTCTTCATCCTATCCCTGTCATCTTTTCCCAAAATTCCATGAGATTGGGATTTCTGGGTGATATGGAAATAGTGAGTGTGCCATGCAGATGCCACAAATGAAGACCCATTAGTTTATGCCTGCAGTACCTCTGTGTTGCGTAGGCCACCAGTAACCTCTCTGCACTCCATATCATGCCATATAAGGCAATACATGAACAGGGCCTATAAGTGGTGCACTGGGTTTTTCACTGTGCACACCTCGGCTTGTACCCTGCCAGAGGACATGGGTGAAATTGAGTTTTGGTGTTTAGCTTCTGGTCCATAGTTTAAGGAACAGGATGATAAGGGCAGAAATGATTGATGAAATCTTAGCTGTTGATAACAAGATAATCTAGCAATTACTGCTGAGAGTTCTGATCATATCTAAAGTATTTCACAGAATAGGGAAGTTTAATATTGGAAAATGTTGACTGCAAACCAATGAAGGCAGCAATAATTCAGGCAATTAGAGATCACTTTGAATCCAAAAACTATGTGCCTGTCATGTCTAAAGCACAGTATAGATATTTAGTTAAAGGAGAGTTTTTATAGCACTTGTTGGATAGCTTTAGAAATGGCACCCCAAAACACAGATTCTTGATATTTCTGGCACATAATGGCAGCACCTTAAAAAATAGTCAGAAATTGAGAAACTAATTGCTACTTCAAATCTGGGTGTCTCACTTAACTGGAGTGTTAATTTGGGAGAGATCTGTCATCCCTAATATGTCATGTTTTAGGAGACATTACAGTAATGGACAATATAATCAGTCTGTTTTTGAATTAAATATAATTATGGTGTCAAAAGATTATGAGCTTCATCTGAGTTCTGCAGACTCAAGGCAAAGATCCTGGATATGATTTTATCTTTGCAAAGGTACATGTAAAGGAAAAGAATGGTAAGCTCCTGTATCAATAATGCTATATTATATCATATTATAGGTAGCCATAGGTGAACCTCAAATGATTAGGAAGTTTGGCCAAGACAATCACTCAAAAGTTTATCCACATTTCTAGAGTCTGTGAAATTGGGATGGAAATCTTATCTGATTTCTGGTACTTCCTGCTGCTTATCAGGATGGAAATACTGTGAGAACAGATATTTAGTATTATTCCAACAACTCCACTGATAGATAGAGCTGATGCTGGTTAGGGCCCAGTGAGTCCTGGAGGCTCTGGCAACATAGGAGGATAGCAACTGCTTGGTGCAAATGGAAGGAAATGACCTGTTCTTTGTGACAAAAATGTCAATAAAATTAAAAGGTAAGGTGTGTGAAACTGTAATTTGACCCGTCCTAATGTATGGAACAGAGACTTGGCCAGCCATTAGAAAAGAAATCAGTATGCTCTCCAACACAGAAATGAAGATGTTGAGATGGTCAAATAGTTGAACACTCCATGATTGGTAACAAAATGAGATTGTAAGAGGCCTAATGCAGGTTGCTCCAATGGAAGACAAGTTGAGGGAGGCTTGGCTACGTTGCTATGGGCATATCCAGTGGAGACTTCAGAGCTATATTGGTAGAATGGCTCTTGCAATGATCATAGATGGAAAATAACCAAAAGGTAGAACAAAGACTTGGTACATGGACCAGATATCAGTGGACATCAGAGAGACCAACTTGCATGACAGCCCGGCGGGCGGATAGCCATGCGTTTTGGAAGAAAGCTATAAAAGTCACTGATTTCAAAAGAAGGGAACTGACAAGAAAGAAAAAGAAACAGCCCAGTTGTGTCCATATTCCCTGCGTTCCATCCATTTAGATTGTAAATTCTCCACTGCAAAGATTGTTTCTTTTCTGTGTTTGTACAACACCCAGCACATTGGGACCCTTGGCCTTTGGGTGTGATTATATATAAATATAAATATTTACTACTACTACTAAGTGACTTAGGAGTACAAATCCCATTGAAAATTCCCCACTGACTTTTGAAAATTAAACCCTTTTATCTTTTATTGTTCTTTAACTGGATTTTTTTCTCTCTCCCTTCTCTGCTCCTTTTTACACAGCCTTTTCTATGTGGAAGACAACACAAGTAAAATCTGAGTATGAATCCACCATTTAAGTCTATGACACTCCAGTGGGTTTTAAATTAGGTAATATGAGTTTGCTCATCCCAAATAGTAAAAATTATCTGCTGTAGTATTATGAACAGAGAAAGTTGCTTTCCTGGCTGATTCTCTTTGTGATGTATTACAAGCTTCAACCCCACATGACTGCAATAGGGCAAGACATGGAGACAGATCCTGACTTTTGTTGTGGGCATGCTTAAGTGGGGAAGAAAGCATAGGGAACAGCAGTAGGGAACGAGTCCACATCAGTGTGCAAGTGAGTGCTAGGAAGGCTGACCCACTTCCATGCTGGCTGATGTAACCCAGCCCTAAGCTCTTGTCTGAGAGTTAGAGGTTGCAAAGCCCATAGCCAGCTAGCAGACATGGTACTCTCTGTAACACCCACTAGCACTAGGGTCACATCCTGTGCTTTTTCAAAGAAGAAGTGAGTGCTCCCCTTTGTTATGTGGATGCCAAACCCTGAACCAGCCTGCCCTGTGCCAGCAGGATGGCCCTTTTAACCAACACACAACTGGTACAGCCCTGCTCCCCCAGTTCCAGAAGGATGGTCCTACCAAATAAGGTGGCAGGATTCACCCAGAGGAAAAAGAAGACTACTGAAGAGGCAACATGTGAAGCATAATGTTTCTTGTATTGTGTTCAACATACTTTCAAATTAAATCCCACAGATAATCAGCAAAGGTGGATCAATCAGAAATTCTAATGAACTTGCAAGGGAGCAGTTTCAGGCCCCTAAATGAGCAATGACTTAGGGCTTAAATCTGTGACTTGAAACAAAAGGACAGAGTGTAGGAAAAGCTTTTGTGCTTTAACAATGGCAAGCTTTTATGATTATTTAATATGATTATTTTCATTGCTTCTTCGGGCAAACCATCAGGAAGTTTGTTGCTAGATCATTTATTTTTAGCACTACCCAGTATTCCACACACTTCAACAGACCCTGACTTTACAATGACTATACTACATGCACTCAAAATGTGTGGGACAACAATCGCTTGTGCACTTTTAGAAAGAAAAAAGGGCTTGGTTTAACATTTCTTCAGATAAGATGAACATTATTAATTAACAGTCTTTGAAGGTTTTTTTTTTTAATTTTAGTTTTGTAATGATACATAATGCTCATGAAGGAAATGTGCCCTGGAAATGGGAATTGTCTATTTATCCCCTGGAGTGGGTCAGTGACACTGCAAGCTCCCCCACCAATGTGCCACAACACTGTTCTAGAAACTTTAGTCTGTCTGCTGAGGCTGCCACTAAGGTTGCCAATTAGTGCCCATTGCATTTTTGTGATTTGGACACTTTTCCACCAAGAAGCGAGGGAAGGGAAAGAAGGGGATCTTCTTTTCAATGAAAAATGTAAAGAAATTAGACCAAAAAGAAAATGTTTATTTTGGTCTAAAAGCAATTTTTCACTGAAAAAATTGTTTTGGTTATTTCTTTTTGAACAGCTCTGATCTGAAAGTGCTTTATAGGGGTTGATGATGATGATTAGTACAGTTTTTACAGATGGGGAAACTGAAGCTCAGAGTGTCTTTGTGACTCGTCGATCTTCAGACAGCAAGCTGCTGCAGTGGCACTATGACTTCCAATTCCCAGCCTTGTGTGTATTTCTGAAAAGAAATAACTAGGAGTGAGTGTGAAAGTAGACATCACTGCTTAACTTTTCATTGGAAAAGTTTCTCTCTTTTAAAAGAAAGCTTATTTTTCAATATGCCACTGGAGTTTGTGACAATTTTGTATATGCAAATATAAATAATTTTTAGTAATAGAGTAAGTAATTTGCTTCATAACTTAAACTATAACATAACATAAAGCAAGAACTACTATTGGATAACCTGGATAACCCTGTAATACAATAACACTAAGATTCCTTGTTTTTGTGTGTATGTGTGAAAGTGAGCATGTGAAAATATCCCTCTCCTTTAAATAACACAAGAGGAAAGTTATCAAAAGGCCATAGGATGTCACAAGAAGCAGGCCTTGCTCTCTTATTAGAAGAGGCCATTTCATTGGCAATAAGTAATGTCGCAAGCAGGCAGAGTTGCAAGAAGAAGGGCATTATTAAACTTACAGAAAGGGCAGTGGTTAGTTGCTGATACTCTTTCCTGGCCACTCGCAAGAACCTACCTAGGCTTACTACACATTATCTCTAGTCTCAGTATAGGTTCTCCCTGAAATCTGAGCCTCTTTTTCCAGTTCTACTCATCATACTACAAAAGTGAGTGTTGCAACAGATATGTTCATGGCTTAAAAGCCAGCATCCCTCAGTGTCCATCTTCTCTATTAATTTAATTTGGATATTTTTCTTTTGGTGTGAAGTAGATGGGTATTTCAGGTACTTCAGCCCTGCCCTCACTCTTTTGCAGATCAGCATTTTATTTACATGTTCTCATATGTCTTCGAAACTCTGCTGAATTATGACACCCCTGAAAAAGAAAATATCTGTAAACTACTGTAAGAGTCTAGAGGCACAAGAATGTGAAACTGCCACTGCGGGTTTCTTGTGAATTAGGTTAGGCTAAGGAAACACATTCTCTTCTCAGTACTTCCTAACCCCACCCCCACTGTCCAAAAATACAACAATGACCCATCTGTGTACATAAAAGAGAGCAACTCCTAACATTTAAACATCAACTAATCTGCCACTGCTGATGTATCAAGGACAGCATAATGAATGTCAGAATGCTAGTCATTCTTTTCTCTATAATCCTAACTTGATGTGTAAAAAGGCATAAAAAAGCCAGCAGAAAGGACAAATACACAGAGTAACTTATGGATCACACTTTGCTTTAACATTTTTATAGCACATTAAGCGTCTCTCACTTGGTTATTCTCTCAAAGGCTCTCATGTTTTAACTCCCTCTTTCACATCTAGAACTATTATGCTCATCCTAAATTAACCTCTGAATAGTGGGATTTGCTACCTAAACATTTTAAATAATTATTTTATGGCTCACCTAGTCTATCTATTATTTAAAATATTTTTATTCACCAATTTTAAAAAAATGTCAAATATATTAAAGTCATTTTCTTTCCTGGTGCCAACATTGTAACTAAAATGTTAACTACTTATACCTAAAAAATACAGGATACAAACAAAACAACAACAACAAACAGCAAATTCAAGTCAGACATTTAATGAAGTTGCTAATGGTGAGGTTGTTTACTTCAAGAAAAGAGTAATAGTTTTAAGAATCTAAATTGTGAAAAACTTTTCAGAACATTCTTGAGTTTATGTATGTGACTTGATTGAGCAACTGCTGGTAATTTTGTGTCTGGGAAGCCAGACACTCAACATTTTATCTGGTAAATTACCGACCTGGTAAAGATCTTACGGGTGGGGAAGAAAAATCAGAAAAGGAACATTCTGCTAGGGCCTGATCCAGAGCCCACTGAAGTCAATGGGTGTTTTTCTGTTGACTTTACTGGATTATAACTATATGAAGAGAATGGAGAATGTATTATTCTTTAAACCGTTGCATTGCTGAGACAGGTTGTCTAGGTGAGCACTGCAAACATGGCCCAGAATAACTCAGGTGTATTGTCAGAAATGGCTTCTTTGTCAGGTTTTGTAGGTATCTATCATTTTTTTCTTTCCTATAAAAATGCTTCCTTCTCCTTTCTGGCTCAGGGGAAGCAATTTTAAGGGATGAAGATGACCATGTTGGAAAGTGTACCTTGCCTTTCATAAGGCTCTTGGAAAAGGCCTGTAATTTTAGATGGAAGGCAGATAAACACACAGGAAATGGCTCCTCCCAGCTCTCTGGTGTTGTCCAACACAGAACAAAATTTGATTGGTGCTACTCACTGACTGGGAACTGCTAACCCATTCTGAAGTAAAAAGAATATTTTGAATGTTTTATTTAATTTAAATAGGTAAAGAATTATAATTGCTTTTTTAAAAGAAAATCAAATGAATATGCTGGTTATGAAATATGCTTCTGTTTCTCTGTCTCTTTCTGTTTTAGAGATGCGATGATCAAGTGGGGCTACATCACTCGCCCCAATACCTGTGACTGCAGCAGAGAGCTTCAAAATCTGAAGCATCTCCTGTGATGCCCACTGCTTGAATGTGAATGAGTTTCCAGTGACCTGGCAGAGTGCAATGACTGGGCAACTGCATGTGCACAGATATGGCGGGAAGCAGTACGAGGACACAAGAAGAGGACTTAAGCCAATAACATGGCATCCAAGCAGGGATGTCACAGAGGCAAGCTGAAATGCAGGATGAGATGCAGGAGAAATGTTGCTGACAGAGAGACAGATTTGTAAATCATAAATATAGAGATGATACTTGGAGCCAGGTAAGTGGATGAGATTACCCAAAGATAGGATGTAAAGTGAGAAGGGCAAAGGCCCCTGAGAAGTCCCACAGATATAGGAAAGGGGAGAAGCAGGACCCACTGAAAAAGTCACTGATGCCTATCTGTTCTAGGAAGGTTCTAGCACATCACTGAGGGCAATATAAATAAACAAATGAATATATGTTATTAATTCCTTGCTTGTAAGTAGCCATATTTTATAAGATAAGTAGGTTCATTGTTAGCACTTTGTAACTTAACCAGTTTTTGAAACCAGGTATTTTGTTTTTAGAATTTCCAAAGTTTTTGTTGTCATTTTGGTTTGGTTATTTTTCATCTTTTGACTTCAGCAGGTCTCCACATGTGCATAGCAGTCCACCAATTCTCCATATTGCAGAATTGGTACTTGATAACTATCACTCTAAGACAGATAAAATCAAGTTTTTTAAATATATTTCTTGGAGGTTATAAATCCAATAGTCCTCCAGTTGTCCACTGAGTCTTTTAAGAAAAATGTGGTATATAAAACAGGAATTTCTACACGTCTCCCATCCAATTTAAAATAAAACATGTAATACCTTATTTATTCTGCATAAAGAAAATGGGATGCAAAACCATTTTTCCATTCACAAGTCACCTTTTAAAATTCATAGTGCATTTACTCACTAACGGAGAGTAAAGTCAAGTAGGATTTAGCCAAATGTATGTGTTTAATGAAGCTCTCCTTAAACCTCTGCCATTATTTATTGAAGTTGGGCAGTTAGAGAAGCAGTGTGGCCCAGCAGATAGATCACTAAATTAGGACTCAGAAGACCTAGGCATTATTCCTAGCTCTCACACTGGCCTGCTGAGTGACCTTGGGCCAGTCAATTCACCTATCTGTGCCTCAGTTTTCCTAGCTGTAAACAAATGAAGCTGATTTTACCCTCTTTGAAATCTATGCATGAAATGGTGAAATACAATAATACCTACTGTTATATAATGCTTTTCATTAGTCGATCTCAAAACACTTTACAAAGGAGGTAAGTATTGCCATTTTCTGTGATAAATGTACAGTACAGTATATAAAAGGGTAAAACGCTATCAAGTTCTGAAATTTATTCCTTTTTGTTTTAAACTTGTCATGCTTTTTCTCCCTAGTAAAACATAATTTTCTTGGAAGCCATTATTAAATCATATGATTGTTAAAACAGTTTTCATTTTAAAAGATAAATTAACTTGTTTTGAAGCATAAATATACCAATAAAGACACACTTTACAAATCCCATATGTACATATGACTAGAGCCATCAATAAAGAATAGTCAGTTTAGATTAACCAATGCCTTTAAAGTCAGTGAGATAGAATTCTTAAGTGGTTTGGCTAATTTGAGCAAACTGGCTATGCTCTAATGACATGTAAATATGGGATAATGTGGAATACCCATATACACACAGACAGTGCAAAGGGAATTTGTCGTAGATGGACTTTTAAATGTTGGGCCAGCAGCTCCCCCCGTTTTCAAGGCCTCTGCTCTGCATTCTGTTGGTTCCCCCGCTTCCTTTAACCTTGCCACACCGGAGTTCTTTTAAATACCCAAACCTGCTCGTGGGGAGCGGGGAAAGGTGTCACAGCATCAGTTCTAGTAGCAGGCAGCGCCTTTTCTGACAGGCATCGATCGTTATCTGGGCTGGGTTATAACTTCAGCAGCGCAGACCTGTGGGGACCAGGGAGGGCACCGTGATCCTCTGACCCCCTCCCCCGTTCTTCTACCCCCCCCCCCGCCTGCCCCCTCTTGCCTCCCGTTCTGCCCCATCGCCCGCCCGCCTCTCTGCCCCGTCCCAGCAGCCCCTCCTCTGCCCCCACTTGGCTGGGGGATCGGATTCCGGCAGGTCCGGGCTGAGCCCCCGCCGCACGGCTCCCAGGGCGGGGAGCGAGCAGGCGGAGGCTGAGGCTGGAGCCCGCTGCGGAGCGGAGCGGAGCGGAGCGGACTGGCCGGGGCGCTGCTGAGCAGGGAGGCTCCCCGCGGGCTGCTCCTGCAATTCCTTTCATTCCCCAAGTATTGATCTGCCCCGGCTGGGCGGCTCGGGGGGCTGGTCCAGCCTGCGGGGCCGAGGGAGGGCGGTCTGTGGGCTGCCGGAGGAGGCGTGCGATTGGCTTCTGACCTGCCGCTGGCTTGTCAGTTTGGGCTCCCGGGGGTGGCTGCCGAGTGCCTCTCGCCCAGCCCTCTGACGGGATGGAGCCTGTAGGGGGATGCCGTGCTCCTGGCATTTTGATTAAAGCCCCTCATCTCCCTGCAGTCTGAAGGCAGGGCACCGGGGGAGGAAGGAGCGGAGGGGGCCTGCACGGAGCAAAGAGAGGGATAAAAAGAAATCCCCGTTGGTGGTTCACGGATGGCTCTATAAGAGGCAGCATCTCCGGGAATACCGTGGAAGGGACGGAGCGGGTATAAATTGAAGGCGCCCGGAGTCCGGTTCACACTTGTGGGCGCCCAGCATGGAGATGCAGAGATGGTCCACAAGGTGGAAAACGAAAAGGTGGCTCCGGGACTCCACTGTAACCACACTCATCACTTTTACTTTCCTTCTCCAGGCTGCAGGGGTCAGAGGAGGTAAGAAAGAGACGGTTGCTGGGCGCTACCAGCCAGCCCCCCTTCCCAGCTGGGGAGGGAAATGCAGGACAATGCTGCCACCCGGTTCTAGAGGAAGACCTGTCAAATTAGATCCCCGTCCTGGGGAGGCGAAAATAATGGGGTGAGGGGTTAGCTCGGGGTATTAAGCGCTGCTGGGAGCCTCTTGGACAACCAGATATAGAGGCGCTTTTCTAAGATGCTGATGGTTTAAAGACCCCCAACATCGACCACTTTCTTGTAACTGCGGAAAGGGAGGAGGGGGCGAAGCAAGGCGGGTTTGAACACAGCTCTGTGTTTCCTCCACCACGAAATCCATTTTTAAAACCAACAGATGTTTCTGCGATTTTCAGCTCGATTGAACGTACCAAGTCATTAACCTGGTAAAGTTCACCCAAAGTCTTGGCTAAAGTGTCACAAAAGTCTCTGCACTCTCCTCCGAGGAGAGGGGAGATGGGGGAGGGGGAATCTCAAGATTTCAAATGCTTCTTAGTTCTTCTTTCTCTATTTTTCTTTGCAAAGATTTTTAATTGGCAAAAGTTTTCCAAAACTCAGGGAAGAGACTATCTATTTAAAATGGGCCCTTTGCTAGCCCGACAACTCTCTCCCTGCGCGCCCTGCCAGGTGGGGTGTGCAGCTCCCAGTTGGAGAGCCGTAACTGACCGGGCGATCGGTTTGGGAGCTAAGGACGCTTCTGTGGCACAGCAGGGAGGTCAGTGACAGGAGCCGGGCTCAGCACCTCAGCCTTGCACCGAGAAGCGGCTTCCCACCCCCTCATTCCTTCCCCCATCCTTGGGGAAGACTGAGTGGTCCGTTAGGTGTCTGTGGACATGGTTAGCAGGGTGCAATTCCTGGGAGCGTTGCACACGAGCGAGAAGCCGCAATCCTCCCCCCTCGGGAGGGGGAGCTCAGAAGGGAGGGAGGGCCCTGAGCTCACACGTCTGGGGGTGGGTGGGAAGGGGAGGGGCGCGCAGTGCATAACCCCCAGTGCTCAACTCCAAGAGCTGCGCTCCTGCACAGATGCGTGGTAGTGTTAGGAGAAGCAACAACCTCCCCAGAAGCGTCCTGTTTGGGGACCTCAGTTGGAAACCAGCGGAACAGTCCGATCTTATGACCTTAAAAGATCTGCTTGCATATATGTGGAACTACACATATAACCTGGCTGTGCATTCTCCAGTGACTTTGAACTCCTAGCTGAGTGGAAATGCCGCTTCTTCCCGCTGCAATCTGCAGTAGGGATTAGGGTCTTCTTGTGGCAACCTTACTGTTAGGGGACTTCCCAGCCTTAGGGGGCTGATGCTCCCAGAACAGAGTCCTGGTTATGTTTATATCATTATCTGTGACGAGATTTGCCCGTTTTCGAAGAGAACAGTGGTGCCGTTTTCCACGCTTTGAGTCAACAGTAGTTATGATGGGGAGCACAGAAAGGTGAATAATTAAAGTTTCCATTCAGCATTTTGTACCTGGTCACCACTTGAATTGTGGCAGATCAATCAGTAATTCTGCCCCCTGCTGGTTTCATTTACAGTTAGGGAGGAGGGGGCCAAATCCATCCTTGCTGCAATTCCAATGATCCCAGTGGAGTTACACCAAGGATAAGTTCCCCCACCTCCATCTAGCTGCAGGGGTTTGGGTACTCATTACTATATTGAAACTGAAGTTATTGAATGAGGGATACTGAAGACAAAGACTGGGTAGATTGTTTTTTAAACCTAATATGCCAGTTGAATGTGCGCTGGAGACGATTCTTTGCAGCCTTCACTTCATAACAATATTTATGAAGACAAAGAAACTGAGATCTGAGGTTGAATCTAGATTTTAAATGAAAATCTGAACCCAAGAAGCACTGATAAAAATTCAGCGCAAGCTACTTGGTATTTACTGAAATAACTTTAACAATAACAAGAGCACAGATTTGTGAGATTGATAGATTTACTAAAATAAAACTGAGTGAAGAATTACTTTTAAAGTTCTTTCTCTATTCTAATGAAGCAAGGAAATATCAGAAATGTAAAATGACATGGAGCATCTTAGGATTTCCACAGTTTGTGAGTTTTCCTGAAAACTGCCTGACAAGTCCACAGTAGTTTAAATGTTCAGAAACAGGGTATGCCATTTGCTTACAAACTGCTGGTAGCTGTTTGGTTAGGGCTCAATCCAACTGTTACTGAAGTCAGTAAGAGTCTTTCCATTGATTTTAGTGACAATTGGATCTGGACTAATTTCCCAAATGAAGTATTAAGTTATTTCTGAATAGTCTTTTATGTGCTCCACTGTTATTTAAAATACTTCAAAGATAAAAGAAAATAACATTCACTAAAATCTAAGACAAAAATGCTCTCTTCAGTGACTGACACTTGAAAGCAGGAAAGAAAATATAGAAATAAAACTTTTGGACACATCATTGTAAATTATGTGATAAAGTGAATATATTGCAATGTTTCATCAGAATGCAGTATAAAACATATCTTAGTAACTACATTAAGATTAGACCTACGATTTTTATTTTATTGGGCTTCTCATAAACTGTCAGTTTATAAAGCAAATTACACAATGTATTCATATAAAGTGTTAAACTTTATAGTAATTACTTTTTTAATACGACACATTATCTTCTATTTAGAAGGACCTCAACAAATTTCCTAAGAGTCTTGACTTTTTCTTACAAATTGCTTTTTTCCATAAAGAAAAATGATAGGTGCCCGTCCCAGTACGAATGAGGGTGGAGAATTCCTTTTTAGGCTCCTGAGGTTCTCCACCTTAAGGCAGAGAAACTCAGAGAAATGAGAAACAACTGAATGGGGAAAACAGTGAAATATATTTTGTCGCTTCAGTGCCCACTAACTTCTCAGCAACTCTTGTTAGAAAATATTTTTGCTTTATAACCTGGTACAAGTAAACAAAATACACTTTTAAAAGACTTTCTTTGATTCCCCCCATCCCCAGCCCCCTCACCTTTAAATACCAAATGTGTTGGCAATACATTTGGTATGAATAAACTCATTTAGTCAAAATGGCATGGCTTCAGCACTATAAATTTTTGTAAGGTCCTGGAGTCAATGCACTATTGTAATGCTGATTTAAATTTCATGAGCAAGAAATGAAAGAAAATCCAACTTTTTTTTTAAAGCATTTCTGGTAAATGGAAACCTTGCTATTCATCAGAGTACAGGACAATTCTGACTGAAAATGTGATTGGTCAGTTATATAAAGAAAATAAATATATGAACTTCTGTTTAAGTAAATCCATGGATGATAGAGTATTTGCTTGAATATAGTGTAGGTGCTTTATTTCAGTCATCCCATTAGAATGCTCCCCAAACTTCCTTGGAAACCAGCAGTAGTTCTTGGTGCATAAGGAGCGGAGAATTGGGCCCATTACAATGGAAAATATGACTTTTTTCTAATGTCCATACCCACCTAAAAGTATGTAATTCAGTTTTGAATGCTTATTGAGTCTCAATGGAAATGTAGCTCTTCAGCTTTCTCAGAAGAAAACTGTTTAATGTCTAATTATTATTAACCAATACAAAAATGTTGATTTCAAATAGTAACTTGTAAATGTCTGGTCAGATCAGCTTATTAGTGATATAACTCAACTGTGCTGTGGACTGGCATGCTGTGTGTTAATGCTCAATTGTGAAATTGAACAATTTTCATGTCTCCTTTAACTTAAAATATAGTAAAATATTTGTAAAAGCCAGTTTCATCTTATTAAAAATACCATAACCCTCCAAAGGGTAAAGAGATAATCAATTTCCAAGCTTGAAAAAATGAGTTAAATTGATCAAACCAGAGGAAGAATTGTTAGGAATAACTGCTGGTGGTCCCAGCTGAAAAGTTTGTTTGAGTCCCAGGGATCAGCAGGTGAAATGGTTCTATCTTCCCAGAATGTGCTGTCTGACCCTGCATGAATATGTCTGTTTTTTCTTTTAGAAATATTGTAGAAATTCTAAATTAAAGGCTTTGTCTTAGACAGGCAACTGACAAAGAAATATGACTGGTATGTGTTGTGATTCTGCAGACTCTAGTGCTTTATATTTAATTTACAAGGAGACCTGACAGACTCCTGAAAGGACAATTCAGGCTGTGTCTTTTTACTAGCTCTGCAGTACAAAAACAAAACAAAAAACCCACTTCATATTTCCTAGCTTTATTTTTTGTCTTGTTAAAAATATATTATCAAGTCCAATATATATAAACACACAAACATAGCACACACAAGTGATGCATATCTAAAATGTTATATCTATATTAATCTAGAAGCAATTGTTTGAATTGATATTCTACACTAAAAAGAAAAAGCTTCCTTAACGCAAAAACCTGCTCTTGGCTGTATGATGTTTTCTGATAAATTAAAACGCTTTGTTTAAAAACACAAAAACAAACCACTGGTAAAACTGGCATCTGCAGTATTTGTAGCCATAGGACCTTTTATTCCAACAGAGGAAAAGCATAACAAAAGAACCATGGCATTATTGCTGAACTTAAGTTGCACCTAAAATGTGCTGGAGCAATTATGCCTCTTACAGATTATTATTTTTTTTTTGTATAGCGAGGAACAGTAGGGTTTCCATGTGCCAACAAGATTAAGAAGTTGCTTTTCTTTTCTCACTAGAGCTCTTTGCTTCTTTTCATAAGAAATTCTCTTAACATTTATTAATTTATTGTTGTCTTGACTATTCATTGATAATGGGTGCAAATAAATTAAATGGACCTTGGGAGACATCTCTTGTGTAAAGAAAGTAGAGTCTCACAAGTGATAAAGATTTGCCCATTGGATGGACATGGAAGAGATGGGAAAATTAGCATTTACTGAAATTAGATGAACACAGATGCATCTTGTCAATAGTTATAATTAGAGTACCAAGTTTTAAATACACATCTACCTTGATATAATGCGACCTGATATAACACAAATTCGGATATAACGTGGTAAAGCAGTGCTCCGGGGGGGCGGGGCTGCGCACTCCAGTGGATCAAAGCAAGTTCGATATAACGCCGTTTCACCTATAACGTGGTAAGATTTTTTGCCTCCCGAGGACAATGTTATATCGAGGTAGAGGTGTACCACCTTTGCAAACTATAAATGTAATACATTAACTGTTGATCTCGTTATTTAAATACTAGCAGCAGGAATTGGCATTATTTGAGTTCTTTTAGCACGTTATCACATGTAAGGGGACATAAAAACCTTTGTAAATTTTAGGCCTGGGATTTCTGTATATGTCAAAGTGTTAATGCTTTCAGCATGTGAAATAGAATTTTGTTTGACAGAACTGGTATTAGGAGTGCATATTGTTTGCTACCAGGTTAAAATGAAGGATGCATAATAAAAACAAATACACAATAAAAAGCACAGATCCTGATCTTGCTGTCATTGAAGTTGATTGCAACTGAATTAAGTTCATAATGACTGTATAATATGGGCCAAATGCTGGTCATCTTGCTCAATTGAAGCGTATTATTAAACTCTGAGTCTTACTCACCACATGTCCACCTTTAAAGTGAGCAGGATTTTGCCCAACACAAATACTAAAAATATTCTAGCAATCTAAATAATTATAATTTTGGAACAAGATTATTATTCAAGGTGTAAAGCCCATTTCATTGATGTCAGTGGGATGCAAAACTAGGGGCTGATTTGCTTGGCTTATAGTCATGAGTAGTTATATCATTGACTTCATTAGTTATAGGATCAAGTTCTCAAGCTGTGGGACTTTTTAAAGCAGATCCTCAGCTCCTGTAAATGGTGTAGATACACTGAATTCAATGGAGCTACTCCAAATTTCACCAGCTGACGTTCTGACCCTTAGATGCCTGTTCTTTTCTTCTAAAGATTTTCTATATATATATAGTTGAAAATGTACAAATATGCCATCTTCAAGACTGTAGTCTATAATCAGGATATTTTTGAAAGCTAAAAAAGTTTTCGATTAAATACCTCCTTTGTGTATCTACAACCATTTGGGTTTAGAAGTCCCAATCTCTCATTTTTTATACTTAACTATTAGCCACATTTCTTACTAAGAGAAGGGACACTGTGTCTCTTGCTGTGCTGATCACCATTTTTAGGTTACACTCTAACCTAAAAAATGGTGCTCAGTAGAGCCAGCTTCATGGTAATGAGATTATGGTAATGGCGAAATGATATTCCAGGAATTTAATTTGTGTTTTGGTTGTCTCAGAATGTCACGTCTGAAGGTACTGTCTCCATGAGCTAGTAGTTCTACTAAAGAACTTTTTATCTCATCAAGTAAAAGAGGCCTCATCATGTTTAGACAGCGTGAGAATAAATTTTGATTTAATCAACCAATACTCTGATGTAAACCAGGGGTAGCTCCAGTGGAATCAATATTGAGCCAAATCCTCATTACTGCATATCGGTATAAGACTTCAGTGGAATTAAAAAGATTTATACCAGCTGAACATCTGACCCCATATTGCACTAGTATAAAAATAGTGTAAGCAATCTCACAATCAGATTGAGGTAATGCATGCTCTGTTTTAATGAATGCTGCTAATCATATGAAATAACCAATATACTTAGTCTAAAATAAGGTCTTATTGTAAATAATGAAGAAGCCACTGTTTAGGCAAAATATGTGAAGTATTAATGAAACCTCAACCTCAAAAATGTAGGTTACACTCCATGTCTAGACCATTTTGGTCAGTAATGAAAACCTAACAGGGAACTCCTTAATTCCTGCAGAAATATTTCAGCTAAATGACTGATACTTTCAAGCTAACATCATTAAAGGTCTGAGCCTGCAGTTTATACACAGGCAATTCTTACATTGACCTCAATGTGAGACCTGAGTAGGGGTTTTACTACATGTATTTTACAGTTTTGGGCTCTGAGAAGAGACACAATTAGTTGTTGATGGTCATCTAAAATAAATCAAATAGCTTCACAGTGTACTTTAATTTTCTTTTAATTATAATTTAAGAATCTTGAGCGAATTAAGGGAGCTCTGCATTGGCCTAACTGCTCCTGACGAAGTCAGTGGTAGAATTCTCAGTGTCAGACTTCTGTGAAACAGAGTTAGGCCATTCTGAGTACTTTTGAAAGAGCCCACCTGTTAGTGAAGTAAATATTTAAAGCATTCCTGTATGCATCTGGATAATCTGTTCTTCATATACAACCAAATATTGAAGTGATCTACAACAATGTCCTAGCCCTCCTGGAAATGCCATAAGCCCTTTGCATTTTTATCTGAATGCTCTTTAAGGTAAAGTACAATAAAACTGTAGTGATTAGAAGAACTACATTTCTCACCTATAAGTAGAAGTCATGGGTCAAAATCTCAAACCTGGGTGCCTAAAGTTAATCTCTTAAATTCATATTTAGGCATCTAGATAAGGATAAACTGATTTTCGGAGTTGTTGATAATTTAGACTTCATTTCTAAGTCTTGAAAATTAACCTCTCTGTGGCTCATTTTCCGAGTTTGTGAAATAGGGGAAATCCTAAATATTCACTTTTGTAAAGCACTTTGGGATGGGCAGATGAAATATGCTAATAATAATTATTATTATTATTAGTGTTTATGATTGGTACTGCAGATGAAACATGCTAAGAATTAATAATAATTACTGTTTATGTTTGGTTTGCCCATAACAATTGCCCTTGGGTGCATGTACAACATTAAAAACTACTCCGATATAAACATAAAAAAATGAATAGGGTCACTGCACTACAAAACCAGCAACCACCCCTATATGGCAAATGCCTGTAATAGTACATGCATTTTGAACTGTACCCTAAACGCCAACAGACTCAGAGTCTGTTCAGCCAGAGAGGGACGTGAATCCAAAAGTCAAGGACTTTCTGTTGAAAATGCTCTACCTTTAGCTAACCATATCAAAATCCAGAGCTGTTAGTAAATACTCCCCCCATTGATTAACTAGTTATTGGCTACTTAGGGTCTGTCCTGTTATTGAAGGTTCAGTTCTAGCTATTAAACTAAACTGTTTGCTAAATGTTTACAGAATTAGGGAACAGGCTGATAATCTGTGAGAAGTAATGCACAAAAAAAAGAAAAGAAAAAGAAAAGAAAAGAATAGTTATCAGGTTTCACAGTAAGAGAACTGCTTAAAATAGAGCTTGAAAAATGGTAGCTAAAATAAACCTATATAAAAGCTTTCACACAATCGGCATTCAAGTTTTCTTCTGCCCCCCACATTTCTCATTTATTCTGGTATGACTGCACTGTACAGACGCAGAGCACAGGCAGCAACAATTCAAGTTACCCTGTTCTTCCCTACCAATGTGTCTCTTTAATCACTATGGGAGAAAGGATAGTTTAGACTCCAGGCCCATTCAATCTTTGGTCTTTCTGAGGAGATGATCAAAACTGGTGCCAGATAGAACCTATTCTAATAGTAGTGTTTATTATTTGGATATGTGCCCAATAGGAGCTTGCCTAGGGCCATTAACTTACTTCATAGATAATAGGATACTGCCATTAGATTGTAATAAGCACCTAGAACCTTGGACGGGTGCTGAAAAACAGAGGCCAAGTTTTTTGAAAACTAGGACCTTAAATTTAGGCTCTTATGTCTTTAAGTAATAGTGTGATTTTCAAAAGTACTCAGCACTCAGCACCTCATATTTAGAAACCTAAATATGTACCTAAGTGTCTAACGTTAGGCACCCATTTCTGAAAGTCTTGGCCATAAATAAGAAATACCTGAAGACTTTTCATCAACATTCATTGGGTCTGGATGTTTTTAGACTGTTAAAATCTCACTGCTGAATGGTAGCTAGCCTTTTAATAGGGTTAAAAATCAAATAAAACAAGAGTAAACTTTTAAAAAACTAAATTTAGGAATGAAGAAAGATTAGTAAGTCCACACTCTGAGTTCCAGTTTGTAATGAAGTTTTGAGATAATTCCAATGATACGACATACCGACATAATGTAACGTGTTTACTAAGGAACAATAAAAAGTATAAAAAAAAATTCAGAAACTAATGTTATTGGGCCAAATTAATCTCTTGTGTACTCCAGGGATGAATCTGGCCTACTGTGTTTAGTGGCTCCAACTCTTACACTCTATTTAGGATGGGGCATTTCTAATGAATTAGTACTTAAACACTGACTGTGAGGACATTATTGATGAATAACTGCAAAATCAAGAGGAAAATCAATATCTGTCCAATATAGTTCATTCTGTATGAAAGAGAAAAAAGTTCAACAAACTGCAAAAATATATTGGACAACTCAGTGTACAGCTTCCTGTCTCTTCTTTTTCTTTTCTTTTCCTTTTTTTTTGGTTTGTATCTATGTAAAGTAATTGAATCCTGGTAAAATTGTTTATTGTCAGTTATTACTACATCCATTTAAAAGGTGGAAGCCTTATACATAATTTAGGTGATGAGGATCTAGCACTTTTCCCTAAATGGGGAGTTTATTGTCTGATTCTCTCACAGAACTGAAGAGAACAGAGCTAAGGATTTACCAACCCAAAAACTAATTGCTAAGAGGATTTTAACACCTATATTTTATTAGGGACTTGAGCAAAGAGAAATTTTTTTAATCTAAGTATAGTCAGGTTCAGGCTCAGTGAGATTTCTGATGGGAATGAATTCCCGATCCAGAGGCCTGCCAATACAATCATCTTATTGTCAGGCATGCCTTCCTTCTATATGCAGCTGAGGTGATATGGGATAAGGAAAGAGGTAATCTTCAACATAACTCTATCCTAGAGCATTATAGTGCTCAGTCACTGGCACCTTTAATTGAATCTGAAAATGCAGCGAAGGGGCAGATTACAATGTGCTGAAATTGATTTGCCCTACCTAAAATGTGGATAACTAAATTCTTCACAAGCTGAAGCTTTTAAGTGGTCTTTGTCTGTGGCAAGATCCATGTGTGAGGGGGGGGAAAACATCAACATTGTGGGATTTCACAAGTGGGAAGATCATCAGAGGCTTCTGGGATGTCTCTTAAAGGAATGATCAAAGCCACTGAAAAGGAATTTTGTCCCTGCCACAGGATCCTCAGTCAAGAGAGCAACGCTTCCTCAATCAAGTGCATTGAGGGCTACTGATGGATTTAATAGGATTAGTGTGGATATTTGACCTCAGTCCATTGCCTTGAGTCATTGTTGACCATGAAGACTATCTGTCCAGATACAGGTCTGAAGAATAATTGACTAAGATCCAGATTACTGAAGACTATCCACTGATGGAGTTGGTTTATAACCAGCTTCTCAATGACCATCCCCAGGAAGGTGGGGTGGGGTTAGATACTGGTTGGTAACTGACAAGCCTGTTAAATTCAAGAAAGGTATTTTTGAGCAGGGATCAGAGCACAGTACATTGAAGATTTACTCTCCCTCAAATAATAATTCCCAACAGTGAAGTGCCCAGGTATTCTATATTGTCTTTCTCTAGAAAGGAGTAGCAAGGCTCTGACCTTGGATCAATCTCTTGTTTTGCAGCAAAAGCAGACAAAATTACTGTCCAAGATATTGTGTAGGTAGCTGATATGAATGTTAAATAATGGGTTGAGGTGATAAATGGTTTATTTACCTGGTTGTAAAGGATGTGATACACAGGTATTAACTGCTCAGAATGATTGGGCCAGAACCTCAGCTGATATAAAACAGTGCAGCTCCATTAGCCAACTGAGGATCAATCCCATTGTTATGTATATGTACATGGTCCACTAAGGATGACACATTACTTTAGTTATGCTTGAGTCAAGCAAATCTTATTCAGTTGCTATGGTGACATGATTTTATCTCTCAGTAATATAGTGGAACCCAAGAATGTGATTGTCAGGGTTTTTCTTATGTTTTGTAATAAAAATCCATTTTAGGTTGAAAGTCAAAAGACCCTTGGCCCAAATATTATTGTTTTAAACTGATTAAAAATAGTTTTCCAATTTTCATGTAAAGCACAGAAGCTATTACTCAAAATGTGTAATTGTTTAATGGGAAAAGCTACTGATCATTGGACATGGAACTTTTTACCTCTAGCTTACCACTTTGAATACAGCCCAGGTTGGTAGGCAAGGATGGATGGCGTATATTTGATAGGTTCTGTGAATTTTTTGGAAGGCTCATATCACAAAACCACCACCTTAACTAGCACTAGTTGTACCATTTTTGCCACTGCAACAGAGGAACCAAATACTGAATAGGCATAGAGACCAAAAACCTCTTTAATTCCTGGAAACTTGCATTGCTATTGCCTCTGCTACAGTTGTTCAGTGACTAGAAAGAAGATTACAGTCTCCACCATTGTAAATCTAGAGACTTTCTTGACCGCTAAGTTACTAAAATAAAATTAGTCTTAAAGCATGGTTATAGTCAGATACTATCACCTTCTTAACTCAAAATATCTGCTCCCTTTGTAAATCCAAAGTAATATCTGCATACGTTAGAGAATAAAATACAGTTGTGTTACCCTTTACTCCTTCAGAAAATACACAACCATAGGAGGGCTAATTAGGTTTTCTTATAATTTTAGAATCTTAACGATGGCTGCTGTTGCATGAACTAGACAGTCTGTCTTTCTGATCCCAGATTGAGTTTGCAGAAATCACAGTTAGAGATAACATTCTTGTAAACCGAGAATATTTAATATAACACCACTCAAAGGTAAGAGCCATCTCCTCTTGCCTTTAACTTGAAAAAAAATCCAGAAATTCCATAAAGCACACCAAACTTCAACCATGTAAATTCTCATGACTTTGTTACAACCACTCCCCTTTTTGGTTGTTTTTTGTCTAACTTAGTGCTCTACATTCACCTACAGGGAGCACTCCCACAAAGGGCATGGAGTTCCATTGGTTTAAACTAACCAAGTAGTTAGTTGCCTCAGATTCTCCTGTCAGACAGGGTGTGAGTGTGTGGATTTCCTTCTGCTTTTCCAGTCTATGAATGTGAAGCTCCAGATCCCTTGAAGGATCAGCTAGAGGCATAAGCCATCTGGATGGAGGAACTGAGCTTCTTTATTGCTGCATGGGTCCTCCAGCACTCTGACACCCCTTTGACAGCATGATTCCTGTCCTGTCCCTGCCCTGGAACCTCCTACACATGGAGTTTCCTCAATGAGGAGGGGAAAGCCGCACAAGTTAACACAGACTGTAGGCCACATATTGGGGCAGAAGGAGGTGGGGGAAAATAGGTTTCTCTCATATTTGAGTGTAAGGTGCTGTGTTTATTTATGGCACTATAAAATACTAAATATGAAGACCCCTTGTCTGCTGCCATTACCAATAATGAGTAGTACATAACTCCTAGAATAGTCCCACTGAAATCAATGGTACTGCTTGCAGAGTAAGATACTATGCAACATGAGTAGAGATATCAGAATCTTGCTCCAAAGGAGTAATTATAATAATACAGGCCAGATTCCTAACCCCACACACATGTTGTTTAGAAGTTAATGGAGGGCAAGATATTATTCTCTGTGAGTAAGGGGATCAGAGTCTGCTCCAAAGATGGAATCCTATTATCATTTTTACAAAGTTACTTTTCAAAGTAGAATGCCCTTTATTTTCTAAATGAAATTATACTGGTTATTGATCCCTAAGAAGTAGTAGGGCATGGTGCATTTTTTAAAATCATTGTATCTGTGGGAAATCTAGTGCTGGAAGTGGTGACCAAAAAATGGAACCATCCCTTCCTATCTCTTTCCCCCCAAAAGGGCTAGATTCACCTGTACATTCCACGTACTTTGAGCTGCTCTGGCAATGTAAAAATGCTGGAAAACAAGTTTAAGTGACTGGTTAATTTGAGTTTATGTCTCATTTGTCTCACCAGAGTGGTGCAGAAAAGTCAGATAGTACTGGTGACTCTGGCCCAAAATATAAATAGAAACATAATATAATTTTTCCAGGAATTGAAAATTTATCCTAGAAAACTATTTCTGTGAAGGCTGAAAAAGTGACAGTATGATAAAATGGCCAAGTCACAGGCTGTGAATTAACATCCACTAAAGGGCACTTTAATTTAAGGGACAATTGTATTTAATATAAAATAAAAAGTTCTGTTCCATATATGTTTTATTACATCCTTTAAATTTCTCTTTGCCCTAAATGTGCTGCAGTGTTAATGACCCTTTAATAAGATCACTCTGCTTTAAATTCAGAGGGTTGTGTGATTATCTGGCTATACCAAAAGAAAGAGAGGAGACATTTGACATGGGTTTAATCAATCACTTTATTATTAGATGTATGGGACTACCCGGCAGATAAAAGTGTACAGTGCAGGTAACCCCATGTTTTCCATAATTACCTGGGGGCTTTTACCAGCCCCCTCTCTTTTTTTCATCCAAGTCCTTCCAGCAAATTTATTGCCTTGACCTTACCATACCCATGGGGCTTCTGCCAGCTCCCCCTCTTTTCCATCCAGATCACTCCAGCAAATCCATTGCTGGGATCTTACCATCCTCCCACCCCCATAGGAGGGATAAGGTGGGCTATAAGAATGGGGGGGGGTTGACTCCCTGCTGTACCAATCATAGGAGTCCCCAACCACCCCCCATTCATTCCTTTAACAAACACTTCTTTTTAAGTCCTTTTCCAAACCATTTATCCGGTCACTGTATACCTTCCCTATGGAGTACCTGCAGTGGACATCCGCCACAAGGAGGCACCAGCAATTAGCTTGGCTGGCTCTCCCTCCCACCCAACCCAGTTGGGTTCCCAGACATCTTTTACTGCCCCTCCTTCTAAACTGGCCAAAACAAATTGGCTCCCAGGCTTTACAGGGGAACCCCAAACTCCTTGAATAATTTGGTGCCCCAGAGTGACCAAATTGCTGAGCCTCTTAAGACCCCAAGAGATTTGGCCACTCCCCTGTTAGAATCTGTCGAGCCTTGTCCACCCAGATGGGGCTCCACATCTCTCAGCCAGACCATGCGTGAATGCATGTCTGACAACACGGATCTGCATCAAGCCCCTTCTTGTTCTGGGCAGTAATTGAACTCTGTTACATATTCCCAAATAGTGTTCTCTAATGTGTGTCACATCATGCCAGTGACTGCTGACGGGCCCCTTAGCACACAGCAGTGGCATGAGCTGGCCCAATAACATGCTTCTCCTTCCATGTCAACACAGTATTGCCCCATCCTGGACCCCGGTTGCCAACCCTTAAGGCCACTAGGATGTCCACCTATTCACATAAGCAAAACAATCCTGTGCCCACTGATCCACACCACCTCGTCCATGGCTGGTCTGCCCACATCTGGAATGGAATGACAGCACATTAATGGTGACTGACCACCAGAGGTTGCTCCATGTAAAAAGGAGGCTTCAGGCCCAGGGCTGCACCTTTTAAACCCCTCCATTCCTAGGGGATGAGTCAGCGACCACGCTATCCCTTGTGCAGCAGTTTTTCATTTTTCTCCCCACCCCTCCTTCAACCCATAAAGCACCGTTCCCTTTTTTCGGTCATCCAGTCAAACACCCCCCTGCTTAAAGGTGCAGGGCAGTCACTCTTAATCAAGAGCATCTCCAGCAATAATCCAGATGCCAGTTCAGCAGCCATCTTGAATAAAGATGGTAAAATCTTCCTCAATATTTAAAGTCTCTGGGCCTGATTCTGATTTCACACCAGTTTTTCACTGGTGTAACTCAACTTCTAGTTGTTAGTGGTTTACATTTGTGTAACCTCCTCACACAAAAAAATCTTCAATGGAGTTACGCCAACAGAGAAGTTGATCTTTTATTCCTACTCAGAACATAGATCTGCACATTCAGTTGCTCGTCAAAGTTGTTAATATTTTTATATTTGTGCCATTCTGGTTCATTTTACTCCATGGCTTTCGTTTAGTCCAGTGTGCAACAAGCCTAAAAAGCAGTAGAAGATAACAAAGTATGCCCTAAATGCTACATTCAGTATGGAATACTGTGGACCAAATCCTGCTCTCAGTTACACCACTGTAAATCTAAATACCTTCACTAAATGAATGGAGTTACTTCAGACTTACTCTGGTAACTAAGAGCAGAATTTGCCCCTGTAAATTTAAATCTGTCAAATACAGAGGTGTTTTTGCTCTAAAGACCTATGTCATTAAGGTTATCTTGTGCTTTAGCCTAAGATATCGGACAACTAGTCTCCAGCTAACTAGTCAAAACTTCCAAACAAACTGAAAAAAGCTGATGGATGGAAGGTAGATGGAAACACATGACCTTTGCTCACACACTGAGATTGTTTTTAAGGAAAGTAAAATGATAGTTTTTGACAATCAATACACTGGTAAGGAATTTAAACAATACAGTCCTCCATGTCCTCTCAGCAAATCCAACAATATGAAACTCTTCTCTCATTATTCCTGCATAACATCCATTAACATCCATGGAAGTTACACATCTGGAGAGAATAAGTCCCTTTGTGCCAAATCCTACCCACTTGAATGGTACAGAGGTGCTGCAGAACTCTGCATTATGATATTTAGTGGGAAGCAGAATCTCTTTGGCTAGGTTCTCCATTGTCTGGTAACCAGCACAATGGAAAGTTGTTTTTCCATTGTGATCTTGACCTCAGGGGGGCAGGATTTGCCTCTTAAGATCTAAAGCTGTGTTCTAATAGGACATCCGTGGGTTCAGATCTTTCTGCATGTGATTGCTTAGTTCATGTACGGTTCAATTGAAGCCATTGGGACTTCTTGTGGCTGTAAGGCACTGTGTGAGCAGCTCCATTTGCAAGGTCAGGGACTTGTACAGGTGTGTACTTATTTTGCCAGTTTACCACAGCAACCATAGAATTAAATTTTCAGATGTGGTATTTAAGTTTTGCATGCTCAATTACAGTTTTTTCAGAGAGGCCCATGCACCCATTTTGTGCATCTGAACGGTGATTTGTGCATGCACTTTTAATGGTTTGGTATTTTCTTATATTCCCATCCCCAGACACCAAATAAGAAGCCATGTACTACCTGGATGCAATAGTGTGATATGACATAATATTTATTTGCATTTTTCTTTAGCTTTTTTCTCCTAGAAGAAGTAAACAGACAGGGGTGAATTTCAAATACACTCCATTGCTAGTGAAAACCTTGTCTCATTTCAATGCCAGCTGGAGAAATTGTACCAGAAAAGTACCACCCAGAGTCATACTGAGTAAGAGTCCCTTTAAGGAAGCTTTTGTGAGAGGGTCTATCACAGGCTGATATCTACGGAAGCAATAGAATGTCCTGCAAAATTAAGATCAATCAAAACTGAACAACATACAAACTTGGTGGGTCCTTAGTATCTCAGGTTTCCTCATATGGGCAAGTGTTGAATGATATCAGTCAGGTCCAGATTAACCAATGTGCACTTGGGGCACTTGCATAGAGCCCCACTTCAGGGAGATTCTCAACAACCGGGGAAAAACCCAAATCAATAAGCGGAGTGGCACTGCACCCCCGTGAGCCACATAGTAATGCTACTCACTCAGATTTGGCCCAGACATCCCTCTATCATGATGGTGGGGTGGCCAGTCCAAACCTGAGCAGGACTGTAGCACTGTGACCCTGTGTGCCAGTGTAAGAGTCCGGTGCGGGGGCTCGGCCCTCTCAGGTGCGGCCGGGAGCCAGGCCGCCTCACTACACGGCGGCAATCAGCAGTCAGTCTCTGAAGGTCCAGGGGTTCCGCCCCTCAGGCAGGGGCTGAACAAAAGGCACACAGTCAATAAAGCCCAGCCCCTCAGTCAGGGCGGGCAGCAAACAGCAGTTCTAGGCTCAGGCCCTCAGGCAGGGGCTGAGCACACAGAGTCAGTAGATTAAGCCCAGGCCCGCAGTCAGGGCGGGCAGCAAATAGCAGTTCTGAGCTCAGACCTTACTACAGGAGCTGAGCACAGAGAGTCAATAAGGTAAGCCCAGGCCCTCAGTCAGGGCGGGGCAGCGAACAGCAGTTCTAGTCTCAGGTCCTTACAGCAGGAGCTGAGCCCACAGAGTCAATAAGGTACGCCCAGGCCCTCAGTCAGGGCGGGGCAGCGAATAGCAGTTCTAGTCTCAGGTCCTTACAGCAGGAGCTGAGCACCCAGAGTCAATAAGGTAAGCCCAGGCCCTCAGTCAGGGCGGGGCAGCACAACAGCAGTTCTAGGCTCAGATCCTTACAGCAGGAGCTGAGCAACACCAATAGTCAGTAAGCCCAAGCCCTAGGTCAGGGCGGGGCAACAACCAATAGTTCAAGGGGCTCAGGTCCTTGTCCCAGGAGCTGAGCAACAACAAAAGTTCAAGGGGCTCAGGTCCTTGTCCCAGGAGCTGAGCAACAACAAAAGTTCAGGGGCTCAGGTCCTTGTCCCAGGAGCTGAGCAACAATCAGGCAAGTGTAGGCTTCTGTGCCTGCGCGCTGGTGTGAGAGGGAGACTGCCACCCGTGAGTGGGGTGGCAGGGGGGACACAGGCCCACCCACTCCACTGTGTCCCAGCCCGGGGCCCTATTAGCGGCTATCACTGCCGCTGGTCAGTGGGGTCCTGACCGCAACACACTGACATGAGCACCTCGGTGCCTACAGCCTGACAGGGGTCGGCTACCCCCGGGCTACACTCCATCTCCCCCTCTATGGGTACCTGCTCGTCTCTGGGGTCGGGTGCGGGGTCCCACTCCATGGGCTCCCCGACGTGTGGAGGGCTGGCTGGCTCGGGCTGCTCCTCAGGACTCGGGTCGGGGTAGCGCTCGAACGGCTCCTCGGGGTACCGGGCTCGGGGCAGGCTCGGCCAGTCCTCCTCCGTATACCTGGCTCGGGGAAGGCTCGGTCCGTCCACCTCCGGATACCTGGCTCGGGGAAGGCTCGGTCCAGCGGGAGCTCGGTCAGGAGCGTCTATCCTCTCCGGCCGCCGGGCAACAACTGAGCGTTGGGGCCGGGCCTTTATACTTCCTGTCCCGCCCCTTGACTTCCGGGGGGCGGGGACAGGCGGCGATGGCTCCGCCCACTGAGGTGGCTGTTCTGGTTCCTCCCTCTCAGGTGCGGCCGGGAGCCAGGCCGCCTCACTACAGCCAGGTTAAAACTTCATTCACTCAAATTTGGCCACTCCTCCATCATGACAGAAGTGTCAGAGCCAAACCTGAGTGAGTGGTTCTGCAGCATGGCTCTGGGCCGACACATATCTACCATAACCTCTGAACTATCAGAACACTTACCACACCACCTTATCTCTCACCCAGAAAATCTGATGTCCGTTCATGCCATCCTCCCTCTGGGCAAGGGATATTTCCCTGCAGGTTGAATACCTCTGTTCTAGAGAGTGAAAAGGGGGGCAGTACGTTGAAGTTTTGTCTAGGGCGGCAATTATTTTGTACATCACAAACTGTGACTAATTTAAGGAAGGTACCCCTACACCCCTCAGCGATTTCCATAGTGCACAGGGTCCCAACATTTGTTATAAAGAGATTTCCTCCTGCAGATACGTAGGCCCAGATGAATAAGTTTTATACATTTCTTTGTAGGTTTACCAGGGAACTTCCTTTTCTCATTTTGGATCATCATTTCTTTTAAAGTTTAATAATCAAGTGCTTTTGTATTTGCTGTTATGCCAGGCAAAGTGGTGGTCACCCCAAAATATGTCATAAAACAGATAAGTTTAATTTGTTACTCATGGTCAACTGTTATTTAGCAAAACAGCTATATCATTATTGCAGATGGCCAAATTATTTGTTTTGAGTACGTTTCCCTATTTGCAAATTGTTGTGAACAAGCTTGCTATGATTGCTATCCAAATGATTTGACTAACAGTTCCTGTAAATAAATTTCATCTTCTGGGCTGTTTGGAAAGTATTCAGTTTGACTATCTGCTGTTTGTGGTGTGTGAGTGATCACCTATATCACCTGATATCACTCTGATCCCTGACTGACACTTTTTAAGCAGCAGAACAACAAACGATGAATGCTCTTTTTTTGTGTCTTGCTGACATTCCAATTCAGATATTCAAGAAACAGCCATTACCCAAACAGTAATGAGGAAGAAGTCTGTAGAAATGTCTGCAAATAGCAAAAGGGGGACAAAACTAGTTGAACTAAGCAGCCATTTGGAATTTGAATGATATTCATATTTACTGATTCTGCAGTATTTTTACCAGCTCTATTCATTATGTACATTACAATAAACACCAATCAGTTATTGGAGAAACAGTTTGCCCAACCCTTTTATGGTCTTAGAAGTGCACTGGCATGTCTTCCACATGAGTAATGGGACAGTTCAGTGAATATATATCATATTCATTGAAATTAATAAGAATGATTTTGTAAGGCACAAACCAAGTTTTACAAAGGTAAAGCTGGTATTTTTAGATTTTGTGCAATGATTTTGATTATTTAATGTTGAAACTTAGCTTTTCAGAATGTTTACATTTAATTTTAGGAAACTGTAGAATATCTTTTATTTGTAGCAGGTGTACATTGAGGGATTCTTTCAGGATGTATTAACTTGTGATAAACATTCAATATTGTATTTATTTTTGATAATAATGTAATCTTGGTGGAGGAGGAAAATATCCAGGGTTGAATTATTTAAAGTAAGTGTAGCAGAAGCTCACTGGTATTTTTTTTCTGAAAATGTATCACCAGATGGAAGGAGCCATATACTTCGTCATCTCATTATGGAAATCTTGGAATGTTTTTACTTTAGAAAGTCCAGAGTTGGAGTTCTACAGAGTTAGATTTAACCACACACTTGACTGCTTTTGATTATCTATCTTCATGCTGGCAGTGCAATTGGCTGAATAGAAGGAACTATTTTAGTTTTAAATGCACTCACATGTGTTAGTGATAGAATGATTTATGAAATGCTGAGCTGAAGCAAAATCAGAACTGAAGACAATATTGGCTATGGCTGAGCAAACTGAGGAAAAATATTCACAAACATTTCAGTGATTCTAACTAGAATTTCAGTTTTACTGTATTTTCAACCTTTCTATTTGCTGTTGGTGGACATTCATTCAAATAAATGAATATTCACAAGCATTGAATTTCAGGCCCACACTTGATATTTGAGGACTCATGAAATGAATAGTCAATAGAGAATACATGCATTACTACTGCTTGTTCACAGTTCATGAACAGGAGAAAGAAGGGATATATTCACCAAATACATTTATGTTGAGAATTTGCTCAGCTTTAACAGTGGAAGTAATTTAATTTAGTTTTAAAAAGCTTGCCTTTACAGAAAGTGGTTAGAATTTTGCCTGCTTAGAGAGTGCAGAATTCGGCCAGAAGGGAAAACAATCAGTGACATTATCTTTTTCTCTATATTATATGTAAAATGAAGAGTGCCAACTTGACATCCCTATTTCTCCCCTGAAGCTGTACAGCATGAGCGATGTGATGTAAACTGCCTCACCCAACTTCCACATTTGTTCTGTAGGGGCCTCTTTTGAGGGGAAAGTAGTTTTGTCTCCATGCCATTCAATCCTTGGCATCCCTGCAACAGTAACCAAGGATGCCAAAGAGTGCAAATTGGGAGTGTTTTTGTTATGTGGACACTTGTTTACCAGGACCTGGAGTGAGAATTTAAAATTACTTCATATCAGCCAGCAGCCACAGGCCACCAGCAATCCTGATTGGATTGTTTTAGATTATTTAGAATGTCAGACGTCTGGGGCAGGGCCAAGGCCCGGGATTCTCTTTTTCTTTGTGTTTGTACAGTGCCTAGCACAATGGGGCCCTGGTTCATGACTGGGGCTCCTAGGCATTACCACAATAATAATAAATAATAATATGAACCATTGACCTAGAAACAACAGGCTCTGTCTATTTACTCCTTTTCTTAGCTACCCAGTATGACTTTGACGTATTTTACAATATCACGGCTGTTTACACTGTCATCCTGGTTTGCCTAAAATAAAATCTGCATGTATTCATAGATCAATGACACAGTGGTGCCTGAGCAACAGTTACGGTATATTAATGCACTGATCTCATAAGAATGAATATAAGGTGGCACAGCAAGCTGTTCAGAGCAGGAGATGATTCTTCATGCCTGTGTGGGGATTAAACATCTTTGTTGTGTTCATTATTGTAAGACTCAATAGTGAACATAATCCTGCTCCTTTAAGAGCCAAACCATTACAACAGGGCTACCTACAGTGAAAATCCCAAATAAAGATCTGAAGTGTGGTTTAGTCCAGTCAAATTCTAGAAAAAAGAGAGCCCCAACCAGCTAACTTTCTCCAGCCTTCTTTCTAGAAATCATTCCACCTTGACTCTTGCAGCCTGACTGCACCTCCAACTCCCCAAAGTACATCTCACTTCTAGTGTGTTCAGCCGGATGGAGAGTAAATTAATTAATCCCCCACAGTTGCTCCAGCTCTGTAAAATTCCTGTGATGCTTCTTTTAGCTAGATGGGGAGACAATTAGCCCCTTTCCTACCAACCTCTGGAGAAGGGTGCTGTACCCTCAGTCACATGTGGTCAGAATGTATATTTGTATTAGGGGTCAAAAAAGATTATGTTTGGGAGCTAAGTGTTGGTACAATATATGAAATGATCGTTAAGTCATTTCCACTTATCAAAATTCATGTGTTAAAGGAATCTGTGTTGTAAGCACTAATTTCCAAATTATTTATGAAATAGTAAATCTCAATTAGCAAGTGGCCTGTTAAAAAATCAGATCTTAACTAACTTACACTGGATATGATGGGCTCCTAGATATTTGATGAGAGAATGACTCTGTTAAAATAATAGTCGAATGTAAGAGTAGCCTGCAATAACACAAAATATGATGTAGCCACTCTGAGGACTAGACACCTGTATATAGCAATGAAATTCATTTCCTTTTTGAAATGTTGCAGTATGAATAATTCTTTTTGTTGTTGTTTTTGCTACTTTTTCAGCTGAACCAGTTGATGTGCTAAAAGCATTAGAATTTCACAAGTCACCAGAAGGAATATCTAGAACAACAGGATTTTGCACAAACAGAAGAGATTCAAAAGGATCAGATGTTGCCTACAGAGTTTCAAAACATGCACAAATCAGTGCCCCAACAAAGCAACTGTACCCAGGTGAGTCTATCAGAAAGTCAGCTTCCTGGTGTGTTTTCTTATTGTCCCAGACATGCAGAAAGATAGACAATATACAAGGGATGTGGTTTAATTTGGTCACTACTATATTATTTATCTCATCTCGGAACTAACCTATAGTAATTCGTACATGCGAGTCAGTGTTCCTTCCTTAATTCTTTCAACCTAGTGGAGGGCTGCAATGACCCCCACCACTCTCCACAGCTGTTCCCATCCCATTTCTGGGACTGTACCACTAAGCCCAAAATATGCGGGTTAAGGGGCTAGGGAATGGACAGTGCCTCCCCACTGTACCAGACATTAGGAGACCCAATTCTGTTCCCCAGCTTCTTTAGGGATGTCTTCCCCTAAGTCCACTTCTAAATCCAGTTTTCCAGGGAACTGGATCCCTATGGAATAAGTACCAGTACAGGATACCTGCCAAATTGTGACATCTCTCCTGTGACCTAATTTACCAGGTCTCTGAGCTGCTGTGGGAAAGGCAAAAACTCACCCCACACCATCCTGCCCAATGTGGTAGTGAGGGAGAATTCTTTCCCAGTCTTTAAGGCAACCAGCACCATGCCCACGTTAGACCATTACAAATAAATCCTACGTTAATCCCAGGGCTGGGAGCTGCTAATCAGACATGAGAGTGGGCTCATGTTGGAGGGGCAGGGTTTATATACCCTCCTCTAGGTGTGCAGGGGTCAAATAGCCTACCTGAGTGTCATCAGCTCTGGGTAATACCTTACACCCTTCTTGGCCACCTGCAGGGCCAGCTCCAGGAACCAGCGCAGGAAGCAGGTGCTTAGGGGTGGCACGTCTTGGTCTTCGGCGGCGAGTCCCTCAGTCCCTCTCAGAGGGAAGGATCGGTCGCCAAATTGCCGCCAAAGAACGAAGCAGCAGCAATGGAGCTGCTGCCAAAGTGCCGCTGATCACGGCTTTTTCTTCTTTTTTTTTTCTTCGCCGCTTGGGGCAGCAAAAAAGCTGGAGCCGGCCCTGGCCACCTGCTTCCAGCTCCAGAGGGGGGAGACCCTTAAAGCTTCCACTACCTTTTCCCCCCATCAGTCCAAAGAAATCTCCCCCACCATGAGATTGCACGATCTGTGCTTCCTGATGTGTTTTCTTATTGTCTGTGTTTTCTGCTGGTTGCAGCACAGAGCCCATTCCCATTAACTAGTGTAGCATGTCCCTGCTTTCCATTCATGTACAAATGAGGAAGCAGCCAATCAAATGGGCAGACAGAGTGTTTTTAAAAAATTACATACCAAATATTTAGGGCCTGATTCTTCTCACACCAATTTTATGTTAGTGTGACTCCATTAACAGCAATGGATCTACTTTGGATTTACACTAGTGTAAGACATCAGTGAATCAGGCCATCAAATGCCATACATAGAGAAATACTGCTTGATATTATATAAAACTTTAATAATTCATTTTTCATTGCCTTTGTGAAGATCAGTCTCACAAAACACCTATTGACTTAAATGAGAATTTTGCTTCGGTAAGGACTGCAAGACATACTGTTAACTAAGTCACTAAACTTGTCTCACTGTATAAAGTGCCTCACCATATGAACTCTCTCAGCTTCTGTGTTAGGAAGACACTGCTTAATCCGGAACATTTACAAAAGACAGCTATTGGATCCAGTTATCTTAAGAGGCAATAGTTACACTTAGAAGCAGGCATAGGAGAACAAGTTTGTACTGCAATCAGAAAAGAAGCACTGAAAAAATGTGAGAAAACGTTTCTTGTGAGATTTCTACCCTCAAATTTTCAGAATCAAGAGGTTTAGCTAAAGATTGAAATAAGGATCTGAACTTTTGTGTGTTTACCTGAATTGAATATTTCACCAATTAATAGACATAATGATTAACATTTCACAAAGATTCTAGATTAAATTAACTGTATGGTTTAACGTATTGGTGAATTCAGGCTACAGTTACAGTTGTCATATTATAGCAACAGTAATTACAAAAATAGTGGTATGGTAACATATTTACACATGCATAGAAAGGAAGGGAAATGGACCAAACAGCACAATAAAACAAATGTTGCTTCTTTGTTTAAGTGGCAAACCTCTGGGGTGGGATGATAACTGACATTTACTGGCTAGAAGGAAACTATATGACTGGCTGTGTTCCTAGACTAAAAGGCCTATTCTTCCATTGCTATGACTTCATACTTTTCATTGATGGTAATGGGAGCAACATGAGTATTGCTGACAGAACAGACCTAAGTAATTTTACCTGGCTTTCTCATCATTCTATCAGAGGGAATTTTATGAATATTTGGTGATAGATCCATAAGGAGGACGGCATTGCGAAGTTTCTTACTTCTGTGCCAGGAATGGTCTATTTTAAAAGCAACACTTCTGGGAGTTATATTGCAGTGGTAGAAATGCAGATTGTGGTTGGTTGTTGCAAAATCATTCCCAGAAGTATCATCTGGTTGACATTATGTAAGGGTATCTTAATATTTTGAGGGCTACACATGGTTAGTTGTGGGTAACAGGTAATGTGATTCCATCTCATCTCTGATTTCTGTGTCATGAAATAGGCACATTATGTAAAAAGTTTTTTTGGATTTTTATTTTGTGGGGGGAACAAACTTTCATTCCATGATTTTGCTTCCACTCTTTTCACTTGATTGAAAGTGTTGCAGTTTATTAAACATATATATATATATCAACTTTCAATCTTCATGCCATGACATAAAAGCAGACTTTGAGTGAGTTTGCTTCTGAACACACCCATTAAATATGGGCAAGGAAAATATTTTTGTTTTGCCTATTAAAAGAGTAATGACATGGTCAACATCTGGGATTTTTATAGATCCTCAAGTATTTATTATCCGGAAGCAATAATAATACATCAATATGTTCTCAGAGCAATAGACACATGTAGAAGAGAAACTGCTATCAGACCTTTCATGTGTATCTTACAACATCATTTAAAGAATTAGTTCATCTCTTTTTATTTCAAGGGGGGGGGGAATGAAAGGAAATTTAGAAAAAAAAACATATTTAGGGCCAGATTCTTCCACATTTCCTCACATTAGACTATATCACCTCAGCTGGTACAAAATGACAGAGCTTCACTGAAGGCAATGGAGCTATCCAGCTGAGGATATAGTTCATTGAACATAATCAATGGGATTATGAGCATAATAAATTGCTACTCCACACAAGTAGGGGTGGCAGTATCTTGACTAATCAGCCTAAAAAAAAGTTTCAAAACTCTTCAGTTATTTTATTAAAGTACTACAGCTGCACCACAGAGTTAAAGCTAACATTTTAATCAGTCCCTTTCTAGTGTTAGTATTACAGTGACAATAAGATCCAAAAATGTCTTGTGCAGAAATGAAATGGGTAGGAACTACTGGTAGAGCAACACTGTTAATCAACCTTCAAATACAGTGGGCTGGTGACTGAAAACTCATGGAAGGACATTGGATCATTGGCCTTTAGGAGCCATTAGCACAGAATAGGCATTCTTTGCCAAAGCAAGGCCTCAGAGTCCAGACATTCCTTTGGGGGAAAAGTTCCTGTGTTAATTTGCACTTATTTTATGAATGACACTGTAGACTAATTATTAGATTTGGCAGCTACAGTAGTAACTGCTCATTTTGTTCATGAATACCAGAGTAAATATGTTCATTATGTTGTTTGTTGGCACGTAAATTTAAATTGCCTTTGGCAGCCTCAATTTAGGTGCTTTTCTTTCTAACCTCTGCAGGATTTCTGGATTAGAACTAAAATGGAGCACTCAGTTTCACCCTGCTGTTCTACCTCTTGAACTCTCCTTTCTGGGTCATGCAAGGGGAAATTGTCATTTAAAGAGAGAGAGAAAAAACTGGCTTAAAATGCATAATCTATTTGGAAAAACACCATACTCCCCACTTTTTGAATAAAGAACCCAGAAGAAAACATTTATTAGAGTCCAGTAGGCAATACTTAATGAACTGAGCCCTAAAACAACTTCTGGACACAACACTATGTGGTGTAATGAATGCTTTCTGTGAAAATGAATGTGCCTGGACCACCATCTAATCACTTACCATAGAATGATCTACTATGATTTTCACTCCATTTACTATAATTTTCTTCCTGTCCATGGTTCTTGTGAGCAATGCCATGGCAGATCCAGAAAGCACTGATTATGTGTCAATGTGATACCCTTTCTAGTGTGCGGCATTTTTGAGATGGCATTCTAGGAATTATGTCAGTGTTTCATTCGGTCATGACTGGCAGGGGGTGGGGGGTATGCACGGTATTTGAAGGTACTTGTAGGCTGCATCCCATTGCTGGGTGGGAGAACCCCTCCATAAGACCCACTGTTCTTGAGCCTCCCAACCCCAATGAGCAGTCTCATAGAGTGTAGTCAGCTTGCTACCTTTGTCCAGGGAAGGGAAGGGAAGGGAAGGGAAGGGAAGGGAAGGGAAGTGAGCTCTCTCATTCTAGGATCTTTGGAAAACGTCCAATAGGTCTGGAATTCCCTTACCATAACAAAAAAGAAAAAATTCCTTCTGTGTTTTTTTTCCAGAGATCATGTACAAATACTGCTGTGCATTATGTGGCATGTTAGCCCAGAGGATTTTGTTAAATTTTCAGAAGCAGGGTGCCCAGTGGGTGTGTATATATTTATAATATAATAATAGGGGAAAGACCAAAAAAAAAACGATGTTAAACGGGACTAAGAAGTGAGCAAACCAATAGCCAACATTTTAGTGAAGCCAAAGTACATGTTACAGTGTCCCCTTATCGACTATCATAACTGATCTCTAGGTTTGGCTATCTTTTTAGCTACTGTGAGACAGAGAGACAAACAACTAAATATTGAAGTTCACTGCGTGACCTTGAAGGAGTCATTTAATGTCTCTGTGCCTCATTTGTAAATATCAGTGAAATAATATTTACCTGCCTCACAGGTGGGTATTGAGGCTTCATTACATAATGTTTGTAGACTGCTTTGAACTCACAAGTTGAAATATATTATACAATTAATATCATATAAGATATTATATTCTTTACGGTCTTATTACCTTGTGGTTTTTTTTTTTACATTTTCAAGGAATGATAACACAACAACAGATAATGATTTTCCTAATCATTTCATTGTTGCCATTGTTAAAACTTACCCAGTCATTCTTACTGTTTAAATAAAATTGCCCAAGAAATCTAAACGTGATCAAGAAAGTTGGATAATTATTTCAGCTAAGCATGTAAGCGTGATACTTTGTCATAAATAAGAAATGCTTGAGTCATATTCTTAATTTGATTATGTTGATTCTGGGTTCCCCTCTGAAGCAATTTGCTTATCATTCACAATTTCGGTGCAAGACTAAACACATGGTTATATCATATCATAGTATAGAATACACAAAACTCACTGAACTGAGGCAAACAATGCTACTCATTTTTGTGACTTTCCTCAAAAAGCTTCCACAGTTTGTTTTTTCCACAGTGCCTTATCTGATTGAAAAGCACATGTTCAAACTAGATGAATTAGTGCTACCTGCCTTAAGCATTTTCAACATCTCTTTCAGATTAACAGTTCAGACAAGGCAGGTGTTCAGGTCCTTTCAAGTTATCTGTTTGGCCTCCTTTCATCCCAATCATTTGTTCTTTCTTTCCTTTTGCTGTCATCTATTCAACCTAATATTAAAAGGTATGCTATATAGTGTCATTTCATCTGTAAACTAACAACTTTGCTTTAAAAGACCCTATCCACTGAAATCAACATAAAGTTTCCTATTTACTTCAATGGATCAAGTCCATTAAGAATAAGATCCCAAATCAAGACCAAAATCTTCATAGATTCCCATTATATTCTGAAAATCTTTTACTAACGAAGTTAAAATATGATGAATATAAAGCACACAAAGCACCATTAGTGCAGACAGTATAATAAACGTAACACTAAGCATTCCCTTAGTGGTAATATAGTGTTGGGCATTCTTTTCCCAACAGTGAAAGGATATATGATAAGAAAGCAATCAGCAACTCTGTCTATAATACTGTACTTATTCTTTTGTAGCATTATTAGTTCTATTAATATTACTGATATTTTAAAAAGGCAAACATCTAGACTTAATGCAAGTGATAAGTCTGAGGCCTGGTCTACACTGGGGAGAGAGGGGGAAATCAATCTAAGATACTCAACTTCAGCTACGAGAATAGAGTAGCTGAAGTAGATGTATCTTAAATTGACTTAGAATCACTTACTTCGCGTCCTTGCGGTGCGGGATCGACGGCCGCTGCTCCCCCTCGACTTTGCTTCCGCCTCTCACCGAGCTGGAGTTCTGCAGTCGACGGGAGAGCGTTTGGGGATTGATTTATCGTGTGTACACTACACATGATAAATCGATCCCCGATAGATCGATCGCTACCCGCCGATCCGGCGGGTAATGTAGACATACCCTGAGAATCCAAGCAATCAGAAATTTCAGTTGGCAACATCTGTCTCATGACATTAACTTGGCCAGATTGCACATTTTGTAGGTTTTATTGTTTACACTGATAAACTACAATATTTTAAGGTTAATGTTTAACAAGAAAAGCAAGACTAGTAAATACTAAATGCATGCAGTGTAATTGAATTTTGAATTTGTGCCAGGGTTTTGTTGTTGGGGTTTTTTTTGGGTGAGGGGGTGGGAAGAAGGCACATTTAATTTATCGAGGAGGCAGGGGCCTGGAAGAAAAGATGGATAGAAATACAGAGCTATTTGGCTTGGAGAGATGAACCGAGCCACCCTTAACTATGTTCACCTGAACGCTGTTGTCCTTACCTCTGCCATCTTTATTTGAAAGTCCACAAGCTGAATAAACCACTTGAAACACTTAAGGACACCGACAGGCTTGAATGGTTTAAAATTACTTTTAACCCTTAAAGAAATTTAATCTTCTTAAGCTTTCTACATCTGTAGGTAGTTTAAGCAGTTTAAACAACTTTAAATCCTTAGAGCAGCTAATGCCGTTTAAGACCTCTAAAGATTTAGAGCTGCTTAAACTATCTGGCAGCTGCAGTTTAGATTGTTTGAAAGCATACTGCATCAGAGTGCCCCAAAGTGATAAACCCATTCTAATTTTGAATAAATCTTAAAAAATCAGATCCACCTTTACAAAATGCCAACTTAGAGTTCAGTCTTTAAACTTTTAAAACTTCTGAACTGATTTTCTTAAAAACCGTTCTTGATTTTTTGATTTAAAAAAAAAAAAAGACTTGTTGAGATCTACAAAGAAAGCCAGTTTTTAAGTTTCTATCTAATGGCAAAATTCTTATCAGAACATACAAGAAAAGGAATATTGTTCATGCTCAGAAATGGCTAAAGCATGTTAATTAGATTTTAGTTTTTGGTTTTTTTAAATTACATATAGGCTAAAACAAAAATTTCAGCTAAAAAGGAATTAGAGAAAGTTAAGATCAAGTGAAAAGTGAAGGGTAGAGTAGAAGATGGAATACAACGCTAGCTACAGCATGTGCTACAACTATTATTTCCAGTTATACAGAGCTTTATAGCTTCCCTATGATGGAGATAAACATTCTTATATATATTTAGAGAATTATAGACTGCAATACAGAAAGGTTAAGGGCTATATTCTGCCCACAGTTATATCCCCTGAAGTTGAAGTGAATGGTTCAATGAATATAGCCTAATTTGCTCAAAGCAGAGGTAGAGATAGTAAAATAACTCAGGAATTCTGACTACCATCAATATCCTCTAACTACAGGAACAATACTCTCTCCTTTTAATTCTTGAAAGCACATTTTTCTGAGAGAGTTATAGAAATGTATAGGTCCTGTACTTAATCAAAGAGGATGGAATTCACACAATAAAGTGATCTTCTTAGCTGAAAAACATCATTTTCAGGAAAATAAACCAGACTATTTTAATAATTTATATGGATTTTCAATCTGCAGTTTATACTTGATTAATAGAAGAAAAAAATTGCATTAAATGCAACAAATTTTCTCTCTGCAATCGAGAAATCCTTAAAAGTAACCTGCAAATTAAAATCTAATATAAATGCCACGTGTTTTATATTGTTTTAAGAGACAATACTTGTTTTTAATATGCAATCATATAATATAATATGCAAGGCCCTTCATATAACTCTTTACAGATTTGACTTATTCTGAGGGTTTTTTTATACAAAACATAATGTTCATCCCATAGACTCAATATTACACACAGGCACAGCCTATTTTCTAAATTATTTAAGGTAGGTGTGTTGCTTTGTACCTGTCTTTTTAAAATCTGATATACAGCCAATTTACTGGCCTGCTCTCCACGCTTGATGTGCCCCTGGCTGAGATGCCTGGCTGCTTTTTAATTTAATAAATAATTTAATTCAGATTTACCTTAAAACAAATCTAAGTTTCTTATACAATTTAACATTTTTCTGTATTTGCCTCAATGTTTGTGTTTTAATTTTATTTCATTTTTCAGATATCATTAAACCTCTCAAATAAATCCTAAAAGCTTTCCTGTCATATTTGAGATGACTGAGGCTACGTTAAGACCTTTAAAAATATTAATATTTATAAACTTTGGATTATTAACATAAGTGGGCTTTACCAGAACTGGAATGTTCCTGGAACACCTGTTCTAATACTATAACGTCAAAACTGGGGAAAAAATCCTTAGAGTCAACTAACTCACAAATGTCTACCTTTGAATTTATTCCCACAGTTTTTAATTTAGGGTAGACATGGGCCAAGGAGGCAGTATTTGGAGTAGGTTTAACCTAGGGTTCATATTCTGTGGCACTGAAATAAGGCAGTTGTTCATGCAAGACAAAGTTATGGGTATGAGGGGCAGGGCTCAGCAGCCCTGGGGATCCCTTTTGGTTTATGTCTTATATTCCTAAAGGTGATGCTTCAGGGTTTCTGGATAAGAAGGGCTGGTGGTCTCAGGTGGCACGACACAATCTCTCTCTCTCTCTCTCTCATGCACACACATGCTTAGCTTGCTAGTTCTTGGTCATGTGCTTAGGATCTAGTGTACTTCAGTCCCTTGCAGGCTCTGCCTGTGACACAATAGTTTAGTCTCCTGTGGACAGTAGTACTTTGGTCTAGTTTGGGTTGTTGAATTTAATGTGCAGGTGCTGGCTGGTGTTGGTGGCCTATGATATACAGGAGGTCAGACTAGAGGATCTGCTGGTACTTCCTGGCCTTAAACTTTATAACTAACATTTTGCAAATAAAGCATAGAAATTTCACAAGAACTCCTGATCTCATGACATTTCTATCAGCTGTGTCAAGGCTCCATATCCTGATTTCCTCAATGTGAGTAAGCCTATATGGTCAAACACTGACTCCCTTGCACGAGTGAAAAGCAGTAGAACAATGCTCCACGGAGGCTTTCTACAACAATATCAAGGCGTGGTTGGGGGCAGTCTTGAGGATGTGCCGGCATATGCTGACTAGGTTGACAAACTTTGGTGAACCACAGGTTAAAAAGCTCTGTAATGAGTTGCAGCAGCTATGACAGGCCACAATAGCATCTGAAAAATGGCTACTTGGCTGTTTTCTGAGCCTGGGTCTGGATTAGGGAGAATTCCACCAATCAACTTCCATAGAGATTTCTTGCACAAAACTCATTTGCTTTCTGTTTGGATGGTGGAAAAAATGGGGCAGGGTGTTTTTCAGTAAAAAAGGAGCCTCAGAATGATCACAACACTCAGGGCACTTTTTTCATCATATGCATTCATCTTTTTCATTCCCTCATTTAAAAACTATATCCATCCACTCTTTATTCTTGAGGCTGTAGAAGTTAAAACAATGATTGACTTATGGCATGTACTTCAAAGAGAAATTGTCAGGCAGCAAATGAAAATAAAAACTTTTTTCTTTGTCCCAACCTCCTATTACATCCAAATAGGCATGTGTTTTGTTTTTAAATAAGTTATTTCTGAGATAATTTAATAAGTAACATCTGCACCATGGTTAAATAAAAATGTTAGTACTAAATTTATCTCAAGGCAGAGGCCCAGCATATGGCTTTATAGACCACATAAGCCTCAGTTAACCCTTGTGTTAATAACATAAGTGGTGTATGGAATCATGTGTGGTCCCTCTGCATCTGACCCTTATTTAAGATAGATATTGGAAACAATGGAATATACATAAAAGAAATGGTGGAAACTATTAGAATGGCCACTGGGAAATGCAAGGTATCTGATAACATATTTCAAATAATATCAATAGCTTTTTGGCTGTTGAAATTACAATGTGTAGTTATAAACTAGAGTAATTTCTGCTCTCTTTTTCAAGATGATGAAGAATAGAAAAGTAATTAATACAGAACTGCCACCTCTCTTGTATATATTGTGTTACATCTACATAAATGCAATGATTTTATAGTTCAAGCTTTTAAGATGTCTTCAGGTAAAACTTTTGGGAAGTAAAGTGAGAATGGGAAGACAAATAAGTATCAAGACAAAGGTTTGAAGAGAGAAATTTTCTTGTAATCAGATTTTTTATCACATTTATTTTGGAGGAAAAACAGAAAAATAGAATCTCTCAATTAATAGTAAAGCATAAATGTTCACAAAAAGGTTATATCTTTTTCAGATTTGTGACTACATTTGTCATTTTCTTCTCAGGTGGAAACTTTCCTCAAGACTTTTCAATATTAATTACAGTGAAACCTAAAAAGGGGATCCAGTCCTTCCTTTTATCTGTCTACAATGAACAGGGTATTCAGCAAATAGGTGTGGAAGTTGGTAGATCCCCTGTCTTCCTGTTTGAAGATCAGTATGGAAAACCTGTCCCAGAAGATTATCCTCTTTTTAGGACAGTCAACATTGCTGATGGAAAGTAAGTGTAAAATAAATCAACTTTAAAATAAAAATTAACAACACAGGAACTACCGTGTGGACTAATGTTCCTTCACATAGTATATTTGTAAAATTAAATGAATCAGTTACAGAATTGTCAGCTGGCTGCACTACAGTGCCACAGAATCTAAGGTCCCTTTGCAGGAGAACTTAGGCCTGGTCTACACTGGGGGAGATCGATCTAAGTTATGCAACTTCAGCTATGTGAATAACGTAGCTGACGTCAACATGCTTAGATCTACTTACTGCGGTGTCTTCACTGCGATAAGTCGACAGCTGATACTCTCCCATTGACTCCACCTGCGCCTCTTGCCCTGGTAGAATACCAGAGTTGACAGGAGAGCGCTTGGTCGATTTATCGTTTCTAGAATAGATGCAATAAATTGACCCGTGCTGGATCGATCTCTGCCCGTCGATCCAGCGGGTAATGTAGACCAGCCCTTAGTTCCAGTTTTCTGCAGAATACAAGAATACAAACAAGTACAGCTATGTGCCCCTATTTGCCCTTTCCCATAATTCAAGAGCAAGGGAGCACTCATAGAAATAAAAACTTAAGTGAAAAATAGGAAGCTATGAAGTCATCTTGTTCTTGGCCCATGAAGTCACCCTCAGCTCAACAAGCATCCAGGGACAGTGCCAGTGCAAAGTTACCTTCACTTGCCTCCCTCTTACACAAATATGTACCCAGAACCCAGTCTTACCCTGCTCTGCCAGGAGAAGGTTCCCTGAGTCAGAGTGAAGGCATGTTAGTAGGGCAATGCGGCATAGCTTACATTGCTTCTGAGCTGCTATCCCAGTTATTTGGATAAAGACAATTCAGGCTCTGGAAATGTCAGTTTGGCACTTTTCATGACCATTATTATTATTTTTAAAGGCCCCCTGACACCAACTCTAATTATATTAAAGGAACATTCATCCTTTTAAAAGTATTTTTATTTATTATGCTACAGTGCAGGAACGGCAGCTGCATTTTTCAGAGATATACAGATTGAAGTTTTTGTTAAACACTGGGAAGGAAAGAATGTTGCAGGCTGGAGGACAAATAAATTCACATATAATGTCAAGACTGAGGGTTATAAAGTTACTGAAGAATAACATGAAAGGCCAAAGGAAAAGTTAAATTGTGTACTAGCTTCCGTGTTACTGCACAATACAGCTTCATAAGGCTCAAAAACACTGATATGTGTTCCCCTCAGCAGCAGGAAAACTGAAGCAGCAGGCCATTTCCATTTTGTTTCTCTATATAACAAACAAGGAGTAAAATCATGTCCTCACTAATGTTTCTCTGTTGACTTCAGTAGAGCTAGAATTTCTCTCCATGTGTTAAGTATCAGAGGGGTAGCCATATTAGTCTGGATCTGTAAAAGCTGCAAAGAGTCCTGTGGCACCTTATAAACCAATAAAAGTATTGGAGCATGAGCTTTCGTGGGTGAATACCCACTTCGTCGGATGTATTCACCCACGAAAGCTTATGCTCCAATACGTCTGTCTATAAGGTGCCACAGGACTCTTTGCTGCCTCTCCATGTGTTGAGATTCTGAAAAAATGAAGAAATCAAATGAGCTTCATCCAGAGTTGGTTTAAAGGACTGGCATGCATGCTCCCAACAGAGAGTGGATACTACTTTTGAATTCACCAAAAGATAGATGCAGAGTGATGTGAAGCAATCCTTCGCTTGTGGGAGCTGAATGAGTCACCTCTTCCATGCTTTTGGCCCCTGCAGGCCTTGGGGTGGTTGGCCAATATTATGCTTCAGACTCAACTGTCCCACATAAAATGTAGTGCAACAATGAGGTATGCTTTGTCTTAAAATTTAAATGTAATTAAAAAAACTCTAAACAATCAAGTGAGCCTGAGGACCGCTAAACCATTTGCTTTTAAAATTATAATGTTTAACTGAGTGCCAGAGTGAACACAGAATTCCAGTTCTGGCTCTGTGGTCTGGTAACCAGTAAGATTCCATTGCTTCAAGATGTTCCCTTTGATATATAAAAGCCATTTTTAAAAATGACCCATGCTATCTCTCTGATTTGGACACCCTTCATGGTTGCAAATGCCAGCCAAGATTATTTAATTGTGGTACTCATCTTGCATCTCGCTAACAGCACATATTTTCTCTGACACTCCTTCTTTTGCATATCAGAGATGCTGTGCTTTGCTCACTCCATGTCATATGTAAAGATTCTCTGGTACTCAGGTATTTAGCTTGTCATTGCAAACAGTCTCACTAAACTAATGCATGTCTTTTGTCGTGATAACAAAGTGCCGTGCAGTACATACTAGTGCTGATCACATACTGCAAAATTATTCATGAATGAATGTCTTTCAAATAGAAGTAATTCACTTTGGCAGTATTCACAACCCATTTTTATTCACTTCATGAATATTTGTGCAAACAAAATGATTTTTGAAAGAATGTTGACAAAAATTGTAAATATGTCTCTGTAAGTATTTTCACAAGTATTAATGCTAGAAATGTTTGTGCCTCCCTCTTGAAAGTTCTTCCTACATTTGGGAGTCATCCAAACAGGGAGGCCAGACATGTGACTTAGGTGACCAATCAGAGAGTACAAAGAGCGAATTGTGACTAGCAAAGCATTAACAATAGTGAGTCATTTATAAGCAACCCATTGGCTCGTGCAAATATATTTCAATCTTTCCTCAAATAATTTTGAATAACAAACAAATTCACAAAAAATAAAGTCTGTTCTCAGATCATTCATGAACAGAAAGGGAGTTAATTAATCTAATGAAGTATTGTAAACAGTTTATTTAGCTCTAATCTGAACACACTGAAGTTCTTCTACAGGCAAGAATTCAAAGAAAGACAACTTGGACTTGATCCAAAACCCATTAAAGTCAATGGGAGTCTTTCCAGTGACATCAGTGGGTTTTGTGTCAGATTCCTTGTGCCTAAAGCAGCACTTCAGGAGACAATATTGTATGGGCTTGATACAGTACAAATCTGTAAGTATCACATAGAAGAAATTATCTCCCTCTCTCAGCAATTATCTCCTTGCAGCAATTTTACATATATAGAACTTTTCTGGGGGGAAGTTCCCAAATTACTTAATTATATAATTTCAGGATGATGAATTATGCTGTCTTGCATGGATTATGGATTGACTTTAACAAATAAAATACTAAATGGAATTTTATTAATTTCAAATGTCTGATTGGCTTTTGCTTTTCTAGTAATTACATTCAGATATTCATTTGAACTACCTAACCCATTTATTATAGATGTCTTGTTTATGCATTACTATTGCAGTAAGGTTCTGATCCATCAACACACATACTTATGTAAATCCATGGGAATCTTTTCTTTGACTTCAGTGAGAGCTGGATCAGGCACAAGTGTTTGAAATTAATACTTCATACTTAGGTTTTGCTGGACTGGGAATTAAATGCTGCATTCAGTTCTGTGCAAGCATATGCACGGATGACATTCACCCAAGAGTTCTGAAAGAACTCCAATGTGAAATTGCGAAACTACTAACTATGGTTTGTAACCTGTCCTTTAAATCGGCTTCTTTACCCAGTGACTGGAAGATAGCTAAGGTAATGCCAATATTTAAAAAGGGCTCTAGAGGTGATCCCAGCAATTACAGACTGGTAAGTCTAACGTCAGTACCAGACAAATTAGTTGAAACAATCGTAAAGAATAAAATTGTCAGACACATAGAAGAACATAAATTGTTGGGCAAAAGTCAACATGGTTTCTGTAAAGGGAAATCATGTCTTACTAATCTATTAGAGTTCTTTGAAGGGGTTAACAAACATGTGGACAAGGAGGGTCCAGTGGACATAGTGTACTTAGATTTCCAGAAAGCCTTTGACAAGGTCCCTCACCAAAGGCTCTTACATAAATTAAGTTGTCATGGGATAAGAAGGAAAATCCTTTCATGGATTGAGAATTGGTTAAAAGACAGGGAGCAAAGGGTAGGAATAAATGGTACATTTTCAGAATGGAGAGCAGTAACTAGTGGTGTTGCCCAAGGGTCAGTCCTAGGACCAATCCTATTCAACTTATTCATAAATGACCTGGAGAAAGGGGTAAACAGTGAGGTGGCAAAGTTTGCAGATGATACTAAACTGCTCAAGATAGTTAAGACCAAAGCATACTGTGAAGAACATCAAAAAGATCTCACAAAACTAAGTGATTGGGCAACAAAATGGCAAATGAAATGTAATGTGGATAAATGTAAAGTAATGCACATTGGAAAAAATAACCCCAACTATACGTACTCATAGACTCATAGACTTTACGGTCAGAAGGGACCATTATGATCATCTAGTCTGACCTCCTGCACAACGCAGGCCACACAGTCTCACCCATCCACTCCTGTAGCAAACCCTTAGCCTATGTCTGAGTTATTGAAGTCCTCAAATTGTAGTCTGAAGACCTCAAGCTGCAGAGAATCCTCCAGCAAGTGACCTGTGCCCCATGCTGCAGAGGAAGGCGAAAAACCTCCAGGGCCTCTGCCAATCTGCCCTGGAGGAAAATTCCTTCCCGACCCCAAATATGGCGATCAGTTAAACCTTGAGCATGTGGGCAAGACTCACCAGCCAGCACCCAGGAAAGAATTCTCTGTAGTAACTCAGATCCCACCCCATCTAACATCCCATCGCAGACCACTGGGCATACTTACCTGCTGATAATCAAATATCAATTGCCAAATGAATTGCCAAAATTAGGCTATCCCATCATACCATCCCCTCCATAAACTTATCAAGCTTAGTCTTAAAGCCAGATATGTCTTTTTCCCCCCACTACTCCCCTTGGAAGGCTGTTCCATAACATACAATATGATGGGGGCTAATTTAGCTACAACTAATCAGGAAAAAGATCTTGGAGTCATCGTGGATAATTCTCTGAAGACGTCCACGCAGTGTGCAGCGGCAGTCAAAAAAGCAAACAGGATGTTAAGAATCATTAAAAAGGGGATAGAGAATAAGATGGATAATATATTATTGCCCTTATATAAATCCATGGTATGCCCACATCTTGAATACTGCATACAGATGTGGTCTCCTCATCTCAAAAAAGATATACTGGCATTAGAAAAGGTTCAGAGAAGGGCAACTAAAATGATTAGGGGTTTGGAATGGGTCCCATATGAGGAGAGATTAAAGAGGCTAGGACTTTTCAACTTGGAAAAGAGGAGACTATGGGGGAGTATGATAGAGGTATATAAAATCATGAGTGATGTGGAGAAAGTGAATAAAGAAAAGTTATTTACTTGTTCCCATAATATAAGAACTAGGGGCACCAAATGAAATTAATGGGCAGCAGGTTTAAAACAAACAACAGGAAGTTCTTCTTCACACAGCACACAGTCAACTTATGGAACTCCTTGCCTGAGGAGGTTGTGAAGGCTAGGACTATAACAGGATTTAAAAGAGAACTGGATAAATTCATAGAGGTTGAGTCCATTAATGGCTATTAGCCTGGATGGGTAAGGAATGGTATCCCTAGCCTCTGTTTGTCAGAGGGTGGTGATCGATGGCAGGAGAGAGATCACTCCATCATTATCTGTTAGGTTCACTCCCTCTGGGGCACCTGGCATTGGCCACTGTTGGTAGATGGGATACTGGGCTAGATGGACCTTTTGTTTGACCCAGTATGGCCATTCTTATGTTCTTATATTTTACTTAATTTTTAGTCCTGTTCTATTTTTATTTTATATGCTAGCTATTTACAGCCCTTTCTAAAATAAACCACTAAAGGAAGTGTTAGATCTTAAAACGAGAAGATAAAATATGAAAAGAAAATTTATGCTGATGTGTAGGTTTTTATGAACTGTAGTAGGTGCAATTTTTGATTGACTTACAACTTGTCATAATTTTTTCTTACTTTGGAACTCTGAATTTATAAGCCTATTTTTAAAAACAGTTTACAGGAGAGCTGTGTTCTTTTGCTAGGTGGCATCGGGTAGCTATCAGTGTGAAGAAGAAAAGTGTTACCATGATTGTTGACTGTAAAGAGAAAACCACAAAAGCACTCAACAGGAATGACAGAGCAATTGTTGACGCCAACGGCATTACCGTATTTGGAACCAGGATTCTAGATGAAGAAGTTTTTGAGGTAAAAGTCCAGCATTAAATAATTGCTGTTAAATGATTTGGTGGTGAGCAGAGTTCCTGATGAAAGTTAAAATAGAAGCTTTTAGGAACTTCATATGGCAAATTTGGTACAACGCAGGATACTGAATCATTCCAACTCTCTCATTCTCTCTCCAAATTGATGTTCTGGGCTAAGCATAGGCAGCAAGGTGAATTCCAGCCATTTTGGAGGGGTGGGGGGTGGTGAGAATGTGCAGAAGTGCAGTGCGAGGAGCACATGTCTTGAAGGTACTCTGTATATCTTGGGTGATTATATTGTTCATTCTATTCATTCATTTTCCCAGTAACTAGAATATGCTTTAGCAAAAACGGAGTATACCTGTTTCTATTGTTGACAGGTCAGGAAGTGGAAAAGGTGAAATTAATATGTTTAAGGAAATGTGTGACTCCTAATAATGAGGTCTCTCTAGGCAGTATCACTACATAAAAGAGATTAACAGATCGATGTCATAAACCTCTTTTGGTTTCTTTTAAAATTCTGTTCTCTGCCAATCGAAACTGATTAAAGCTGGAGACAATGAGAATAGAATAGAGGAGCAGATAAATAGTTAACTCCTTTCACATACAGAGTTGCTCACCATAGGACAGATAAAGCCAGGATTAGGCCCATGGGCTTTTAGGCAACATGTATGCCTGAGACTCTACAGTTGGGAGAGGCAATGTGGCATGAAGGTATTGTGCTATGACTCTGTTTCCCTCAAAACCCAGGGAGTTCATACTCCACTGTCTTCTGAAGAGGAGTATTCTGGGACAGAGCTAATGGGTCTGAAGGTTGAGCCATGTTTTCTAGCATCTGCAAATGGATTTACCTGTAGTCACCATGCTACCTCCTCTCCTCAGATTATTTATATGCCTGGCAAGAATAATCTGCATATGTGGCTACATCAGGCTTGTGAAAGCTCTTTTGAGTCCTGCTGTGGGCATTCCTTTGCACTGTTATTTTACTCATTTTGGGGTCAAAATCTGAGGCCCACAATTTGTCTATGTTATTAAGTTGCCATGATCATGTTTAGTAGTATGTATGTAAACAAAAAAAATTCGGCATGAGAAAATGGGACATATTGTAAAAGAAAGCCGATGACTTGATTGTAGCTTATTTTCTTGATGTTTTACAAGTGAGTTTAGGTTTTAGTTTAAGTAATACACTAGTTATAAGTTCATTCTTACATATTTTGTGAAAAAAATTGCCTTTTAATTTCCATTGATACTCTACTTGTGTGTGGTCTGCAAAACCTCCCAGTATTTCTCTTTTTGTCTTACCTGTTATTGACTAAGGAGAGTCTTTTGATGTTTCAGTAGAGTGTTGCCAAGTATCATGTTTAGCTGTTTTAAAAATAAATAGAGGGACATGGAACTGTCTGGTTAAGTCGTCTGTGCTTGCTTACTGAAGCAAGTCAGGGGCCTAACAACTCTGGAGCTCTTTGATTATAATGCTACCACCTCTTATCTATGTATTTTTTAAATTTTTATATTTTAAACTTCCAGAAGTTTTTTGTGTCAAAGGAAGGTTAAGACATTCCCATGCAAACACTCAAAAAATCATAGCCTCATTGAAAATTTCCCTTGGCACTCTCAATCACAAAGGTTGTTGGCTTTTCAATCATATCACCACTTAGCTATTTTATCTAAAAAATAAATAATCCCTGTTGTGTCAATTTCTCCCGATATGCAAACACCTCCATTCCATTCCCTCCCCTTTGTTGCTCTATGCTGAACTCCCTCCATCCTTTCAAGTAAGACATTTTCCAAAAAAGAAGAGAAACAATACAATCTGTGTGTGAATCTCTCAAGCTGTCACCTCTTGGTTAGCAACTCTAACACGGGGCTGTGCAGTGACAAAGGTATTGCACAGCTAGGGTGACCAGACAGCAAGTGTGAAAAATCAGGACGGAGGTGGGGGGTAATAGGAGACTATATAAGAAAAATACCCAAAAATCGGGACTGTCCCTATAAAATCGGTCATCCTATGCACAGCGCAATAAAGTTAATGTTGTAAATGTTAATTTACATGGAATTAAGGACTAGATACGGAGACCAAAAATAAAGACATACATTCTGTTTTCACATACATTCATGCAACTCCCTGAATTCAATGCAGATATGTGGGTGTAATGTATCAGAATTTGGGCCAACCACTTAAACAATTTTTTTGTCTATTTTTTATTCCATGGAGTGTGCATGTTCAAAAATATGATAAACATGGGGCTAGCGATGGTTATCTAGATTTTTCAACAACATTTCTTACCCTGAATTTGCAAAGCAGTCTTTCAGTTCCACTTCCTAATCAACTCAGAAGAAAGTTGGTTATGACTCATTAAAAAAATAGTGTAGCTCTCTGTAAACCCTTTTTTTGGAATGTAAATATTCAGCACTGAGAACAGCAACATTTTTACAGCTTGTAGCATAGTTGCAGAAATGCACGTTCTTTTAGTGATTCAGTTTCTCAAGGGTACGTGACATGACATTGTAGCCCATTTCCCCTGGCTTCAACCAAGAGAATCAGTTACAGTACGTTTTTGTAAAATAGTGCCCAGCAGTATTTGGCTTAGGATAAAGGTTTTCACTTTGATTCAACCCTTAAAACCCCTTCTTTCGGGGGTGTCTTTTTGCTTCCTCTTTTATCATCCATCCTCCTTCCCCTATTTCTATAAGCAACAGCTTGCTCGAAAGCAAATGCAAAAGCCATTGTAAGGATTTGGTCTTACAGAGGGCTGTACAACTTGAAGAGTCTCATCCCCTACGGCATTCAAGGGTCCTGAGAGCAAGAATGGTGTCATGCTGAGCACTGAAGGGCAAGCCATTTTGGAAAAAAATAAAGATCTACTTATTTCCAGAGATAAATGTGAATGGAACCTTCTTCAAAGTGCTAAAATACCCTGATACACTTTCTGGTGTGTCCAGTTTTAGTTTCAGCCAGCATCTGAAGTGCAAAGCTCAGAAAATGAAATGAAATGTAAGAAATACCGTTCTTCTAGTATTTCTGTTAGGACTGGAAAAAGACTCTTGAGACTATCCCATTAATACTTGCTACAGGAGAGAACTCTGTTGCCATCAGCTCTGCTCTTGGCCAGCTGTACAGTGGATTTTTATTCTAGAAAAACCAGTCAGAGATGGGGGACTCATGCTAGACGCTGCATGCAAACCCCCAGACCAAACAGATGCTCCCTGACCCATGCACTGACACAAGAAAAAAACCCCAAGTTTATTTAGCTGCAGAACGTGAAGAGTTAGATGGTATTTAGTGTAAGTGTTTAGGATTCTGTAGTACAAAGGAAGTAGCTTCTCCTTTTTAAACTGCTTTGTAATATGACAACAAGGATGACTTTATTAGTTTGTATATATACACACAATCTAATAGGCTTTCCTTTGCACATGAAAGAAAATACTTCACAGTATACAGTCATCATTTGGTATTTACTACCACAAGAGGTCATAGAAGTCAACAGTGTAGATTCATTTAAGGGCAGGGGGTAATTTTATGATCAATAATGACATTTTTACTTATGCAAGCTAAACTCCTGATCTTATAAGCAGATGAGCACCCTCAATTCCCACTAAATTTGTTGGAAGTTAATGGCACTGACAGAGGGTTTGCTGCTCACTGCTAGCATGCCTCCTTGTGGTTGTTCTGGAGACTAGCTCACCCCTGATGTGACACACCCTCCTTTGGTTTCTCTCCCCTAGTCTTGCACACACTCTCTCTCCCTGGAGAAAAGGTTACTCCTTTCTCATCATTTAAAGTAGTCTCTTTTTGTGGCAAGGCCCTCCTACCAGCTCACTATAGTCCTCCCCTTCCAGGGTTTCAAAATCCCATTGGACAGCTGTCTCAGGCAGTCTTCTGCTCCACTGCCCAGTCTTTGCACTTCCACAGTGGCTTGTAGGGGAACCTAGCCCACTCACTACTTGGGGTTCCAGTCCAGGGACCCTAAAACCAGCAGACAAGATCTGCACTGTTCCAAACCTTGTGCTGTTTCCCAGCTCCTTCCTACTTTGTCTCTATCAGACTACCTCTCCAACCAGGGCATCTATTTTTTCCCCAGTTTCCTCTTTTCCTGCTATAAATCAATACCATGACCTCCACACCACAACCTCTTTCTTACAATCTACTTCCTAGTTTTATAACAGCTTAGCTTGCTCTTTGCCCAGCTGGGCTTCATCATCAATTAAAAGCTTGTCAGCCCTGACTCATCTCCAGGTGCAGCCTGTCACAGGGTTAATTGTCCCTTTCTCTCTACTCAGGCCTTGTGCGGGGTAGGTACCCCATCACAGGCACCCAGCACCTTGCTGTAACAGGCCTTTAGATAGATAATCAATTTTTAGCCTTCAGTGACCTGAATACTGCAGAGGTCAGGAAGGGTTGTCCCCTTTTACCCCTAACCCTATACAAACAACATTGCTCAAGTGGCCAATTGCACTATTAGAGTAATTCACTTCCTGTTAGGCATCAAGCAGCAGGATTTGATGGATTTGATGGATCAATGATTTGACTCATTAGAGCACATCCTGTATACTGATGTCCTCTGAAAGGGCATTTCTAAACCCCTCTGGCTTAGGCTTGTATACACGCTTACAAACCATTGCCAGAACTAGATATTGTAACACGACATAATGGTGGCACTTCAGTTTGGCTTTGATGTGTCTGGGGATTCCTCTTTCAGTCAGGTTGCTATGTGGTGAATTTATTTAGAACTCCAAGAAATGACTGCAGCTAGTTTGTGAAACATTTTAGAAAACACACTTGTATCACTGTAAATAAATATTCAGGATAATAAAGTGGTTGATTTTTTTTCTAGCTAGGTTATTTTACAACTTATGGCTCAAAGAAATGTAAAGCAGTCATTTGATAGCATTTGGGAATCAGCTCTCTTGCTGTCTGATTCCTTGGACATTTACCATAAGTCTTACCCCCCTTTCTGCTCCCACTGCTCTCCTTTGTCTTCTGTGCTGTTCTTGCTCTTCCCTTCTGATCTTGGCTCCCTCTCTGTTTCCATCACAACTTGCTGTTTGTTATGGTATATTTGGAAATTTTAAACTCACAATCCATTTAAAATATGTAGTTTGCAATTTCCTTTTGCTAGAGACGATAGGTTTTTGATTCTGTTCTGGGTAGACACATACACTTGAAAATATCCAAATTATATCCAAATTATAGGCACAATACTGCAACTCTTATTTATGTGACTAATCCTTATGTATACATGTATTTTACTTTTTTATTCTGTGCCATTCTGGGCATCTTCTCTCTAGAGTAAAGATTGTTTTTCCAAATGAGGGTTCCAAGATTGGGCCCTATCCTTTTGTATTTCAATTGTATTCCTAGCATATATGACCACTTGAGGAAAATTTTATGGCTTATGCAATGCAGGGTGTGACTCCAGATGATCATAATGGTTTCATCTGGCCTTAAAATCTATGAATATACTAAACATAGTATTCTTGGATGACTTAACAGACCAGTGCAAATATTGTATAGATGGAGTTTTTATGAATTCATTGAAAACTGCGTCTTTGTTTTTACTTTAAAAGGGAGAGGTAAACAGCAATTTCAGGGCTGTACTGAGAAAATAATACTGGTTTTAAAAAATGTTCAATACATCGTAGGAAATTTGAAACATATTGTCTTAAGCATTTGCCTCCACTTCTGTTTCATTATGAGGGTCTTTGCAATTTAGAAGTTCATCTGCCCCTGCTGCTTGTTCTTCACTTGAAGTCCTAAGCCAATATTTTATGACCTCGCAGTTGATTACTATTGAGATTACTGTGATGTCACAAACAGAGGATACTGACTTGAAGTGGGGATTAAAGCAGCAGGAGTAGACAGATGCTTAATAAACAAAGACCTTGTTGTCATGAAAGTATCTTATTAAATAACAGAAGCAAAGAAGAATACTTTCTAACCAGAATATTTTTGTAAGGTGCCTACTGTGACCCTCTTACTCAACTAAGTAGACCCATAGACTTCAATGGGATTATTTTGAAAGTGCTCATTCATAGAAGGATTGCACAGTGTAGCACAAAGTTTCCGATACGCCATTTAAAACTAATCTTTTGTGGGTTTTCAAATACACAACATGATAAGCATTGCTTTGTAAACCAAAACTCCAGAAATAGTTACTACAAAAAAGGCAGCGTCAGAGTATTGTAGGGGAAGAAGAAATGAAACAATTCACCGGTTTATGGCTTTGATATAAAAATACTGAAATATGTCTGAAGTATGTTTGTAGTTTAAATACTTCATAAATAGCAGGGATCTTGTAATATTTTGCCAGCTTTAAGGATTTGTCACTCTTCATTTAGTATAGTTGGTGTGAACAAGAGGTATCTTATAATAAGTCATTAACTAACACAGTCTTTATGCAGAGATTTCCCTATAGAGATTTTTTTTCTTCCAAAAATGTGTAGCTTTCACATTGATAGAACATGCATCGAATCCTTATGTTATAGGAAAGAACTATGGGTCTAATGCGGCAGCATATAAAACTGGTTTAAAGCCAATGGGAATATTGCTTGCAAAGGTTCTGCAGGGGTGGGCCCTATGGATGTAATCCTTGATAATAAAGGATAAAGTGAGCTTTATACTGGATTTTAACCTGATTTCAATTAAAACAAAAGTGGGCCTAATCCAGAAGGCATCCAAAGAAAAATTAAGTGTCTGTGAATTTATGCCAATTTATTCCATGCAGGGGAATCAGAATCCTTCATATATCCCTGTGCAGGGTACCCAGATGTTGGGTCCAGCTGCATAGGAGCAAATGGGGCTACTTGCCTGCTTATCTACTCAATGGAGCAGGTAGGTATGAAATGTAGAAGGCCTCGGCTCTGTCCCCCACTGGCTGGCCAGAATAGCTGAACCAGTGCAGTGGAGATGGGCTATTAATATAATGCTGGTACAAACCAGCAGTAAATTACTGCTATCAGAATAAAGCACAGTGTGTTTCTGAGTCACAGCCTCCTTGACTCCCGGGTTACTGCAGCTTATGTACCACCACTTGTTCAGGACTGTGCCAAAAGTCAGTGTAGCACTTAGAAGCTTAAGTTTATTTTAACTAGGAGAATGTGAAGATACCAATTCTGACTGAACCCCCATTCTGATTCCTACATATGGGTTTCCTAGAATAACATTTAGTCTGTGTATGTTTTCTCAGTTACACTTTCTATGAAATCACCCTTACAAATAGCATTCTGTCAAAAGGATCAGCTTTCAAATGTTTACATTTACAGCTGAATAACTCATGTTTGAAAACAAATGGGACATAAAGCAAAATATGTGTAATAGATTCTGGGCACAAGTGTCTAGAAACAACCTTCATGCTACAGACACCCGGAAATGCTGCCAGCTTTCAGTTTATGAAAGAAAAAGTGAAAAAAATGAAAATTCTTCCATTTCAAAGACATCTAATAAAAAGAAGCATTCTTTTCAAAAGCTTACAACTTGGCTTTTTGTTGTTGTTCTTTTTTTACTGGAGGGATATTAGGGGTTTTTTGTTTGTTTTGTTACGTTTCCAAATTCAAACAAGCATGGAAAAAGAAAAAATGTTTTGCTTTGACTATACCTTCCCCCCTCTGTTTAGAAAAAAAGAAAGTCAGACTTCTGGTAATTGCTTAGAGTTCAAGTTTATTTTTGAGGAATCTGGAATTAGTTTGCATTTACTCAGGAAGCCAAGAACGGTGCATACAGTTTATCATTCAGTGTATTGTAGTGTTTATAATTCAGTGTATTGTTAACAGTTTGACATCAATAGTGTGCGTATTAGATAATTTCAGATTTTCTAAGAAGTGCAGTGAATGAAGTTCCAAAGATAAATAGCAATAGAAACTGTTTTCAGGTGTTTGTCATATAATTGTATTAAGGAAGCACAGCCCCCATCTCAGCTCTACCATTTAGTAGAGAGGATCACTGCAACCGTACCCTGTGGGTTTTGTAGAGAAAGACCCTCCCCTCATGGTTAATATAGCTTTGCTGTAAATATCTCAGTTTTGTGAGGCAGGGAACATGGTAGTACAGTATCTTCAAAGTCAAAGGCACACCATCTTATTAAATGCAAAGTAAGGATATTGACTGCATATTATTAATTTGCATACAGTTATCTTTCTGAAGACTAGATGATCTCTGGACCCATTTGCACATAGGGTAGGAACAGAGAAGCACAAGATCTTTTCCTGCCCTGCCCTATGCTCATGTCTCCATGCTTAGGAAAGAACAGGGTGTGCTGCTTCCATAGACCACCTGTGGGACACACTGCCCCAAAGGGAGTGAGGAGGAAGTATGATCATGCCTTTGCCCTCCCACCCCCATATTGTTTCACACAGTGGGACCAGACATCCTATGAGGTATCCTGCGCTGTCCCCTGAACATCAGAGAGTTCAGAGAAAAAGTCTGCCAGAGGAATAGTCCCTCTCTGGAGTTTCCCCAGGGTGATACAGATCCATTCCACATCCCACCTAAGTCTATACCTCAAAGGCATGATCTAGCCCTAGAGTTTTAGGAGAATAAAATAATTAGAGATGGACAAAAACAAACTAGCACTCTAGTGTCTGTGAAATGTTGAAGACTCAGGAAAAAGGCAATTTCCTGCACCCCAACCCTGTGCCCCAGTTACTATATTACATATATAATCAAGAAAAATAAACCTGAAAGCCAGTGAGCTGGGATTACTTATTTAACCAGGGGAATTCTTGCACAATGTTGAGTTGACTGTCACGTTTGGGATTGGAGAAAAATTACCATATACATTATATTGACAAAGACCTGGGGTGCCGGGGCTGCCTTCTTGTAGAATGTTGAGTTGCATGTAACCATTTTAGGGGTGCCAGGTGTTCGTTTTTTGACTGGAACACCCGGTCAAAAAGGGACCCTGGCAGCTCTGGTTGGCACCACTGACTGGGACATTAAAAGTCCAGTTGGTGGCGCAGTGGGGGCCTGGGGCTAAGGCAGGCTCCCTGCTTGCCCTAGCTCCACATGGCTCCTGGAAATGGCTGCCAGGTCCTTGTGGCCTCTAGGCACATGGGTGGCCAGGGAGCTCCGTATGCTGCCTCCACCCCTTGGGCCAGCTCCACATCTCTCATTGGCTAGGAACCATGACCAGTGGGAGCTGCAGGGGTGGCACCAGTGGGTGCAAAGGCAGAGCGTAGAGCCTCACTGGCCTCCCAGGCACCTAGGGGCCGCACTGACCTGGCAGCCGCTTCCTGGGAGCTATGGTAAGCGCCGCCAAGACCTCTCACCCCTTTTGCACCCCAGCCCCATACCCCAGACCAGAGTCCTCTCCCATACCCAAACTCCTGGAGTCCATCCCCACTCTCCAACATCTTGCCCCAGCCCTGAGCCCCAACCCCCTCATCCCTGCCCACACCCCAGATCCTGCACCCCAAGCCAGAGTCCTCACCCCCCCTCACCCCAACCCCCTGCTCCAGCCCGGAGCCCTCTTCCATAGCCCAAACCCCTCATCTCTGGCCCCACCCCAGGGCCCACACCTCCAGCCAGAGCCCTCACCCCCACTTTCCGCAGTCCAATCCCCTGCCCTTACCTGAGGAAAGTGAGTGAGGGTGGGGGAGAGCGAGCAATGGTGGGAGGTGGATGGAACAAGAGGGGGCGAGGCCTCGGAGAAGGAGTGGGGCAAGGGAGGGGCCCCGGGGAAGGGGAGAGGTATGGGGCTGGGCAGGGTGTTCAGTTTTGTATGATTAGAAAGTTGGCAACCCTAATCTGTCTCTTGAGCAGTGGGTGTATGGGAGACTACTCCTGCTCTGAGTGTTGTTTAGCATTCACTGGGCATATCCATTGCTGCTCAATATCCTGGATGAACGAAGGAGCCTTCCTTTCATCAGCCCTTTGAGATCACTACTGCTCATTAGTTTCTCAGGCTGGCGCCTGGAAAGAGGAACTACCACTAAATTACAAGTATATTATGCAGTTTTGCTTCTTATAATAGAATGTGTTTCAGGGTTGGATCTGATCAGGAGGGAGACCTCCAAAGAAACAAATGCTACAAGATGTGCTTGGTATGGGGCACATAGCACTATTCTTTTGGCTGTCGTTACTGACAGTGCATCATGTTGTTTATGGGGAAATGTGTGATGTGCAGATGTTTGGATGAGAAATGAAATTGGATTCCTGAAAACTCACTGACAAAAGAACAAATTCCAGTTTGGGCTACAGTAATTCCCCCCAGCAGTTTCAATTACATATGATATCCTTGACTTCCTGTCTTGAGTAGTATTGCTGTCCATCTCTAAGAAATTGCTGCATTCTATCCAGAGGTGGCTACGTTTCCTTGGGATGTATGTGAGTAGCCGATTGTGTGTAAGATCTAAGGACAGCTTTGTTCCATGTTGCAAAGATAAAAAAAAATTATTATGAAATAACAAATCTTTTCTTAAAGCGCAAAATATGCTAGTGTGAATATGGGGTTTCAGCATCAAGAGGACATTGATTTCTATGGAAACTTGGGCCTGTATAGAATTTTGTTTTCACAATTTATTGCTTTCATAATTTATTGCTTTCACAGTGCTTCAAGTTGGCAGGCTTTTAGTAAAACGTCTTGCTGTTAATATTATGCAATGGACCTGGCGTATGGAATATTATATTAAAGGCCAGCAGAACTCTTCAGTCCCTCAGGCTTTTGCAGGAAGATTAAATGAATTCTGCAGCAGGTTTTTCTAAATTCTATAGTAATAATATCCAGGCTGTCTAGACTGCTGTTATTTGGAATCTACGGCTTTACTGTCAAACAGCTAATTAGAGGAGGTTGGCATGTATCCAGAGCTTTAGGGTTTCTAGTGATTTAGTGAAGATTCTACTGCTAGATGAACAGTTTGAAAAAGCACCTTGGAATTGTTATACCTTTACCAGTATATGAAAACCGAAGATACTGGTGTTTCTCTCTAAGGTCCTCTTCATATGGTGACTGGCACTAGTTTTGTTATGCTTCTGTTACCATCCAGTTAGTCATGCTAAGAAATAATTGATAAGTGTTGGGTTATCTTTAATTAGGACGGGGAGGAGACCCCCAAATGCCACATGGACTAAGCAAATGGCTGGCAACAAGAAGCTTCTCTATTACATTATCATCTTTACCAGTGACTGACTTTAATAATAAAGTGCACTTATTGATCACATTACAAACAATGTTAGTAAGTGAATATCAATATCCCTATTTCATATACAAGGAAATGAAGGTTAGAGAGGTTAAGTGACGTTACACAGGTTACAGAACAATTCATTATCAGAATCAGGATTGGAATCCTGGTCTGTTGACTCTTAGTACTATGTCTTATCCCCTTAATCATAATGCTATCCAGGCAAGTTAGTTATTTCACCTCACTGTATCTTAGGTTCCCCATCTGAAAATCTGTGACTATGGGCTTGTGTCAAAGACCACTGAAGTTAACTGAAACACTTCTGTTTACTTCTGTGGGCTTTGGATCAGATTCAGTGGTTTTAATTATAAACCAAATCCCCAAATACAAAGGAATTAAGATGTCCACAGCCATGTAAGCATCACTATTCCCACTATACAGTTGAGGGTCAGTGGAGATGAATGAATCACTTACCTTGACATAGAGATTTAGGCACTGGTTCTGATATTAACTTAGGCCCTAATTCAGCAAGCTACTTAAACTCATGCCTAACTTTAAGCACGTCAGTAATCCCATTCAGTTCAAGGGAGCTATTCATGTGCTTAAAGTAGGGTACATGCTTAAGTAACTTGCTGAACTGGAGTCTTACTATATGACCTAGGCTATGTCATTTAGCCTCCCTAGACCTCAGTTTTCTCACCTCTATAATGGAGGTAATGACATTTACCTGCTAAACAATGTTTCAAAAACTTATATATAAGTTTATCATCATTGACCCAGAGTAAAGCAGTCTTTATACCGTCCTCTTACCCATCTCTAATATCAGATCCTGTAGGAAGAAGGAAGGGAGGCCTGGTTCAGCAAAGGCACCAAACCTCTGAATTTGGAAAACTCCTTACACGGCATCTGTACATCCTTTCATGGATAGGATTACCCGAATTAAAGCAATGAGCTGAAATTGTGAGGAAATTTTGCATAATTGTGACTTTAGTGCCACTCAAACTGTTAAATGGAATGAGAACCTCAATGGCATATAGTAATCAGATTGTCTGTCTCGGTAAACTCTGTCTGCATCCTTTCCTCTGAGCCTCCATTAGATTTTTTAGCTCATCTAAATTCCTTTTAAATACAATCAACAACACTATGCAGTCCAGTCTCTGCTCTCCCTGTTGAAGGAAGAGGTTTGTATATTTCCTTCCACTTCTGCAACTCTTTTCTCATGTGTCCCCTCTCATATTTTTTTTGCTATGAGACTCATCTTTTGTCCTGCAAATTTTATTCAAGGATAGAGCAACACAGGGATCATTTAGGTGCCTAAGTACAGATATAGAGTCTGATTTCCAAAAGCGTCAATGACCCACAGCTCATGTTAACTTCAGCTAAAATTATGGGTACTCAACACTTCTTCAAATGAGGCCATTAGGAGACAAATTCAGGGACTTGGGTTTGAAAGTTTAGGAAAATTGAATACTTACAGATTGTTCACATGGCTGAAATATGTTGTCATAAAGACAAACATTTACAATCAATGAATTCATTTGTGAAAATCAAAGTCTCCTTGTGGATAATTCTTAAACAGAAAACAAAGGTATATTTGTCAGATATATGGCTATTAAAATATTACCCAAGACTGATTACTGTAATGATATTAAGGCATTTAGATTGTAGATGCCAGATGGAGTACCAGCTGAATGTGCATGTGGAGTCTGATCTTGTAGGTTGGGATGATATTGTTGACCAATCTGTGGTGCCATCTGTTCAGTAATAACTAGAACAGTGGTATCAGAACAGCGCTTCCAGCATTCATGATAATATATAAACAAAGGGTGTCACCCTGCCTTCAAGGACAATTTCAGTACAATATACAAGTATTCTAAGAAGCCAAGACGCCAATCAGAATACAAACAGCATTACCTCCTAGCACAAAGGGAATATGTTTATTGGAGGAAAGAGGGAACGAAAAGGGAAAGGTAATTCTCAGTAAAACAAACAGAAAATCAATCAATGTATTGACACCTCCCACATTTCTGGCTGGCTGGACCACTGGGTCCTGAGACCTCAGAATGGTGGCCATAGCTGCCTGAGTAGAAATGGAATGCTCTCTAACTGTTTTTGAGCTCCCCTTTTATGTGGACCTATCCCTGGCAGATGGGCAGTGCTGGAAAGTGCAATCAGTGGATCAGGAGTATCTTTAAACAATTTTCAGGAATCTAAACCAAATGATAATAACAAAGAGTTTTTTGTCCTGTATAAATGTATAGTCCTACACAACGGTCCCATGCCAAAATTCTGTGGTATGTAAGTCCAGTGCAAAGCAAAATCCAGCCTTCAGACTGTCTTATGCCAATGGCTTTGCTTAAACTTAACTATCTATCTAAATAGACAGTGGCTTCTGAGGTATTCCCTGGTGTACTCACAACAGCTGCCACAGTGTGGATGCTGATCTACATGAGCATCTCAAGAACACAAGCAACTGGGTAGTCCACAGCAGGCTACCTGAACTGGGGATTCTTCATAGTCTTTGCCTTTTTTTCACCCAAGGAAGAGAGCAGGGCTGCCCAGAGGGAGCGGGCAAGTGGGGCAATTTGCCCCAGGCCGCGGGCCCTGCAGGGGCCCCCACAAGAATATAGTATTCTCTAGTATTGCAACTTTTTTTTATGGAAGGGCCCCCTGAAATTGTTTTGCCCCAGGACCCCTGAATCCTCTGGGCAGCCCTGGAAGAGAGTGCTGGCTGGAGTCCAGCAGGATAAGGGCCAGGGTCTTCAGAGAACTCAAACTATCTGGGTTCCTCCCTACCAAAACTGACTTCTTTGGTTGTTTGCTCCCTCTAGCTTGCCCCTTCCCTTCTCTCACTCAGTATTGATCTGGCTGGGGGAAAGGGGAGGCACAGCAGAGCATAAGAACAACTGTTTACTCTTTCCAGGAACACTTAGTACTGCAGCTTCAGGTATTAGTCATACACTGACTATGCACAGCCACTCTCAGGAGTAAGTTGCACCTTTAAGGTTTACCTTAAGAATAATTATGATAAATATTTAGCACATACATAGTACTTTTCATGTATAGGTCTCAAAGTACTTAACAAAGATCAGGAAGTATTAATAGACTCATTCTACACACAGGGAAAGTGAGGCACAGGGAAATTAAGAGTCTTATCCTACATCATGTTACAGAGTCAATGACAGAGCTGGATGAGAGGTCACATGTCCGTTTGCTAGACTGATGTATCTATCAATACACTTCTAACAATATTTATAGAATTATTCTGACAACTGATCTGACAGCCTATGAAGTAAATGCAATACGAGACAGTTACAGTTTCACTGAATAAAACTTTTAGCATTAACAAGTATGTAGATTTCAGGTGCATATTCAGTTACTGCAAATTAACTAAATATATCAGCTCAGATAATATGATAAACAATTTGGCAAATATTGTATGAATATATTAAATGCTTTGGTAAATATTGTAGAAAAGCAAAGGTTTTTTTAGTTATGAGCAGAGCTAAAAGGATTTGGGGGGGTTGCTTTCTGTAACTTTTCCTTTTATATGGAAACAATACTGTATAAAGTTGTTAATTTCTCCAAAATATGTACATGGAAAAATTTTCAACTACTGTTAATTAAAAAAAAAAGCTATTAAGAGGTTTACAGTCACTTTAAACGCTTTGAGATAATTGTGAATTTTCACAGCTCTTTTGTAAATTTTGCATTTGCAATATTAATTTATTAACTTGCAAAAGCAAACTGGTAAGGGGATTTTTTTTTAATTTTTGTAAAAACAGAATAAAATGTTGTTGTTAAGGTACATGTTTAAAAATATCAAGTAATAGAATCACCAAAAAAACCCTAAATTCCATTTCAGGAAAAAAATTATACTTATGGGATTTGATCTAGAACATATGCTAAATTTCAACAAGATTATATTTGTGCCTGAATAATAAACCCATGAAAATAGGATTTTATAGTGGACATGTTGGCAGATTTTCTTTAAGTAGTTTAAATGGTGTCATTACATTAAGAAATAAACTAGGAAACCAGAAAGCTTGCCTTAAAAAATCATCAACATATGAGTCTTGCAGGGGCTCTCAGCAGTGCTATTTTTGCTGTCCAGAGTAGAGGGTCTTTTCTGGTATGATGTTGTTTTTACACATTATACATAGGGATAGATAAGAAAATAACATTCTGTATTAACTAGTAGAATGTCTGTTTTGATACATTTCATATTGTATTTTCAGATATCACTTATTGTAGTTCCATTTCTCATTGAAAGAGACCATGATTGGGTTTGATTTTAGCTTTTTTGTCTTTTTCTTTTTTCTGTTATTCTCTGTTTTGTAGTACAGTTGTGATACAAACTCTTGGAATTACAGTGCTGATCGCTTGCATGCTGAGCTTCATGCTGGCAGTAGGAAGTGCCCCGAATTAAATCCTAGGAATTTAGACTAGTTGTTCCCACTGACCAAGTATGAAAACTGCATGAAAATGATAGCTCAGAAGTTGTACTTTCCCAGCCCCCTCACTTCCAAATAGATAAAATGTTCAAGCAGAGATTTACAGCTAGTCCAGTTGATATAAAATTACCTAGCTCTTCAATCTGACCAACAATAGACTCATAGACTTTAAGGTCAGAAGGGACCACTATGATCATCTAGTCTGACCTCCTGCACAATGCAGGCCACAGAATCTCACCCACTCACTCCTGTAACAAACCCCTAACCTATGTCTGAGTTATTGAAGTCCTCAAATTGTGGTTTGAAGACCTCAAGCTGCAGAGAATCCTCCAGCAAGTGACCCGTGCCCCATGCTGCAGAGAAAGGCGAAAAACCTCCAGGGCCTCTGCCAATCTGCCCTGGAGGAAAATTCCTTCCCGACCCCAAATATCACTCACTCACTCATGCCCGTCACCCCAATCGGGGTATGGGCCGCCAACCACAGATCTCCAGAGTCTTCTATCCAGGGCCATTTGCTCTAGCTGGTTCCAGGTATAGCCCATTTTTTTGCTATCAGCCTAAAGGTCGCGTCGCCAGGTATTTCTTGGACGGCCTCTTTTCCGCTTGCCTTGGGGGTTCCACCGCAGTGCCTGTCTGGTGATGTATACCCCAAATATGGCGATCAGTTAAACCCTGAGCATGTGGGCAGGACTCACCAGCCAGCACCCAGGAAAGAATTCTTTGTAGTAACTCAGATCCCACTCCATCTAACATCCCATCACAGACCACTGGGCATACTTACCTGCTGATAATCAAAGATCCAAAGTGCCTGGCCTGGGGCAGGACATTAGCAAAGCAAGGGAGGGGTGTGGCAGTGACATCACAAAGACCTTTTGCAGGACCTCAGACTATTGGTCAAAGGTGGTAGGGAGGTGGTGACCTCACAGAGAGTTGCTGACATCAGCCAGGCAGGACAGGGGCGAGGAGCCAGGGAAACCTCAGAGACCGCTGTGGCTTTGCTTCAGCAAGTCTCCTTCTCCAGGTCTCTCTTTGAGGACTGAGAGAGTATTCGAGTTCACGTACGTGAGCGCCAGGAGGAACCTCTTTCGAGTTTTCTCCTTCCCTTTTAGTGATTTTACTGGAAAACAGACGTCCCTGTTTAGAAGGTAAGAGCCTCCTCGAGGTTTGAAACCTGTTCAGTCTGATCCATCTGGTGACATTTGGTAAAGCTGTCATTCAGAATAGCAGAAGCAATACATACAAATAAATGTAATTAAGTCAAGAAAACTTAAGCATGAATAACTAATGTGTATCTGTTGTCTCTGGTAGATTACAGGACTATAAAGACTAATGGAGTGGCAGGACCAACTGTGAATTAATTAAAGTATAAAAAAATAAGATTAAAACATTAAAGAAGAGCTTTATTTGCTTGATGGTGTTACAAGCAGATCAATTACTAATAAGTTGAGAATGTATTTCTTAATGATTTTACTGATATCATAGGAATTTTATTCTGCCTTTGAAATGCATTAATAAGTCCCATTAGCAGTTATGGGAGCTGAATGTGTTTAGGGACAGCAAACGAGACTTCAAGAACATGTCCTCAACTTTGGAGTTACAAAAAAAACTGTGTTATGTTGACAATAAATTGTTTTTTTGATACAGTAAGTGGATTAAATGCAATTATATTTCATCATATTGGTTATTCACAAATTATTTCCCTTGATTATTTTACCATCAGTGGTGTGTGACTTTCACCTAGATGACATATTTTTTGCTCCCTGACTGGATAACCAAAACATTAATAAACAAGTGGAGGAAAAAAGTATTTTAAAATGGCTGTTCAAAAAATTCTAGAATGCACTCCTGGTCTCATTGAGGCAATGGCAAAAAAAGTCTAAATTTAAATTAAATCATCTATAGATTATTTAAATGTTATTTGATGCATAAAATGAAGCATCTGATATATGCTTTATGCTTCCTGTTTTCTTCTGTGACGTGCAATGGTGATATTTGTTTTTGTTAATTTAATCTATTTATGCTGATCTGCAGGGTGATATCCAGCAGCTATTGATTGTAGCTGATCCCAGAGCAGCGTATGACTATTGTGAACATTATAGCCCAATCTGTGATTCCCCTGTCCCCAATGCGCCTCAAGCTCAAGAACCTCAAGTTGATGAGGTGAGTAATTACTTATGTATTACTAGATTTATTGCACATTAGCAGTTGTGCTGGATACATATTACCTGGGGAACATTTCATTGCAGCTAAAGAGCATTCATTGTCCTGGACATGCAGGAAGAAAGACAAAATGCAAGGGAGGAGGTTACAGGGGGGTGTATGTGTGACTACTCAATACCTGTTTATCTTTGGTATTTCTAAGGCGCTTTTCACTATGGCCAAGTCTACAATTAGAAGCTTACAGTGACACAGCTGTTCTGTAACAGCTGTGCTGCTGGAAGAGTGCTTGTGTAGCTGCGTTATGCTGGCGGGTCTCCTCTGCTAGTGTAAATTGGAATAGCTCCCTGGACTTCAGTGAAGCTACACCAGCTGAAACTCTGGTCCATTAGGTCTCTGGAGGCATTGGGTATCTTGGTAGATTAATGAGGTAGTGGTATGATGTCCTTACATCTGGGTGTGTGACTGAGAAGTGTAATGAGTTGCTCTCTTGGGGCAGCCACTACAGTTGCCTGCAGTCTCATTCCTTAACGTGCACGTAAACATTTTAAATGTATTGACCTCCCGCCAGTGGCTTCTGTCAGACATAGTCTAGCTGGATGCATTTTGAGACTAAATTAATTAAGATATTCATATTAAAACACAATTAGACAACACAACCCCCTTCCCTCCCAAGAGTCATCAGAGGCCACACACCATATTACAGTTTGGGGCCTCCAAATCCTCAGTGTATTTGCAGATTGGAATTGTGCTTTGAACTTAAAAAAAAAAGCCAGATATGTGCAAAACAACATTATCACCTAACATCACCGCTCCCTCTCCGGGCCAAGAAATAACCCATTCCCGAGAAGGAAGAACTGTAGGCAGTACTAGAAAGCAGGGAGCTCATTTATAAGAATCTTCTCTTATCTAAAGCTCCCCTTGAAGAGCTGGAGTTAGGTTTTTTTTAAGTTATTAGAACGGGCTTCTGTGGTAGATCAGATTTTCCCATAGAAAAGTGCCCTGCGTCCCCACCACCCTAATCTCCAAAGCAGAATCTGCTCCTTACTAAGGCTAGTATGGCCCACAAAGTTGCCTTTTTCCCCCGGCTCAGGCTACTAGAGGTGGAAACTAGGTCTAGCCATGTGTCTTGCATGCACCCACAAGTGCCCTACTGAAGTCACATGTATAATCAAGACCTAAATCTAGAGTGTGAATTCCTACTGGGTGTGGCTGCTGCTGAATTATTAGATTATAAAACATCATTTATAAGGCATGTAACATCTGCCATGTGAAGCAGTGCCCAGGGTAGCATGTGCATGCTCTCAATCATGAATGAATATAAAATTATTGTTTTAATTGCCCACAGTCATAATATTATGTATATACTATGCCACAGCTAAAAGTTGGACGGTGTAGGCAGCAGCAGCAGCTGTTGGGAGATAGTATTCACCTGTAGATTGTACAGATTGTACAGATGTATAAAACCTTTTATTATAACTGTAATACCTACATGAATGTACACTTATATATAGTTACGTCAGTGATCATACACAGTAGATATATATTTAGTGTATCCTTTGATTGCCAAACATAATCCAGTAGATTGAGAAAGGATCATACAGTTTAAAATGGTTTTGCACTATTCCACTTGAACACACAGTGGAGACTTTAAACTTGTTCAACACTTAATGCAGCATTTATGGCCCAGTCCAAGGCCCCCTGAAGTCAGTGGGAGTCCTTTCAGTAACTTCAGTGGCCTTGCATCAGGCCCTCAGAGTTTGATGTCTTGTTCATTTGCTTTTGTTAAGGCCTCTCATTCACACTTTGGTAATTAAAAATAAAATAAACACACATTCCTGGGTCCTTGGAGGTTTTGCACTATGTCTAAAAAGAAAAATGTAACTTTCATAAAATAAAACTGGTAACATGAAATTTTAAAGTGAATTCAAGGGACAGAAACTTAAAAAAATTAAAGAAAATGTTTTACTTCTGGCTGCCCATTTAGTGCTGGAGTCCTGCTAGTGACTAAAAAGGACATATGGTCATCCAGCTGACAACCAAGAGCTCAGACATGCAGCTTTGCTCACGTGAAAAGTCCCAATAAAGTCCATGGATTCCTTTAAAATGTATTATTGGGCATCTGAAATAATCATAGAAAGTCAGCAATGCTATTGCTGAGACTGAATGACTTTCATACCAACAGTTCTTGCCTGGCTTCAGTCCTTGATTAAATCTAGATTCAGAAAATTGGCCAAACCAAGGTATGTACTGTTAGAAGATATAGAAGAGAATTTGTCAGGAGTATGTTGGCAGGGCATCATTACAGGAACTGATACTTTGACCAGAGCAGAAATAGACAAAAGTGTGCACTTGTAGAGTACTTTAATATATGTCCCCAATATCAACTACAAAGACTGGAGGAAGTGTCTGTGTTCCATGAAAGAGAACCTGAAATGGGGATAGGGTAAATGAAGTTTGTGCTGTTGCACCTAGAAAATTAAAGCTCATTCAATTTGATACCACACGTTTCTTCACTAACACTTCTCTGAAACCTCCTGAGTTGTCCATAAACAGGAAGATTTAATCTGGGAATACAGATGAATTTGTAGACCACAGGAAGAAATGTCTGAAGAGCAAATATCTGTTAAGAAGATGTAGGCCTTAAGTGACCCTGAGAATTTACTTGTGACCACTGTGTGACCTCTACAGCATAAGAAGCATTTGCTCTTTTACAACTAGTGATTTGGAATATCAGTTTTGAATTTGTCTCAGATGATTAACCTGAGAGTTTGACTCTGCTCTAGTCTATAGATTTATTGGTTGCTAATTCTGAATGACTGTTTCAGCAAAGGTTTTTTTAAAATGCTGTTTTAAAGTAGAAGTAAAAAAGAGAGAGGAGAGTAGGATTAATGCTCAAAGCAGAAAAAAATTTGGGTTTAAAGATGTATTTTTTTATCAATTTCTTGACCTTTTGGAATCTTCACACACAGTTCTTGCATAATGTTTTGGCACTAGAAAAGGGATAGTGAATTTCCCAATTTATTTTCTTCACAACTTGGAAAGTTTTTCTTTTCTAGCAAGTGCCAGCTGAAGTCTTACTTTACAGGAGTCACCATTAAAACATCTTCATTTGCCAATGGTTACTGCACCGGTATCCAAGATATCACCAGTTTTCTCTATGCTTAGTCCAGAAAATAACTGCAGTGTCTAAAAACATTGGAAAATATGGTGTATTTTAAGTGTGTAAGGGATGTGACTATTTTTCTGTGCACTTGAAATCTCTTAAACTTTGCTGGTCGCTGAGACTGGCTGCCTTTCTGTGTGCCGTTTAGGGGTAAACTGTTATGGAGGTAAAACATATTAAATGTGCTGAAACTTTGATTTTACTCTTTCTTGTTTTGTTCTAAACTATCTAAACTATATGTCATAAAAATTGAAATTTACTGTTTCCATATGTGGAAACATTACTGTAATTGCTGATTTACTAATAGCAATCTCTATACTTCCTATTAATCTGTTTTTTTTGCTATTGGTTGTTCTTTTCTGCTCATAAAGTGTACATTAATTTCTGCTGGTTTGTTGCAACCATCTTTTTGATGATTACCTTACATGCTTTTGGATGTTTTTGGTACCTTAGAACATGTAGGCGGATTAGGGATCTTTTACTTTTAGACTTGATGAGTATTGAGTGATGGCCTGCTGTCATAAAGCCAATAAAGTATACACAGAAGTTAATTTCCCTAACTATGCAGAAGCTGTTTTTCCCTGTCAGAAAAAAAATTCCTGATTTTGCAAAATGAAGAAGGTCCATAGCAGCATCTCCCAGATGGACCATAACCAAATGAAAACTAAGTGGATGGGACAGATACATAGCTTCAGCTTAGGTTCTTAGACGTTCTAAATAAAGGGGAGTCACGAGATCTCATTTGGAACAGAAAATCAGGTTGCTTCAGGCCCACCATTAATAAAACTATTGGGACTGCTGATATCCACCAGAAAGTATCCTTATCCTTCTGTCTTGAGATACACTCATTGTGTTTCCTGCCCATATTTGATGGTGAAAGTTGGGCTTTTTAGGGTTCACAGCATATTTGATAATATTAGATAAGGGCTCTTTTTTGGGGGAAAATAAATGAAGCTGATACTGTGCTGGCTAGACAGCTTAGAAAATGGGCCTAGAATGTGTTGGGGGTAGAGGTAAGCCATGAGACTCTCAGTTTGCTATGTGGAACCTCCCTTCTGGCTTTCACTGGAGGGCTTAGGGAGGTGGGAGGATCCTTACCTATTGAGAGCCGACAAAATAAGGGAGAAAAGCAAAGAAAAAGAGAGGAAAGCATTTCTGTAGGAGGTGAGGGTGGAGTGGAAAAGAGAGCGGAGCTTTCTGTACTTCCCATCCCTCACCTTAGAAGCCTAACAAACATTACACTCCTTCTGAACGGGTCTATGATTATTGCAGCATCAGCAGGACATTTGGATTGTACAATATGGTGAGATGCTAGGGGGCTACTGGCCCAATCTATTCAGAGATATTACAAGGGTGTTTGTGGACATACCTATGAAAAATTAGCTATTTATACTAAAGACACATCCTCTGGTGTATGTGGATTTTTTTTAAGCTTTCCATTTCACCGAAACCTGCTCTATATGATTTCATTTTTAGTCCTATATTCGATTATAAGGTTAATTTACTCTAGCAGTAAGTTCCAAATAAAGCCTGTCTCCTTAGAGAGAATTTCCAGTAAGATCTCATTTCTTTAGGATACCAAGCAAACTAGGGCATGTGTTATATTAGTGATGCAAACTTCACACATAACTGAATGACTTTACTGTTTGTTGAGAGAACCTCCTTCATACTGAGCCTATACTTAGGGTAGGAAGAGATTCAATATTAGGACCAGATTATGTCAAAGGGCAAGAAAGAAAAAAATCTCTGCCTGGTATTTTCAAGGGGGCCTAAGGTAGTTAGGCACCCAAATCCCTTGGGAATTCAATGTGAGTTGGGCACCTAACTTCCTTGTAAACACCTTTGAAAATATCATCCTCTGTCTTTTGTCAAAATATTTCCTAAACCCTAAATGAAAATGTTTTAAATTCAATTCCAGCTAAATCACATTAGACTGGCCACAGCCACTTTAGAGAAATTAGAGAAGAAAAAGACCTATTCAGCCATCTATTCCATCCTCCTCAATGTTGTATTGGTCCCTGTAGTATATTTTCTAGTGAATTGTCCAGGCTAGTCTTCACTGGTCTCAGCTATGAGAGTTTCACTTCTTTCCTTGGAAGATTATTCCACAGCCTAATAAATCTCACTGTTTGACTTGTGCTGTAGAAATTGCTCCTAAAAGGGAACTCTGCTTTGTTTCTTTTGGACCTGTCCCAAATTCATGGAGTTTTTGGGAAGAAATGAAATGTATGCTTTCAGTGATACGTGCGTAGAAGCAAAGATGCAAATGGCACCTATGCATGCTGTCTTGAAGACTCCAGGCATCTTTTTACCTTGTTATTTTAGTCTACCTGCTTTCAGCTGTTTTGATGATTAGAAGATCTGGTTTTCCATGGAATAGGGTGAGGCAAATTTTCATGTCTAGAACAGGATCTTCATCCATATTTGGAGAACTACAGTTAACTAAATTAGCAAGTGGTAGAGATAACAAACTTTCTAATTCTGAACAAAAAAATGGAGATTTTTTTTAAGGCAACGGACTTAACAAACATTATAAGTATTTTGGTAGCTACTGATAGTCATCTGCTTATTTATGGCACCTTCATCTCCTCCATGCACATTGCTTAGGCAATGTGATGCAAAGACTGTCTTTTAGGTACATCACATTTAGAACTTTCCCATCTGTCTTAGGGGTGACAACTGCTGCCATCTGTGCTTGTATCTGTTGGATTTTTAAAAATTCTCTAATTTTGCTTGGCATCCTTTCACTATTTTATTTCATTTTATAAAGTTCTAATATTCCTTGAATTGTTCAGAGAGATCTTTGTTCCTCTTTAGCTAGCTAGGAGGCTTCACTGACTCTTTAGAGATATGTCAATTTGACTGTATTGCAATATTTTGTTCTATGATATGGATTCCTATCTCTCATTTTTCATTTGGCTCCTGCCTTATTTGCGGTGGTTTTATTAATTGTTTCCTGTCACCAGTTGTAGGTTGTTGTTTTTATCATAAATGAAAGTTGCAAAAATTTACAGTTGACAGAAAATTTTCTTAAACTTCCAAGTAATTTCTGGACTGACAGCAGAAGAATCCATTTTTAAAGTAAGGTTCATCTCAGAATATTTAAGCCATTCCTACAGTCAGAATCTGTCTTGCCTGCTGCTGCTGTTCTGGTGCCCCTTAAATTCATTTGATGAAGAAAACAGTGCATCTATTTAACTGAAGCTGCATGACAATCTGGTCATGTAATATAATCACCCTGCTTGCTCTGGTAAAGAAAGCATGAGGTCATAATGGAAAGATTTTGTCCCATCAAGGAACAGCAGGTTTTATTCTTCATTGGACTTCTATGAAAACACCCATATGCAATAGTCATTACAAGAATAGCTCTGCTGTAACTATTGGTGGTCTTACCATGCAAGAGAAAAGAACAGAAGAAAATTGCATTATGCTTGGAATGTCTGTTACTATTTTACTGAGCTCCAACTGTTGTCCCATTTGGCAGTCCTAGTTTCACTTCAGACATCACTACCACCCTCTCTGCAGTATCAAAGTGAAATCACTGGGGAAGATAATGATAATAATTAATATGGGACTGAATAAACTCCATGGTTGCCGATGTGCTGAGGAAACTCATCTCTATGTCTCTTTTTCATCAGACCCATATATAGCCCTTGACAGGCCTTCCCAGTGTGCACCAGAGTTGAAAGCCATTTGATAAAGCTCAACCTGGACAACACGGAAGTGAGTTGCTCAGCTGTGACAGGTGTTTTTTTGTACCTGGGGAAATTTATAACCACTACACAAATTGAGGGTATTTGCATGATCATTGTCAAAGTGACCCACAATCACCATCATCAATATTCATTAATACTTCTAGACCCTTGGATTCCATCACTGGCCAGAAGTATCTTTCTTTTGGAATAGCTGGCAAAGAAAATTATGGTCCTTCTTTTCATGTACAGTCTTCATTTTTGTCATCCATACCGTTATTCCCTCTAAGGTAGACCTTAGCAATAGACGTTCTCTGGGATTATCTGCAAAAGCCACCCAGAAGCTCCAATTGGTCCAGAAGACAGCTGCCTGCCATCTAACTAAACTGTGCCAGCAAAAGCATATCACATCTCTGGCTTACTTTCTGTGGTGGCTGCCAGTAACCTCCCAGGTGAAATTGAGGGTACAGGTCACAATTTATAAATCCTAAATAGCATAGGCCTAGATTACCTGAAGGCTACGTCTGTATCTGATCTATCTATGTATGGGTAACTTCTGCTTTTCTAGAATGGTGGAACAATAAGTACCAAGTGGGAAACTTGTAGGATGTGACAAAAGGGAATTTTCAATTTTCGGATGAAACCTTTGAAAATTGCTCTCATCAAAAACACATTTAAGTACAAATCTGACTACATTTGGAAAGAGTTGGAGGGGACATCCCTTTGCCCAGACTTTCACTGATAATGCAATATGAAATTCTGGGGACTTGATGTTAGTTGGAAATAAAAATCAGATATCAGAAACTGAGCACTCAGAAATTGAGGCACCCAAAATTAGGACAGGTGACATGTGGGGGTCACCTGCCCCCCAGATTTTTGCCAGGGTTTGCTGGCCCCACTCGGTCACATGGTGCTCTCTCCCTGCAAGGCAGCCACTGTAGCTGGGAGCTATGGCCATGGGGAGAGGAAGCAGCAAACAGCTGGGAGCTTTAGGGAGAGCTTCAGGAAGAGCTGCTGTCTCTCCCCGTGGAGCTAATACCTGGGAGCTTCAAGGAGGGACTATTGAGGGTAAGAGGGGGACATGCCTGGGGGGGCATAACTCAAGCTGTTGGGGGAAACTTTTAAATTGTGCCCCCTCCACTCTCAGCAGACACCAGTCGTCTCTTGCTAAGTGAGTTGTCGTTTCCATTAGTGAGCAAAGGGCATTTTGTGGGGAGATCATATCTTTAAGGTGCATCTTTAGTAGGAGGTGATGCAGAGACACACTTTCCTAGGGGAGCACAGGGAGGGATTGTGCCTCAGGGAGCATCGCTTTAAGATGGGGCACACCCCCTTAAGATGGTGCACTCCGTGACTCTTGGTGTAGATGACTTTGTGTAGTGGGGAGAAGGCATGTTTCCCTCCACTGGTTGTGTGGTGTGCGCCCCCAGAGTTGTACAGGGGAAGCAGTTGTGTGCAAGGCGCAAAGGGTGGAGTCATTGAATTCTCCCACTAGCCTTTCTGTATAAGGGCTAGACACAATCTAATTTAATGTGTGCCACATGTTGACCACATCTCCTGACATGTGTCCCCCCACTCCAGAATGCCCGTCTGAGGCTCCGTAATATCACAAAAAGCCCACAGACAGGCATCTCCATGGGCTTGAGGTTAATCTGCACTAGAGAGGAAAACTTACACCCCACATTTCTCATCTACCTATGTACTTTCTGGTTTGCGAGCCGGCATAGCAATGGCAGACCAAATGTGCCTCTGTTGTTTTGAGAGTAGAGCATATTTAAGGAAGGTTTCATTTTCATTAGTGGAAAGGAATAAAGCATAAATCTGAAAAAGTAAAATATTTTCCAGTTGATTGTGCATGATGCAACAGAGCCCTCCACATATCCATGCTTTTGTGTGTGCATTTTCTAGTTCTCATTCATAATTGTCTGGCTTTTCAAACTGTGCCTCTGGCACCATTTATAATTTACTCACCATGCTCCTTTTTTATACTAACATACTTGGCACAGATTTTTTTGTTCCCCAGTCAACATTTCTTTTGAGTTTGTGGCCTATGAAGAACGTTCTCTAACCTGCTCTTGTAATTTTATTAACCACATAGTTGGCACAGGCCTGCATAGCTTTACCTTCAGAAATGCAATCGTATTGACATATGTATGGTAATTATAATACTAAGCAAAATACAATTATATTTGAATTGTTAAAAGTGCAAAATGAATACAGGAGTGAGAGCTATTGCTTACTACCTTTCCATTTCATTGCAATACTATTGTTTACTTCTCTATTTCATTGTGACACTTATTTCAGAGAGTTAATATATTTCCTTTGGACAATTATTAAAATGAACACTCTCCCAGTAGTATTTGTTTTTCTTTCAAATTCCCATTAATGAAATATTACTTTCCTTAAATGTCTTTGTTTACCTGTCCCCTTGGATTTTGGTTGAATACATAGTTCATCCCTGGTGTACCTCTATTGGCTTCAGTGGAAATTACATCAGGATGAATTTCACCCATTTTGTTTGGCTGCAGAAGCACTTAAATGTATATGATTGATTCTCTCTGGCTGGCCTGTCGGGGTGACTGAGTTTGAGGTTTTATATTCCCTTGAAAACAGAACCTTTTTCTTCCATATCAGTACATTTGTCAAGGACCCACTGGCAGAAGATGACCAAGCCATTTTTATGGATTTATGTTCCATTGATATTTTAAAGGGCTCTTTTGATGCAGTTTTTATTTCTTTTTATTTTATGTGGTTGTTAATTGCCTCCTAGACACTTGAAAATACAATTTCCTTTCTGATTATCAGTTTTGTTCTTCATTAGGAAAACATTGTGTCTAGCTGTGTTTCCAGAGCCATTGGAGCCCAAACAACTGCCTTTGATTACTTCCTTGTCTGTACAAAAGTAGTGCCATCATGGTTGACCTCTGGGATGTGCAGACTTCTGCAATCTCTTCTGAAAGTTAAAGTTTTTCCATTTATTTTGCTGGGAATAGGATTGGGCCCTAACTCAAAGGCAGCTGGGGAAGAATAAGCATTAATATTTTAGATGCATTAGTCTAAAACGGTGCCTGTTCTGTACTATATAAATAAAATCAAATTCTGATTGCCTAACCTATGCAAATACACCTCTACCTTGATATAATGGAACCCGATATAACACGAATTCGGATATAACGTGGTAAAGCAGTGCTTTGGGGGTGGGGGGCAGGCGGGGCTGCTCACTCTGGTGGATCAAAGCAGTTTCACCTATAATGTGGTAAGATTTTTTGGCTCCCGAGGACAGCGTTATATCGAGGTAGAGATGTAGGTGACATCATTAGGAGCATTCACTTGAGACAATCAAAGCATGGTTTACCTGAGATAATGCAAGTCTCATTGACAAATGGACAGATTAAAAAGACAAAAATGTTCCACAGAGAGGACATTCTACACCAGATTATAACATTTTTAAGTCACATTCATGGCCTAACTAACTCAATGCTGTATGTTCAAAAGTGCTATTCATAAATATGAAATATAGTTTTGTGAGATTAAAAATATGCTCCCACTTCTACTTATCAACATATCATATAAATATATAACAGGTGTTTGTTTTTTCTGGAAACAGCCATATATTCCATTAAGTAAGAAATTTCCTAATTATTAAGGAAAATCTGTATTTTCTTTTTATAGATGCAAACTACCAATACAATAATTTCATCTAATGAAAAAGCAAGAGACTTCAAAGTGGTGTTAGTTTTGATTTCAAAATTTATAGATACTGGTAACAAAATTGGTGACAGTAGTAGAACATCACGAATTTTGTTTAAACACCAGTGAATAGTTAGGATTGTGACAGGGATAAAATGGCAAATGCCAAATCAAAGGGGATTGTAGGGGCTCAGGAGCTTTTAAGGTCGGTTCCATACTATTGTCTATAATTTCTTCTCATTAAAATGTCTTCAGGAGTAATAGAGATAACTATACCAAGTTGTCTGGCCAGCATAAGATGGTAAACCAGGATCTTGGGCCCAGGGGCGGCTCTAGACATTTTGCCGCCCCAAGCATGGAGGGTCCGCTGAAGCCGCGAGACAAGCGGACCCTCTGCAGGCACACCTGCGGGAGATCCACCAAAGCCGCGGGACCAGTGGACCCTCCGCAGGCAAGCCGCCGAAGGCAGCCTGCCTGCTGCCCTAGCGGTGACTGGCAGGGCGCCCCCCCACGGCTTGCCGCCCCAGGCATGCGCTTGGAGCGCTGGTGCCTAGAGCCGCCCCTGCTTGGGCCAAATAATGTAACTTATTGTGGAATACAGAGACTGTAGTTTTAGTCCTGCCAACAATTTCTCCCAAAGTCTCAATACATTCCTTAATGACAATGGCATTTAATACTTTTATAAATCTTTAAAGCCATTTATAAATATAATTAATTAATCTCAGCAATCCACTGAGATTGGTGAATATTCTCCTTATTTTACAGATGGGGACACTGTGACACAGGAAGAATAGAAAAGAGATTTTAAAGGCACAAAGGGCAGGGAGGTGCCAAATTCTCATTGGGAGCCTTGGAAGGTTTTCCCCTAAATGACATGACTAAGGCCACACAGGCAGATCCTAGCTACAGCTCCATCCCCTTTGTACTGTTCTCGTGGAGCAAAGAGACCAGAAAGTGGCTCTGACTAGACAACTGTGGGTTCTCGAGCTCTGTCACCCACTCCTGACTCTCTAAAATAAGGATTGTATTGAGAGGAGCAGAGGTGTGGCTGGAGCATGTTGTACTTTGGTAACCCCTATTCAGTATAATAGTTCCTAAGGGGGCATTACAACCTCACAGGGTTTTTAGCAACCTGGAGGCTGCTCTAATTTACTGCCTGGGGCAAACCCATCCCAGGCACAGAGGAATGCAATGGTAGTTTAATGAAGCCGCCTTCTTTCCTTAGCTGTGCTGGGTGGCTCTCTATTATATCTGATGATCTGGCCCAGTAAGTTAGTGGTAGAGCCAGGAATTCCTGGATCCTAGGTTCATGGTCAAATCACTACAAGAGCTAATTTTAAACCTAATTGCTCTTTTAAAATCTTTGGGACAAGTTCTCAGCTGGTGTAAATTGTTGTAGATTCATTTAAATCAATGGAGCTACAACAATTTACACTAGTTAAGATTCCATGTCTTTGAATTTAATTGTGACTTTAAGGCACTGGCTGACATCGAGAGCACTGTGGAGCTGCGCTGCCTCCAGGAGCTCCTCAGCATACAAGAGGAGCATATCTATTGCCATTCCCTTTAAAGGTGCGAAATTTATGTTACTTACCAGCTCATCTTCCACTCCACTGTCATATTTGATATGGCTAGTGCTGCTAGTGGCACTATCCAGTCGCAGAATTCAGTCTCAGAGAAGTGCACGGACTGCAGCTATGGCTGCCAGATGTGTGGGGGTCGAGGAGGTGTACTTGTACCTTCCCCCCTTCACTGAAAATCCATGCAGGCATTGGGCAGTTTTGAGGGGTAGAGGCCACTGACCTGAGTAGGAAGTTAGCTGTTTTCCTATTCAGGCTACTTATGGTATGACACTGTCATGGCTGTTCTGGTTACCTTTTTCAGGAATCCAGCCTTTCCAGATGTTATTCTTTAGGATGTGACAATTCAGTAATGGAAATGGAACACCATTTCTAGAAATCAAAGTTTGTGGAAATATGCTGCTTCTTTGCAGAGGGCTTGTAGGGAGAGAATTCCAGGTAGAGTGATGTGGCGAGAGATACAAATATATGGTTTCATTAAATGACAGTGGGGAACTCCGCATAATCCAAATTATAGCTGACTATTCTGTGCAGCCCAATAAAGAAGCTCATTTTCCTGTCACCAGTACTTGCTTTTTCATTACTTTTGAATTGTATTATAAAAAAGAAAATAAGAAACCTTGCTAATGAGTGCTTTTTCAATGAATAACTATGTTGAATTGTTCATGCTGCCTTAATCCCCTTAAACTTTACTCCCAAGTAAAGGTTAAGATGCTTTCCAATACTGCTAATATAGTTTGCTGCCACTAACATAGAAATGCCTGACATTTTTCCATTTGTAATGTAGTACGCAACTGAAGATTTAATCGAATATGACTATGAGTATGGGGAACCAGATTATAAAGAGTCTGACATGGTAACAGAGGGACCCCCACAATTCGAGGAGACAATAACACAAACAGAGGTAACAAAATCTGGTCCATTTGTTGTGCGGTGTCCTGCTGTCCTCTGTCATGTGGTTTGTCATTTTGTGTCATCTGTTTATCAAACTTATCATATTCCTTACACTCACTCCTTTCCTGTGTATCCATAACATTTGTTTTCACTTAGCAATGGACGCCATCAAGACTTACAGCATTCATTTTTCCTTTGCTTTCCTTTCCTTCATTCATGCTTTCTGCATTTCTTTTTCATTTTATTTATGTTTTTCCATTCCATCTTTCACCACATTTTTCAGAAAAAGAAAGCCAAAGCCCCAAAGAAGAAGAGGACAGTGGCCACCAACTCAAAGAACAAACCCACAAAGGCCACAACAAAAAAATCTGAAAATTTTGCATCCAAGAAGAAGAAAAGTTACCAGGCAGCAGCAAAAGGCAAACTAGGGGTAAAGGTAGCAAAGAAATAATCAAGATCTTTCCCAGGCCAAGACTGGAAGATCTCTGATCATGAGACATAAATAGCCCTAACCCCACTAGATGAATACATCTGCGGCTAATACCATAACCTGATTAAATAGTGATTCCTGCTGAATAGTTGCCTTTTTCTGCATTTTTAATAATGCATTTTCTTTTTAACATAGGCCAATATTGTTGATGAATTTCAAGAAGAGTATAGCGTGACTGAAACTGACTATGGGGTTTCAGAGGGTTCCCAGACTGAGGCTCCCAGGCACACAACTGAAGCTAATGAGGTAATGAGGACTGTGGAAAAGTACAGGCAAAGATACTCTACAAATCAAGTTTTAATAGCTAACACATCACAATCACTCTCTGTTTTTACAAAAGGAAGAACAAGAAAGAGAAAACTTCTCTTCTCCCTGTGTGCCTCTGGGTAACTTTCATTGATGGGACTTAAACAATGCACAACTAGGCTCAAAACTTACAGTGTTTTCTTGGGCAAAACTCCAATTGGCTCTAGTTTGCTCAAGTAAACGCTGTAAAATCCTCAGACAACAAATGAGGCACTTAGCTACATGCCCTTTTGGGCCTTATGCCTGTTACCCAGCAGGAGTAGCAAAGCATTACTCTCTTTACAGCAGGAACAGGTTCCCGTTCTCTCCATCCCGCTCTTCACTTTTTATCTTACACTTATATGCTCAAAATTCTGCACCTCTGCTGTGGTGGATCAATTCCTATATGAAAAATATGTGCTGGACCTCGAAAGTTCTCTTTTATAATTTTAATACTGAACCGAAGCAAAGAGGGAAACTAACCATTGGTTTGCTGTTGCTTAAAACTGCTTATTTTGATATTCAGCCAATTGAAATTTTTGAAAGTAAATATTTTCCTTCATGCAAATAGCAGCATGTTGAAACAAGTTAAAAGCCATCATCTCCTTTAACAAGGAACAAAGAAGAACAAACAATTTTTTTGCATGCTGTGAAGGTTATATTCCTTCAGAACATTACTTGCTCGTTTTTTGTCAATAATTATATATTTGAGCTATGTGTATGAAAAAAATCAAATGGTGATTACAAACCCTGCTAAAATGAATGCTTTTAGACAGCCATAGCCAAAAGCCTGCATGTTATTTCATTATTTTAAAATAACATTAAGTAATGTGCTGGCTAATTATGGTCAAGAATTTTTTTAAGGTTTTCTTTTACATAATCCTTTCAGAATGAACATGTAGTGCTTGAAAAGATGTACAAAACTACATAACTCTTTTCCTAAAGCTACAATCATGGCTCATTCAATATGAACATGAAAAGAAATGCTGAAATTGCTCAGCATCTTCTTTCCAGGTTTGGAACTGGAAAACAGCCACCCAACAGTTCAATAAATTTTAATAACTTGATGAAGAACACAAAAAGAGGCAAATTGATTTCATTACTTCCATCTTGTTCATCTTAGAAATGAAATGGGAACAGCAAGACTTTCTACTTTCAAAAGATGAATTCTAGGGTTTCATGATTATTTTGCAACAGTTGATGAAATCAACAACATCAGACATTGGAGGGAGCCGTAGATAAACTCTCGGCATTATTTACAATGGTTTAGCCAATGATGCAATGTCATTATTGTAGCGAGAACCACTCAAAGTGCCAAAATTTTTCTTCAATGGGAGCTGCTTGCAGGTATTTTACATAAAAGCAAAATTTGACCCAGAACTCTGAACTCAGGTCTTCACACATAAGCAAACAAGTATTTGATTTCCAAAAATGATCTACACTGATGTAAATCAGAAATAACTATATTGTAGTTAGTGGAATTACACTGGTGTTAAATTGATATGAAATCAGAATCTGGCCTTCTGTTTTAATTGCCATCTAATTCCATGCCATCATGATCGGACCAATATATTGTTAATGATTTCTGATGCACTGTTTGAGGACAAATCAATTCACCTCTGTGTAATATTCCAGGACATATGGCTGACATGTGCAATATTTTGGCCTGGATCCTTTCAAAACCTTCCTTTCAAGAATCTTATTAAAAATCCATAGTCTTTTTCCAATTTGCTTTGTACATCTGAGATAAGATGCTGTCTAAAAAGCTTTGGTGCTTATAAGTTGATTGCTTGGTTTTACACTGTTTTCATAATTGAGGAAGGAAGCTTTCAGAAATGTTCAACTTTATCTTCTATGAGTTTTGCAGTTGGAATCTAGACTGAACCAAAAAATATATATAAACTGCTATGGAAGATGTGAACCAAGACTTGTGTGAGTGATTGATATGCTGCAAAAACATTAGAAGGGGGAAAAAAGTTGAAACATTTAGCTTGGCACTGTTATTTATTGACACAAGATAGTCAAGAATGCTGTACATAACTAAAGAAATGCTTGCACTTTCTGCACATTACAAATTAGAATGATATTGTTTAAACAAGCCTAAACTAGTTCACAGCTTATTGGGATGCATGTGTTTAATTGTACTCCACATGATTCATAAATGTTTGACATTAAACATGTGAAACCAAGCAAGGAAACTTAGATGTATTTGGCATAGAAGTAACACTGAGCTAGCAAATGCACATAGTGTATTGCATATGCAGTAATAGATTCAATGTTTTGGGAAAAAATGCCAATAAAGTGTATGAATGAATTACTTCTTTGTACATACTCATGTGCATAGAATGATCTTTTAATTAATTTGGAAGGCTGGTTTCCCAGTTCTTCAGAATCTAATTAAAAGACAACATGCTGTTTTTCTACTGTTCTGTCTTCTTTTAGACAAGTCATCACTGTCAGTCTCCAAATGCATACATTGCTTTACTAACAGTAACCCACATATTCCTCCTATTCCCTGAAACTTTGCTGCATATATGAATAGCATAATCCTGTTGAAGAAGTATTTGCTGAAGAATACCTAACTGGAGAGGATTATGATTCAGAACATAAAAAAAATGAGGATACTGAATATGGAAGCAGAGGAGTAGACCTCAGTGAATCTGATCTTCTGGTAGATGGAGAATTAGGCGAATATGATTTTTATGAATATAAAGAATATGAAGAGAAACCAACCAATCCCACTAACGAGGAGTTTGGTCCTGGTGTTCCAGCAGAGACTGATATCACAGAAACAAGCGTAAGTTGGTTACAGGCAAAATGTGGTAGTATTTGATTGATTGAAGTTAGCAATTTTTTTTATAAATGTCTAGTTTTTCCTGTCAGTTATTGGAGAATATAGAGCCTGATTCAAAGCCCATTGAAGGTAATGGGAAGACCCCCATCACCTTCAGTGGGCTTTGGATTAAACTTTTATTTTCATTTACATTACTGAACCTCCTTTTGTTTTCTCTTCTGGAATGTCTAAGGAAAACTCATGAAACAAATGAAATTATTATTTGTTGTGCTAAAGCTGGAAAACAATGGAAGTCCTACTTATGGGTATAAGTGCATGAATTATAATCACTTCCATTAGTTTTATATGATGAAATAAGTGTTTTTGAGCTAATATACTTTATTATGCTAAATATTTGTTTAAATGTGTATGAGTGTCTGCGCCGCATCAGTGAAAAAATCCATGAGAGTGGGAAAGCGAAGGCCAGAACCCCATGTGGGAGAACCCTGCAGTGTTGCTAACTGATATTTCCCTCAAAAGTGATAGAGCCATAGCCTTGCAGATAGCGTTGGGTTCATGGCTTGCCAACTCCATGTTTCCTGAGGCTCCAATAGGAAAGGAGGGTGATCCTGTGGATCCTGTGAATATTACTCAGGGTTGACCTTCTCTTCTTTGCTGCTGTACAGGGCCTCTTCTGCCCCAGACAGAATCATTTGGTTAGTATCTATTGGCTTTACCATTCCCTTCAGTGTAGCAAACTGCCCATTTCTCCTAGGAGGGTATAAAATGCAAAGGGAACTAATACTCCCATTCGGATTTCTGATTGGGTAGCCCCTGCATGTAGTAGAAGGAGAGCATTCTGAGTACAGTGTTTGCTCTGTACTTGTCCAGGTATTCTGCACATAAACTCAAACAGGCGCTTACCTAGGAAATGATGGGGGCATGCCATGAAATTGCTTTCCCCCACTAACCTTTGGGTCCAGGCTTTTATAGCCTATTTACTGCTTCTTTGCTCCTCTCATAGAATCATAGAATATCAGGGTTGGACCTCAGGAGGTCATCTAGTCCAATCCCCTGCTCAGAGCAGGACCAATCCCCAGACAGATTTTTACTCCAGTTCCCTAAATGGCCCCGTCAAGGATTGAACTCACAACCCTGGGTTTAGCAGGCAAATGCTCAATCCTCAATGTCTCTGTGATATTAGTTTGTATTTATCATCTTCCTGACACAGATGGTGACTCACTGAGGCAGAACTCCCTTGCAAAACGCCTCTGTTTGCTGACCCTGTATGCTAGCACCTCTGGTTGCTTAGGAGCTGGCTTTTTAGACTCTGGTTCTCTTTGAATTAGCCCTGCCCCCTTGTCAAGGCATCCTAAAGGGATTAGGGTCAAATAATGGCAGGCTAGAGTCTCATTAGAAATCTCCCAGCCTCACCTAGCAGACTTTTAGGCTAAGCACCCCTTACTCCAAAATCATGAGTAATACCACTAACTAGTAACATATAATGAGCAGTGTAAAAATGAATGAGGAAAAAACTCTCCCTTCTGTAGTCTCAAAATTGAGGTATATTCTGCTGTTATAAATTATTTTTGCTCTTAACCGCCATAAGCATTAATGATACCTACATATGAATCCCTTTAATGTTAATGAAAACATACCCTGAGAATAGAGCTATTTTCACTCATACCATATAGTAAATGATACATTATTTTGTAGACTTATGGAGAGTAGGATTCATGTAAGAGCTTCTCTTCTTGGTTGCTGGGCAAGATAAGTGGCTTTGGGTCATGGATAAAGAATGTGAAGTCTCCTGTCTAACTGGTGTTACTAATGTGTGGCCAAACAGCTGTATATGTTTGCTTCCCTGCCCTACTGGAAGAGGAAAGAGTGGTAAAAACAAAAACATATAGAGAAACATAGCACTTCATTTTCAATGTCACACAGTATTGAGTGATTCTTCTCTGAAACTTCAAACCCCTAATTTTTATTATCATAGTTGTTGCTAGATTTTGTTGCTCTGCTGTGCCATATCTTATTTAAAAACATATTGGTCCAGAGCCTGAGTAAAATTCAAAGTAAATATCCAGACTCTTGCTAGACTTGATGCTGTATATGGCATTTGGACAACAAGAAATGAAATCAGGGGCATGGGAAATGACATCCCAGCGCAGGAAAGGCAGGTTCCTTCTTGGCTGAGTAACAAGAGAGCCCTGAGAAATCTAGCCTGGCTGTATGGCCCAAGGAGTGGCAACCCCAGTACAAAATGCAGCTGCTGGCCTGTGACAAAGTGGGGCCCAGTGGAATGAAATTATCTCCATGACAATCAGGGGAGGTGGGAGAACAAGTAACTTATCTTTTCTCATCCCTTCCCTCCATCTTTTAGTTCCACTACTCATAGAGCCACAAGACAGTAACTGCAGCCCTAGGGGTAGATTCATTCCTGCTTCTTCCACTGCCTCAGTATGATGCAAAGAGAGCAGTAAGGATGCAGATGGGGATGCTTAGAGGGACAAGAGGCGATTTTACAAAAGCCTCTTGCCTTCACACACACCCCTAGCACCTCTGCAGCTGCAAACCTTGGAGCATGAACATTTTCCCACCTCCTCCTGGCACAATGGGTCAACTATCCCCAACATCAGGGTTTCTCAAACTGGGGGTTGTGACCCCTCAGGGGGTCACAAGGTTATTACATTGGAGGTCGCAAGCTGTCAGCCTCTACCCCAAACCCCACTTTGCCTCCAGCATTTATAATGATGTTAAATATATTTAAAAGTGTTTTTAATTTATAAGGGGGGGGGCATACTCAGAGGCTTGCTGTGTGAAAGGGGTCACCAATACAAAAGTTTGAGAACCACTGCCCAAAGTCATTTGATTTAGTGTACAGCCACTCTACAAGACCTTCTGAAGCTCCCATTCTCTGTATGATCACATCATCTGTAGTGTGATATGCCAAAAATAAGCTTATTAAAAATAATATCCTCTCCCCACCACACACACACACAGTTTTAGGATCTAATCCTGCAGTCCTCATGCAAAGTCCCACTGAAAAAGTCATTGGGAATTTTACTTCTATAGATGCTACAGGATTAGTTAGATAATTAATGTTATTCCACTGATTTCTTGTTTTTTTTAGTATTTAGCACTTTTGTTTGATAGGATTTGTGTTTGTGATACATTTTTCATGGCACAAATCCACTCCAGCTTTAGTTTTAAATAACAGAGTGTCTGTGCTTCTCAGAATGCACAGGGTTCTTAGGCCTAATGTATATTTTCATTTTTTTCCATTTGGCAGGTGACTGGGCATGGTGCTTATGGAGAAAAAGGACAGAAGGGAGAACCAGCTGTGGTCGAACCTGTAAGTACGTGGGTGGAGATTTTCTTTTGTGAAGTGCCATGGGATTTTCATAGATAATTATTTCAGTGACAAACCATGTCACCTATGGCTAGGAAGTCAGGATATTATATGTGATCTCCTCCAGTATTATTCTGTGGACTAGCAACACAAATGATAAAGAAGAGCCCCACAGACACACCTTCTTCTGCCATATACTGGGCCAACTCTGATGTCCCTAAGACAGACCAAACCTTTTTGTGGACAAGAAATAAATAGCCTCAGAAGAATTGGTCCTATTAGTTTTCATCTTACTGTCCCACACATCATGAGACCAGCCAACAAAATCCCTATTTGTTTACTGAAAAACTTGCTTTTGATGTTGTAACATGAATACATAAAAACAGCAGCACAGGGTCATGTAGCACCATCACAAAGCAACATACTGATGCTCTGCTTATTTATCCTACATTCAAATTTGTGAACATTAGCAATGGTAAGGGAGCAGCCTAAAGAATGCCTCTCAGCTGTGAATAGCAATGGAGGCAGTGAAGCAGCTTCTACACTAAGACACAGTTATGTTGTAGCATTGTAGTTTGGATGAATATTATAAACCTGCTTTAAAATAAAAATACTGAAATATCTTGTCTTAACTTTATAGAGTGGCTAGCAGAAGCTGAGTGCTACTGTCATTTAATCCTCTGGAAGTCTGAATGGCTCTCCAAACATGTATTTGACTGGAGTGGAAATAAGTGTGGTAATTTTTAATTAGGTCTTAATGGCAGTTTGTATCACAAAACTATCACAGAGCTTAGTGTTTCTAGAAGTCACTGGTCACAAAAGGTAAAAGATGGTAACAGAGAATGAGTTGCAAGTCAGGAATGAAATGCAATGACAATGAGATATAGAAAAGCTCAGACTTCATTATCCCAGAAAATATCTGGTTCTTATAAACTACTGTCATTCCCCACTGCTATACTTAAATTCTCTAGCTGTATTTTTTTAAAAATCAGTTGTGAGTCAGGCTGCATACAGCATAGCATGCTAAAAAAACTCCCACATCGGTGTGTAAAAAGGAAGTTTCTGAAGCCAACCTAATATTTTTAAAGCTTCTACTGTAGTAATAGAGGCTTCACCAATATTCCATTTTGAATTTCCTCTTGGAGCAAAATCCTCAGAGCAGCTCTTTGATACCAAAAGCATGGTTTCAGGAGAAGGTTCTGGATGCTATCATAAGTGTGTGTGTGTGTGTAGACATGCACATAACTCCATGAAACAAGTAATTCAAGATCTTCAAGGCCTGTAAGTCTTCCCCACTTTTAAAGTTGGAGAACTATAAGGTACAGTACAGCTCCTTCCTAATTGTACTAAATGACCTCGGAAGCCATCAGCAAAACTGTACTTGCATAAAATGGAACAAAACCAGGATAATGTTAAATCAGCATATATGAGTTATCATTGTGCCTATTCTGCTAATGTTTTTTTTCTTGAAAATTGATAACACAGAAAGTGTGACATTGCCCAGGGTAATTTAGGAAATTTCTGTGCAATTATTTTATATGCTACAATGGCTGCACTGAAAAGTACAAATTATAGTCCCTGAGAGAAAATGTTAACCTTAGTAGTTATGGAGAGAAGATTTGTTGTGCTTTGATGAGAACAGACAGATGGGTATGGAAGTGAAAACATAAGGATTATAATGTCATAAGACTCCTTGCTAATTTTATTGCAATTGTAATTTATTCTTTGCTTTTTACACTTTCTCTAAAAGATAATGAGTCTGGTGTCATTTTTTCTATAGGGGATGCTTGTTGAAGGACCAGCGGGACCAGCAGGACCTCCAGTAAGTGGATATTTTCTCATTTTGTTTGGTTTTCATAGTTTAATTATAGTTTCATTTTAGTGCATTCAGTGTGTCCATTGTGCTTTGGTACTTATGAATTGACATATTTAAAAATAGAGACATTTCTCATATGTAGAATGTACTCAACACAGTAGAATAGGGCAAGATTTACAGAAGATCTCAGCTCAAGTGTTTTCAGTGGGAGCACACTGGAGTGCAGTGAACTTTTTTGAAAATCTGGCCCAATTGTGGGTGTCCAGAATTTTGAAAAACCGACTATACATTAATATAGAAAAAAATCTGCCTTATTATTTGGAGATAATCATTTATGGGTCTTAAACATAGACAATAGAACACACTGATACAATAAGTCATTCAGCATAACCATTTACGGTCTGTTTTTTCATAGGGTCTTACAGGTCCCCCAGGTTTACAGGGTGCCACTGGTCCTCCGGGTGACCCTGGTGAGAGGGTAAGTCAAAATATGGATTATTCAGTTTATTAATGGTATATCTTGATCTAATCATTGTAAGATTTAAATGGGACAGATGCTTAGCTAGTGTATATTGAGGTAGCTAAAGTGTAGTTCATGGAGCTGCACCAGTTTACACCAGCTGAGGATCTGGCCAATATTTCTTTTTAAGTAGCAATACATAGTGAAAACACAGGAGAAAGAAGCAATGTCCCTATGATGCATTTCTAAGATTATAGTATCTATCTAACCCCAATCTCACTGTTTTATTTTGGTGTGAATGATTTTAAAATGTAATTAAATAATCATAAAAATCCAGTTACAAATCTCTGATATAAATTTGAATGATATTTAAACAAAATGTTTGAACAATAAGCCACTCAAATGAAGAGATGAATAAAGGTGATATACAATAACAAAATCCTCACTGAAATGATGGACACAATGGATACTGTCTGTATGAACTATGTTGGACATATTGTGATCTTTGATGGTGCAAGGACAAATGAGCTTATTAGTTAGCATTACATGATATGGTTCTTGAAAGAACTGGTGTGGTCATGCCTAAAATGATAGTCTAAGAAAACCCATGTTAAAGTAATGTATTTAATGCAGCCATTACTTAAGTCTTCAGTGTTTTTGCAGGCCTTTTGTACAATTTTAAAACAGCCTAAATGTGTTCAGTTCAGGAAAAATTTCTATTGCAATATACATGAAATAAATGTCACTCAGCTTTACCAGTGACAGTTTACTGAAAAGTCTAGCATGTTCATGAAATATTTGTTTCTGGGAGGCACTGAGAATACAGCAACTGTTCACTGTATAATTTGACATTTTTGTTAGAATTCTAAATCATACCACACACTCTACATGTAGAAAATGGACTGGCATAAGCATTTTTTCTTCAACCTTTATTCTTATAGATTTAATAATTCCATATATCTTTATGGATTTAAACTGATAAAGTAACATAGAAACTTAATATTATTATAATGAAATCACTTGGAGTGATATTCCTTTTGCTTGTAAAGTTGTAAGTGATCAGTAAAATTCTACATGAAACAGCTCTCACAATAGACACATCAAGGTCATGTTTCTGCACTGGGATCTACCCTTGTAAAGTCCTAATAATTTCACTAGAATTCCATATGAATACAGAGATTTGTACTACCAGATCCTGGTGCTGCATCAAAGCCTACTTCTTTAGCATTACAAAGAGACTCATTTAGAAATTTAGCTTATGCCACTTAGGATAGTTTTTTTTAAACACATATGAAATGTATTCACAACCTACAAGAATGAATACATGTAGCCCTGTAACTCGCAAGATTTATCTCCATTTCCTTTTGATTTCACAGGGTCCATCAGGGCGTCCTGGCCTTCCAGGTGCTGATGGTTTACCTGGTCCCCCAGGTACCATGTTGATGTTGCCGGTAAGTCCTGTTTGGATTACAGAGTGGTCAAACCTATATTAAATAATGCTTTTGCTTTCAAAGAAGGGAATGAATTAAAAAGACAAAATAAATCTCCTGTCCTACAGCAGGTTCTGTCTTTGGAAAGAGACGTACAACAGAGATTCTGAACATTTGTGATCCTTGAAGATCACTTGCTAATTTTCACAAGAGAAAAAGTGTTAGTCCTGGTTTTCCTGGCCAAATTTAAACCTGGGCGACTGAACTATGCCTGCTAAAATACCTTTATAATTTTCAATTGTCAATAGTATTATTCTCCACTACCTGTCTTAAATTATTTGGGTGTGGCACACCTGAAAGCCAAAGCCACTATATGCTTCCTGCCTTCAAGTCTCATTGACTTAATATGCTCAGCACCTTTCAAAATTGGCCTTTGATGTGCACACATATTCAACCCAATCCTGCTTCCACTGGAGTCCATAGCAAAACTCCACAGGATTCAGGAGCAGGCACAAGCCCAAAGCTAGCATAGTATGCCGGTCTGAATGGAAATATATCAGTGTAAATCACTATAAGGTGCAGCAGCTACCGTCACAGGAATTAATAAACAGACTGCAAATACAGTGAAGTACAGTTGGTAAGATGTGATGGATAGAACTGTTTATTGGTTGTAGTTGCTGCTGTGCTGCTGGATATCTGGGAACTATATCACTGGTTAGTAAGAATGAGGAAAGAAAGCTTGTGGAAAGTTTATTTTCTATTTGGAGAACAATCGGTGAAAGGTTATTATAATGAGCTGTGTTTTGAGCTGGCACCTGCAGTATAGTTCTGCTAATATATTATTAGTAGAATGATGGAAACATTTATTCACCAATAATTATTTGATAAAAATGCCATTATTTCCCCAGGAATATTATTCACAAGTTATTCTTCCAACTCTAGTCACTCTTTGAGAGAAGGGTACCTCATACTTTTAACAGTGTGCTCTACTAGGTGTGGCAAGGATAGAATAAATCAACTATAGGCAACCTGCTTGGACACTTTTGTGCATCCCACTAGGCACCGCTCTCTGCATCTTTAGATCTGTGTAAATCTGGCCCTGAGTGACTTACCAAGGCCACACCAGATGTCTGTGGTAGAGCAAGGAACTGAAATCAGGTCTTCTAGTGCCTTAAGCACAGCTTAGACTGCATTATTCAATAGACTATCTACAGCAAAGATTTCAGGGAAACCTCTCACTGTTTCTATATCACTGGTGTAGCTCCAGCCTTGCAAGGAAGAGTTGGTATGCTGGTATAGACCAACAGCTGGTGTTCTTACCACTGTGTTATCTAACCCTGCTCTGAACATAGATGATAAAAATGCTGATAACCTGTCTACTAATGATCCCACCATTGCTAGCACCAGTGAAGCTGCACTGATAATGGGAGTTTTCTCAAAAAGTATCCCTGTTTAAAAAGCCTAACAAAAAAAGCAAGATATAAAATACATACTCCTGTTGTAACATTTTGTTTGCCCCACCCTCTTACTGTAAAGGGAAACTCTAAATAGTAAGGGTAATCTCAGCTTTTATTAAAAAAAAATGTTTTTAGCCCTTTTCCTTGCAAAGATAGCCTTGAATACATAAATCAGTCATTGAAGTTGAAAGTATGTCACTGCAATTATCCTGAACTTCACAGGTTGTTCATGGTCCCCAATATAGCCAATATTGGATCCATCAAATGTGTCCCTCAGTTTTGGAAGGTACAAAAATTAATTTGCATTTGTGAGGATCATTACTGCTCAGGACACTTCTGATACCCTCACTGCTGACTGCCACAAGCTCCTTCCTATTTACTTCCTGCACCTTCACTAGTTACACTGCTGAGCAGCCAGTGTATCCTCATAGTACAATGGTTCTGTCCAATAGCATGAGAGATATAGGTGCTGCAGCACCCCCTGACTTGAAATGGTTTCCATTATATACAGGGTTTACAGTTTGGTTCAATGGCTGTCAGCACCCCCAGTACCCTTTCCTGGTCTAATGGACTAAGCAGAGGACAAAGAACAAGGCAGTATTGCATTCTAATCTTTGCAGTAACAGTGACTATCTCAAGGATTTAATCAAATCACTTAATGTTTCAGTGTTAGCTTCTCCATCTGTAACATGGGCAAATGCCCCCCCGTGAGGTCTGTAGGTATCCATCATCTTACATAGTGCTTGAATTCACCAGAAAGCACACAGACCTCCTAATGGGCCCCAGGTGCCCCTGGCTAATTTCGGCAGCTCCAACTTGATTATTATTAATTAATTATGATTGTTATTACTGTAAATGTTGACAATTCTACATTAACACCAACACAAAGAGAGGGCTCCATTCTGCAGCAGGAAGCAGGGGAGGTAGAATCTTGATGATCCTTTTCCCATTTCAAATACTACTACTACTACTACTAATAATAAAAGATCACTTCATTTTGTAGGTGTCCCATAGAATCAGCTTGCTGGCCCTTCCACAAACCATTCCCTCTGCATAATGATGTGATAGCAGTAGAGAGACATCATTTATACTTGGAGAAATGCAGCAGCAAAAATTGTTTCATGACCAGGCTAAAAATGCTAAAATTGCCTCTGTTAAGAAGGCAATTTGACTGAATTTGGAGAAAGTTAGAAGTTGACAGAAGATGGGATTGATCTGCTTCCATGTTTTGGCACCACAAAGTAATCTGATCACCACATTCAGGACACAGTAAATTTGGATAATTGAGAATAGTGAAATAAACTATTTTCTAGTTAACATTTATATCTGCTATAATTAGTACATTTATTAATTAGTATATAATTACTATAATTAGACAAATTAGACTGATTAGACTGCTTTACATATTCTCTATATGTTATGTGATGTACAATATCAGTTGTATCTACCTATCTAGATAAGAATATTTAAATTCTTATTTAAAAGACTTGTGCACATCCATTTAAGTTGAGAACTTAGGAAAGGGCATAAATTATTCCACATCAGATATCAAACTGTTTTCATATCAAATCTTGACATCAATTGAATTGCATTTCTCCTAGTACTAACTAAAGTTGTATTGGCTTTTGCTACATGGTACTAATTGATTTTGGTGGCATTTCATTGTTAGTACAATTTGGCAAAAAACAGGAATCCATTCTGGTTTCCTATGTGGCATTTTAATGGGCCATTGTATAAATGAAAATAAAAGGATTCAAGTGAAATCAACAGAACTTTTACCTTTTATTTATATGAGAGAAGAACTGGGCTCAAATTCTTTTAACGGTAACTTAATATTCATACTGGAATGAGTGGGTCTTATTTTACACTCTGTTGAAGTTTAATGAAGTGACACCAGATTAAAAGTGGAATAAAGAATCTGGCCCAATACCCTAAGCAGCACTTTCTGTAGTTGCAGTGAACAAGTATATTTCTAATTTGGCTAAGTGTGAATTCTTTTTCTTTGTGTGATAATTGTAGTTCCGCTTTGGTGGAGATGGTGAGAAGGGCCCAACAATCTCAGCTCAAGAAGCTCAAGCCCAAGCTATTCTTCAGCAGGCGAGGGTAAGAATGTTAAACTGGAATAAAAATAAAGCTGCAAATACAGAGGAGACTTGTGTGAAGTTGCCTGTTATACAATGTATATATCGGGGCGAGAGAAAGAAAACATGAGCTAGATGCAGATGATAGAGACGTTTGAATGAAGTACTGAAAGTAGAAATGAAAAATAACGTTTCAATAAGTCATGAATATTATATGTAAACACACACATATTCACCCCTCCCATACACGAGACATTGATTCACACATGAATGTTAAGATGAGGGCTGTGGAAGTGAGGACAACAGATTTCATAGGCTTGCCGCGGCAGCATAGCAGCAGAGCATCTGACCAGAGTTGTGGAGGAATTTGGGATGACAGGTTGATGAGCTGTCCAAATCAGTTTATTGTCTGTCTTCCCTTGATTAATTCTGGAAAGTGTAATATATCCTCTGGAATGTGTATATGTATGGTGACACCATCATGCTTCATTCTCGCTGTGTGGTCCAAATGGTTTAATTGAGAGATAGAAGCAATCATCAGTGTGGGATAGCACAGAAGAAATACTAAAGCATCTTCTTTAGTCCAATAGAAGAACACTTCTTAATTGCAAAGACTGATGTCCAGTTCTTAGTGTTACTAGTGGTTTATTCCTACTGAAAATATACTGATTTTATGGGAATGGAGGACAAACTTAGTATAAATTTGTATGCATAGTCTGTTATAGTCTCATTTAGTAAACAGTAACTGACATTTGCTGAGTAATATATTTTATGCATCACACTTGTGACAGCTTAATACACACAATCTTTTTAATATGGATTGCCAGTTGCTAAGCTTAGCAAAATAAACATCTACTCGTGAACATGCAGTTAACCTTAGTCACCAGCCACTAGCATAAATTAATTACTAATAATCTGGCCATGCAATGAATATTATGTAATTTTTGTAGCTTCCCCTTGAAATATGTTTTTTTTTTCATTTTTTTAACAGATCGCTATGAGAGGGCCACCTGGCCCCATGGGACTCACTGGAAGACCAGGTCCTGTGGTATGTTAAACAAAGCAAGGATAAAAAAATGGAATACACAAGTATTAAAAGTGCATGGTCCAAATTTCTGCCTCACTTACACCCATGCAATAAAAGTGATTTGCCTGGGGACTTCACTGGTATAATTAAGGCCAGAATTTGAGTCCATATTCTTTTGAGGGGTCTTAAGTTCAGCCTGTAAGCTAATTGAATGTTTTGTATGTATGGATAGAGTACACTTTAAAACTTGTGAATGCCTTATATAACTAAATAAGCCTGTGCAGTTAGATAACCGCACCTTTCAGTATTCAGGGTGTTTACTATGGTAAATATTAGGAAATGAAAGTGAATGCTGCAGAATAATCTTACCTGTTTATCGTTGGTAAAGTAAGTCAGTACTGTAAATTGGCACAACTCCCATTGACTTCTAAGAGAGTTGTGTCTATTTACTTCAGGGCTGAATTTGGCTCAGAGACTAATATTGAATGATTTTGAAGGATATTACTGTCACTGTGGTTGTAAAAATGTTCTGAGTTCAGTATCCAGTCTGCAGGGTATAAAAATCACAGCTTTTTAACAGCAAGCATATCAAATAGTTCTTAGGTCACCAGTACGTTTGCCACTGTGATCTCTACACAGCATTTTAAAAGTATAGCACATGTGAGAAAAGTGGAAAATCAGGTAGGAGGCTCTGCACTTTGTAAATCACCTGACCAATCTTGTAATTGTAATTTCCTCTTTTAGGCAATGGATACATTGTAGATTCAAACAATCTGCAAAATGCTGTAATTTAGCATTTACCATGTTTCAAAAAGCCATTTAAGTATAGCAACAACAATGTAAAATGATAACTGCTGGAACCAAGATTATAGGCTTTGTAGAAAACAAGTATTTTCTAAAATTATCTCAGGTGATTATATTTATCCTCTTGGAGCCAGACAGTAGGGTTTTTCTCTAGAGTAAGTATAGCATACAAATTTGGAAGGATTCACTTAGTTTGGAAAGCAATATTTAGTCTGCTTTGTTGGCATGGCTAAGTTGGCAGATATTTTGCCTGTTTTGTGATTATGGTGATCACTAACTGCTGTATTTTAAAAATGTGCTTTGAAAAACAATGGATGAACTGCAGTACAAGGAGAAAGTTTAGCTCTCGTAATGACATAAAACACACATCTAGTTGTAAAATATATACAAAGACATGCTTAACGTTATTTAATAGCAAAGCAGGTTATTAATGTAGACCAGGTATCCATGAAACATTCATGAGGTGGTATAATTATAACACCAGGAGTACAAACACTCTTCCTCCATCTTTTTGGCCCCTCGCTGCCTTTATGTGCTCCCTCAGAAACAGCTCATTGTTGAGTGGTAACATTGTGACATTAAGTCACTTCCCCTGCCCCATCTTTCTACCTCCTTTTTTCCCCTCCTGTCATCATCTCCCTCCCTAATTCATAGCTCACTGGATGAAATATTGATCAGCAGGTAGGAGGGGCAAATGGACAATCACATCTTATCTATCTTCTATAGAATCCACAGTCCAGGCTCTTACCCTATCACTGCTGCCACGTATTGTTCTAGTACAGGGGTTCTCAAACTGGGTTGTGACCCTTTAGAGGGTCATGAGGTTATTACATGGGGGGGTCGTGAGCTGTCAACCTCCACCCCAAATCCCGCTTTGCGTCCAGCATTTATAATGGTGTTAAATATATAAAAAAGTGTTTTTAATTTATAAGGGGGGGAGGGTCACACTCAGAGTCTTTTTATGTGAAAGAAGTCACCAGTACAAAAGTTTGAGAGCCACTGTTCTAGTAGCACAACGTAGCCAAAAAGCTGTCTTAACTGCACTCCCTAAGGATTCTCTTTGTGAACGGGGAAATCCCAGGGTGCATAAAAATGGCATAGTGCCTCTCCGTCCCAGCACATAGTGGAGAGGGTATATATGGAGACAATGGGGCTCTGTCTGGGAGCTCTCATACACCAATGGTATTTGGCTGCTGCAGTGGCCCTTTAGACTACTGGCAGCTGGCGTAATCTTGCCACATCTGTAAATTGGACCTTGGGGTGGTTTGGTACCCTGTGGCCCCAGCATCATGTAGCTGTGAAGGTCTCCTTCCTCACCAAGTTATACTGAACCCCAAAAGGCCAGTCCCAAGGATTGTTACTTTCTGTCTATCTAGGTAAAACTGAGTGGTTTCAGCTGAGTCCCAGTTAATAAAAATAAACAAATAAACAATTTCAGCTAAAATCATTGGGCTTCAATTGTAACTTTGAAACAAATACACAGGGGCAAATTCTTCAGTGGCATAACTCTCCCAGAGCCAATGGCATTGCCATTGTCTGTCAGCAGAGAACTTGACCCACAGACTTTTAGGCAAATTTCATTACATTTATAACAAATCAGAATAAATTGGTGCAAGGTAACAAGGTAACAAGCCAACTGATACCCTATTTCCACTGGTGTAAATCAAGAGACTAGAAGATTGCATTCAGTACATACCGACATTACCATTATATAACTGTGGTAACACTGAATCCTTTTGTAAAGAGTGGTGCAACATTGCTAGTGTATAGTTCTATTTACTGATAGTCCTGGCTACATACCACCAACAGTTTACATATTAGAAACATTGGTGGTTCTTTGTATGGAAAGTCTAGAGAATGAACCACATTAATAGCTATTTTGCCACTGAGCCACCAGGAGGCTCAAGAAATCCAGCTCTTCTGATCTGGCAAAATGTTAGGCCCAGGTTTCCAGAAGTGACTAGTAATTTTGGGTGCCTCCGATTTTAGATATGTCACCTGGAAATATCTGAAAAAGGACCTAATTTTCAAACATTGCTGAGCACCTGTCCTCTGAAAGATCAAGCCCCTTGAACAAGTCTCAAGTTGAACAATGAAAAAACAAGGCTCCCAAATCATTAGTCATTTCTGGAAGTCTTGGCCTTAATCTGTCATGTATTTTGCTAATGTAATTGTGAGAACACCAATTAAATATGTTAAGAATCATATTAAATTTATTATTAAAAAGCACTTTCTTAGCATAGCAGAGTTGTAGTTACATTAAGTGTTAGCATTCACAGTGTTAATTAAAGCAGATTATTTATCCTTTTTTTGTCTAAGGTCGTTTCCACTGATTGTGCACATTTAAAACTGTTTAAAAACTAGGTTGATACAGAGAACCCTTTGCTAATAGTCACCTGTCCTAGTGGGAAGCAACAACTCAGGGCCTGATTCTTACCTCACTTAGGGCTTGATCCAGACTTCAGCTGGCACTAGATCAGGACCGTAGAGCAATTTCTCTTCATTTCAGTAGGAGACTCAGACCCCTGGTCTCAGTAAAGTTTGTATCATATTAAGTACATAATATGTGGTGTCAAGCATTCAGTCAGAAATGCACCAATCCCTTTGTGTTTCTTAGCAGGCTTCATTCTATTTCTATACTCTGTTGGTTACTCTTTTTGAATTATGTTGGTATGTTTTTCAGTGGAACCAATATTAATGGAAAAGGCAAACAGATTGTGAAAAATGTTGGGCCAGATCCTAGCTACTCTGATTTACTCCAGCTCAGGATCTGGTATAGTGCTGTTTTTAAGCCCCAGCTGGGCCGGCTCCAGACCCCAGCACGCCAAGCGCGCGCTTGGGGCGGCGTGCCGCGGGAGGGCGGCAGGTGGCTCCGGTGGACCTCCCGTAGACATGCCTGCGGAGGGTCCGCTGGTCCCGCGGCTCCGGTGGACCTCCCACAGACATGCCTGCAGAGGGTCCGTTGGTCCCGCGGTTTCGGTGGAGCATCCACCGGAGCTGCGGGACCAGCGGACCCTCCGCAGGCACGTCTGCAGGAGGTCCACCGGAGCCGCGGGACTGGCGACCGCCAGAGCGCCCCCCACGGCATGCCGCCCTGCTTGGGGTGGCGCAATTCCTAGAGCCACCCCTGAGCCCCAGAATAATACTATGAGATAAAATTTCAGGGCAAATAATAAGCAAGGACTGTATTCTGTGTCTCTATCTGTCTGATGCTATAACAGTGTAGAAATATAGGTATACAGATTTGTCACATGTTTAAGAGCCTGATCAGAAGATCATTGTAATCAATAGGAAGACTCTTATTGACTTCAATGAGGTTTGGATCAGGCAGTCGGATTGTGCTTTATTTCTACAGTTGCACAAGGATGCTGAAGATCCACTCTCAGGTCTTGCTGTCTCCTCGTTGATGCAGGAAGCAGACATGTTTTAATGATTCATGTTCTTACTGAGCTGATATTTACCTGGCAAACATTAATATAGAACACAGTGGTCAATGCCTGGTCCCATTTAAGTCAATGGAGTTTTAACATTTACTTTGGTGAGACCAGGATTTGGCCCCAAGTTTGCAGACCTTTACAAAATGATCTTTCAGGTACTGTAATCGCATAGGATGATTTCATAATAGCTAATGAAAAAGCTTTTCTTTTCTGTAATTAATTTATAGTAATAGCTAACAGTTTATCCGATTAAAGTTTAGCTGGATAACTAAACTCACTGTATTTTGCATTTGTTACATAGGGCGGGCCTGGCTCACAAGGTATTAAAGGAGAAAGTGGCGACCCAGGTCCCCAGGTACAATAGAACATCCTTTCATTTTTCAATATGTTACCTTTTCATGTTTTTTAGCATATGAAAATACATTCCCATTTGCAGCATATGGAAATACATCCCCCTATTGGAGAGCAATCAGTTATGTGCTTTTTACATGTAACTGAAGATGAATAATGTTTCATGTGCAACGCTGCAGCAAATGAAACAGTTACCTAGATTGTTCATTTTAAAATGTGAAAGTAACAAGCTGCTTTTCTGTAAAGAGAATCAATTATCACATGTAGAGTGTCATCTCTTGAAAACCAGTTTTAAAATTGGTGCTGCAAGCTCTTTTCTCTGCTCTGTACTGTACATGCTCATAAGTACCATTAGCATCAATGTCTGCAGTCATATGACCTTGGGCTGTGATATGATCAAATCTCATAAACCGAGCAGGGTTTAACTTGACTAGTAATTAAACAGGAAATTTCCAAAAAAAAAACTTTGACACTGGAAGAAGTGGTGTTGTTGACTCAATGGATGATACCTTTCCTTCTTAGTAATTACTGCATCAATCTCGCAGTTTGATGTTAGAGAGTACTGGCCAGTTGGAATCCTTAAACTTAGACCCAAAATTAAGGTCATAAGCACTGGTGACCATTAAAGAAACTATGACTTTTAAAAAAAGTTTGGCCTATCACTTGGCCAAATGCCAACTTGGGTACACATATTTAATCATGTATTAAGTGACTATCCTAAATTCCACTTTGGCACTAGTACAAAAGTAAAACATTACAAATAGCCCATTAGTCTTTCATTTTTCCTGCTTACATTTCCAGTGTGGTCCTTTGTTAGTTTTTTTTCTTTCTATTTCTTCTTGTGGTTGGGTGAAGCTATTCACAAGCTCGGACAGTCAGCCATGTTCTAGACAGATATGGCTGGGTCCTCTGCCCCCTCCCGTACCTCAAGGTTCACAGCCCTCCCTTAACCTCAGGGAGACCACAGGGCCAGCCTGCCCCATTGCAGTCTTCTGCTGCTGCTAAGGAAACTGTTTCTCCTAGCCTTCCTCCTCTCCTTCTAGAGTTAGCTCCCCACTTGTGTCTTCCAGCTGGGAATCAGAGCCAGTCATTTGCTGCTGCTTAGCTGATTCCCAACACAGGCCTGCTGGGCTTCTCCTTAGATCAGGGTTTGCTACTCCCTGACTTTGAAGGTCCTTAAAGGGTCAGACCACTCTGCTGCATTGCCCTAAATTATTGGGTACTGATTCTAAGGCTTTTTTCAGCTGACATTTCCACCCAAGGTGCATATTGATTTTGGACAAGAGTGCTCCCTTAGAAACACCTAGAACTGCCTTCAATGAGAATCACATGCTCATGTGAAAGCGGAATGAGGTGTGCAGTCTGTGAAATACTTTGGAATCCCTCGGGATAGAATGTGCTGTGTAAATATAAGTTCTCATTAAATATAGGTGAATTTAATTTTAACATGGCTAAAACAAGATCTGTAAACCATGGCACTGAGATTTTCAAAGACATTCAAGGGATCTGGATACCCAGTTTTCATCACTAATTAATAGGAATTGAGGACTCCCTTAGATAGCTTTGAAAAAAATCAGTCTTGGTATTTAACATTGTATTCCTAAGTTGTTGTTTGGCTGAGATGTTTGACAATTTTGTTTAGCTAGCTGTTCTAGCTTTTTGCTGCCACATATAGTATGATTTTAAAGACTTTTGTTTAAATTCAGGGTCCTCGAGGTATTCAAGGTTCTATTGGTCCAAGTGGGAAACCTGGCAAAAGAGTGAGTAACATAAATCTGGTAAAAAATTAAATTGAAATCCAAATGAATTAACACTTTCTCATTACTCTGGATGTCAGTTGTTGGCATCTTCAAATGTTTGTATTCTTTTCAGGGTCGTCCAGGAGCTGATGGCTCTAGGGGAATGCCGGGAGAACCTGGTTCAAAGGTATGAGATCTGAGGTCATATTTTATTCATGGTGTGGATGATGCACATTTTAAATAGGCATTAAACTGCCCTCCACCACACTGCAAATGTAAAAACAATGTAGAAAGCTATTTTGCAATGAAAATGATGATTCAGACAACCAGATAAGAGGCAATAGTTGAGCCTGAATCATCCATTTAAATATATGGTAATTCATGGTAATGGACTGCAGTGTAACATTTAAGTAATTTGATTATTTGGGCTTGATTTTGATCTCACTTAGGCTGCTTTTTTCACATGGGTGTAACTGTATTTTCTGCAGCGGAGCTACTTCTGATTTATACCAGTATAATGTGTGATTAGAATCAAGCCCTTTGTCCTGATGTTAAATTTATAATGGCATAATTACAATGGAGTGTAAAATCTGGTGCATGACAGCTTCCTCTGCTTTGACACACCCAGGGCCAAATTCTGATGTTCAGATGCATGTGCTCAACTCCAAATGACTTGTTGAGATGTGCACATATATCCATGGGCAGAATTTAGACCACAGTGAGCAGGTATAATTTACTAAGAATATTACAAAGTGTAATAGTCATTTCTAAATCTCTAATTTTTTCTTTCCTAGGGTGATAGAGGGTTTGATGGTCTTCCTGGTCTACCTGGTGATAAAGGTCACAGGGTAAGATAAACATGAATGTTTATATGAAAGCTTATTAACATCACTTCATTTAAAAAAAAACATAGGACTGTGGAGAGAGTTAAGTCAGAGAACATGTCAGAATTTCATGTTGCAGTATAGTGTCAGAATTGTATTTTTGCAAGCATTTCATGTAAAGATTCCAGTAACATGAATTTATAGTTAACAATCCACATACATATTTTTTTATTTAAATATATTTGCAGAATTTGGGCTAGATTCTCAATGGGTGTAAATTGAAGTAGTTTCCTTAAAGTCAATGGAGATATGCTGATTTACTTCAGCTGATTTACTCCAGCTGTCGACTGGGTTGAAGCAGATTATTAGAAGAAAGTTGCAATATAATAGTGTAAAAATTCTATGCTGAGTATGTGTGTATCCCATAACCAGTATAGTCATAGGGCTCATTTCCATGATGTTTCAATAGGCAGATTGTATGCCAGTGGTGCCTTCTCCTCTCTGGGACCCCCCCATTGCAGATTGGGAATTGAGGTCACACAAAAAGTCTGTGGCCCAGCAGTGAATTGAAGCCGGGTCTCCCTTCCACTAGTGCAGTGCCCCAACAACAGGCCATCCTTTTTCCCTTGCTCTGAGGATACACAGAATTTAACGTCTTTGAACACAGAGTAATGCAGAAAGTTTTGCAATTGTTTGTTCATGTTCATGGAAAACAACATCCTTGACTTGTAATTTTTTTTAAACACCATTAAAAAGGCTTGCTCAAACAAAGTAGCAATCAAGAATACCTACAATGCTAAGCTGTATTGCTTACTGACAAGGACTGACTCAGTCCAAACACTTCAAATATCAACATTCCAGAACTTGGAGAAAGACCAGATCTGAGAGCTAATTTTGGTTGTGTCTGGCCCTGTATAGCAGTTGTGGTGGAAGAAGTCTTCCTTTTGGAATGCATCCCTATTGCAAGCGCTAGTCACAACTGCAGTTCCCTGTACTCTCCTGAATGCGGTTCTCCTGCTAGTTCTCTTGTAAGTCTTAGCCACCATAGAAGGAACTAGAAGAAGGCAGGATAATGATTCCATCCTCTTCGAGAGTGGAGCTAGCAAACCACAGATGGAAGTATATGCTGCAATCTTCAAAGGGCTTGTGCAGTAGCTACACTTCCCAGGAACTTGGGGAGACATTAAATACTTGCCATATTCCTACAGTGTAGTGTGTTGTAGTAATATTTGAAGTTGTTCTCCTCAGTCCTGTTTGTATGTAGCATAGAGGGAACTCTTATTTTTACTACAATTCACAATTCTCTCAATCATTTTTCATCAAACCCTTTCTTCCTAGAGAATAAAACAAGCAGCTGTTTGCAGATTTGAAATGTGGGTTGATCTGTGGGTGGCCAGTAGATTAAGATCTAGTCCTGTGATACTCAATTAGTTCTACTCAATTTGAGAATTTTATGTCAAGAGGTGGGCCATTTGCACAGAAGACTGACAAAATAATAATAATAAAAACCTTCAGGTGCCAATAAAGACCTTGACTGCAATGTAAGTATTAGTGTTTCTATCTTTTAACAAAGTTTACAAATCAATATTATTACCAGTGTTTGTGACAATCTCTAATGGGAGAAGTGACCAATGATCTCTGGCAAGCTTTGTGAAGAGGGGTTTATAGGAGGTCAGGGCAAGGCACACACACTGGTGAAGATGCTCATCTGTCAGATGATTTCAGTGTTGGTTTTTTACCATGTTCATGGTAGAAAACCCAGATTTGCAGAGGTACGTTCATCCAAACATTGGTAAGAGCTATATGGCTAGATTATGGCTATTCTGAAACTGGTCAGCATATTGAGTCAAGAAATCACAAAGTCCCATTTCTCTGAATTTTTTCTTCAAGATATCTGAGCTCTGGAGCCCTACAATTTATAATTGAAAGGCACCTTCAATTAAATCAAGAATGTTCTTGGCTTCAGAAGGGCAGAGTTCATCAGTAGGGCCAACAAATGGATCACGAACAAATAAAAGCAATTCCTTTGGAATTTTTAAATTCTCAAATCACACTTTAAAATTTTTGGTCAGATTGTTCAGGAATTCTTGCATAATTTTCATCCAAGTTTCATTGGTAGCAACAACACACAATGTGGTAAAGTGCAACATCTTTTCTGTTGTCTGTCTGAAAGATTTCAAGATTCCTCTGAAAGGCGCACATTTTTCCAAACAGATCCCTGAGACTGCTTGCACGGCCTTGGAGCTTCAAGTTGAGGGAATTCAAGTCACCAGTAATATCACACAGAAAAGCTACTGGTGACATAGAGGGGACTTCATTCATAAATTCCAGGAACTCACGAGCTATGCTGGTTTTGTAGTTTGAAAGAAATTCTATTTCTTTTTGAAGCACACAATCCCTCTCTAACACATGCTCCCTACTTAACCAGCGAACATTATTATGCTGCAGTAGAACACTGAATTTGGCTGAAACATCTTGTAAAAGAGCTTTAAAAAATGAAGTTGGAAGGTAGAAGCTGAACGTATCTCATTCACCCATCTTATCACAATACCCATTGTTTTTTTTTGAGTCCCCTGACAATTTACCGTACAAGACAGTCTGGTGAATGATGCAATGAAGTGTATTTAATGAAGGGTGAATCACTGCCAAATGTGAAGCAAAGCCCTTCTCTTTCCCTGTCATAGAGGGACCTCTGTCTGTAACAAGCAAGCTTACTTTCTACAGATCTAAATTTTTTTTTTCAAAAAAGCCTTTAACTTTTCAAAAATTCTCTCCTGTGGCATAGGTTTCTAATGGTAGTGAGCACAAAAATCTAACAAACAGTGATAGCTAGGCATTGTCACTTAAATTGCTTGATTTGTCCACTGCAAGAGACTTGTTGGCATTTTTAAAATCAGAAATCAGTGCTAACAAATAAACTTTCTAAATTACCTCCAATCTTCGCACTGTTGTGGAATCAGACAGGGGAACCTCCTTCACACAGTTCACAATGTCATCTTTGTTTTTTATCTTCTGCAAAAAGCTCCTCCAGCATTCCCAGCGTGCATTCCTTCACAAGCTAGGCATCCAGGAAAGTCTTTTTCTTTTTAGCTATTACCAACATTTTCGAAGAGAAGTAGCTGTTGCTTTTTCCTTTACAGTCGCTGATGTTGTGAGAATGACATTTGAAGTGCGATGCAAAGACTTCCAATTTTCAGTTTTGTCACGTCTTGTAACATTGCCAGGACAGGCTGCGTTGAAGTTACCATGCTTTGATTCAAAGTGATGTCTCATGTTGATGACCCCACAGATAGATAAAGTGGTTTGGATTATTAAACACAAAGGTTTTGCGTTTAAATGAGGTGGCATAATAAATAGAAAATCCGCTGTCCAGTTTGGGTTAAAACCTCGGTTTCTGCTGTCAAATTTCCTCCCACTTGCATTCATTTTTGGCTCAATTTCCATCACTAATGAAAAAAATGGGCAGTGTCCTAGCTCAATCCTATTGCAAGAACTTAAGACCCAGTAAGCAGTGCTTAATTTGTGCCTGGACTTACTGGGGCTGAGCCCCAGCGCCTCTAGGCTTGGCAGTTCATAGTTCTGACACCTCTGGACTCCCAACCAGCAACTGTTGCTCTCCAGCTGTCCAGCTCTGAAGGCAGCACTGCCGCCAGCAGCAACAAAGAAGTAAGGGTGGTGTGGTATGGTGTATTGCCATCCTTACTTCTGTGCTGCTGCTGCTGGTGGCATTGCCTTCAGAGCTGGGTGCCCAGCCAGCAGTCGCCACTCTGGCCACTCAACCATTGCTTAACTTGTGCTGGGGCTTGCTTGGGCTGAGCCCTGGCACTTCTTTCATTACAAATTAAGCACTGCCAGTAAGTTACTAAGGAAGGCATAGGCAAATGATAGGCAGTGCATCACTATTTGTGAATTTAATTATAAACATTGTTTTAAGGTGAGCTGGCGGGCCACACAGGAATCTTTGGCAGGCCAAATTTGGGCCGTGGGCCGCCTACTGAGTATCACTGACCTAATCACTGTGCATCTCTCATGTGGCCTCTGAAGACTGAGTAACTCTTCCAAAGTTGACTTAGGGCATGGCTACAATTGCAGATGTAGAGCGCTTTGAATTAAACCAGCCTTCATAGAGCGCAGTAAGGAAAGTGCTGCAATCTGTCCACACTGACAGCTGCAAGTGCACTGGCATGGCCACATTTGCGGCACTTGCAGCGACATTGGGAGTGGTGCATTATGGGCAGCTATCCCAGCATGCAAGTGACTTCAACGTGCTTTTAAAATGGGATGGGTAGGGTGGAATGTGACAGGGAGTGTGTTGTGTGTATGTGGGGGGAGAGAGCATGGATTTTTGGGGGACTGAGAGCATGTCAGCATGCTGTCTTGTAAGTTCAGACAGCAGCAGACCTCTCTCCCCTCCCCACCCCGCCTCTCTCTCTCTCACACTGCATTCCACAAAAATGATTACTTTGTCTCAGAGCCGGCTGTCAGAAAGGGAGCTTTCAAAGGCCATATCCGCATTCCTAGGCGAGTTCAAAACAATGACAAGAATAGCCACTTGACTTAAGGAGATTATGGGACATTTCTGGAGGCTGATCAGAGCACAGTAATGCAACACTTCATTCACACTGATGCCCAGGCATTGTAGCCAAGGCACAGCAAACATTATTCCTCTTGCTGAGGTGGAGTAGCAGCAGTGCTGTAGCCGCGGAGTCAGAGCGCTCTTTGTGCCTTGCCAGTGTGGACAGGTAGTGAGCTAGAGTGCCTGGAGCTCCTTTATTGCGCTGTAACTTGCAAGTGTAGCCAAGCCCTTAAGGTGAAGAGATCTATGTCTGCTTTCTAATATGGTGTAGCAGAGTTGGCAAACTTTATGACCTTTAATTGTACAGTGAAAGCAACCTTTTTTGTTCTTCAGAAATATGGATATTGAATTCATATTTTCTAAACAAATGTAAAATATCTGAAAATATTAATAAAAAGAAATAAAGAAAGCCTTTTCCAAGTCTTCCATCCCATTGTTTGGAAATCACTATAATACAGGGTTTTTCAAACAGGGGTCGTTGCTTGTGTAGGGAAAGCCCCTGGCAGGCCGGGCTGGTGTGTTTACCTGCCCCATCTGCAGGTCTGGCCGATCGTGGCTCCCACTGGCCGCGGATTGCTGCTCCGGGCCAATGGGAGCTGCTGGAAGCAGCGGCCAGTAAGACCCTCAGCCCATGCTGCTTCCAGCAGCTCCCATTGGCCCAGAGCAGTGATCCGTGGCCAGTGGAAGCCGCGATCGGACCTGCGGACGGGGCAGGTAAACACACTGGGCTGGCCTGCCAGGGGCTTTTCCTACACAAGCGGTGACCCTTGTTTGAGAAACCCTGCTATAATACTTATTAAAATGAGAGTCCTCTAAATATTTAGAAAGTATGACAAATCTGAAAGCAGTCCCATTCAAATCTAAAGCAGATAACTGTAGCCCTTCAGATTCATGTTTAGTGAGAGGACATAATGCAAGGAGCTGTTTGCATAAACATTCACCTCTGTACTCCCTGTAATAAAGAAAGCACAGCGGAAAAAGAAATAAATCCTTTTCTCCTGTAGTTATATTTTATCTGCAAGAATACTGATGTTGTTTTAAAAAACCCCACCAATCTTTAGCATATTCTTTTTAGGAATCTTTTCATGTCTAGTCATGTTTGAACTGGGAACACATACTATAATTTCCGGACCGGATGTCTGTCTGGAAGACATATGCTTTAGGCAACCACAAATTATTGAGCTCCCTATAGGAGTAACTGGATGAAATTCTATGGCCTGTATTATATAAAGAGGTTAGACTACATCATCTAATGGTTCCTTCTGGCATTAGCTCTATGAATCTATGAATTTGCATGCAATTTAAGTATTTAGATTTATGAAGAATATGCCTATCCAAAGGTATATCAAATGTATATAAAAATAAAAGAATAAAAAACAGTCTAAAACTAAAACTTAGAGATCCCCCAAATTAAAGACCTCCACCATGCCCATCCTATCCATTCAGACCTTGTTCTGTGTTAGCAGACCAATGGAAGAAGAGAATTTGAAGGCTGAGGACACCTTACTGATAATGAGGTTCCTTCAACCTCATGATTAAACCAGGACATTGTTAACCCAAGCTCCTAAAATAATCTCAACTGCCACAGTATTACAAGAAGACTGAGGAAGCCTCTCAGATAAACCAAGTGCCAACCAGCTGAAAGATTTATAGATTTAAACCTATATGTTAAATTGCACCCAGAAAGTAATTAGAAGCCAGGTGATGGACTACAAGTGTCATGTGCTGCCTTCAATAAATGTCGCTTAACACATAGGAAGCTGCATTCTGTCTGCACCAGTGAATGTTTTTGAATAGTGTTAAGACATAGCTGCATGTAGAACATAACTCAGCTTTGAGGCAACAAAGATGCAGTTAATAGAATCTCACTGTCTTTCTTAATGACCGCACAATCACATTGAACAGAAGAGCAGTGGAATAAACACCTGCCATTCCTTATATAAGAGGCACCTTGGGGTAAATAAGCAATCACTGAAACCTCCCCAGCAGCTCTCTGAAGGAGAAAAAGAATGAGAAAGGAGACACTCAAGAGTGATTCCATATAACTTTCCTAGGATTCACAGCTGTGGTCAGCACCTTGGAAACATGTCTAAAGCTAAAAGAATCAGCATGAATACTTTTATTCAGTCCTACTGATCACTGATTAAAAATCCCCTCTCCAAAAAATCCCCTCTCCAAAAAGAGCTCAATCAGTTGTGTTTAAGTTATGCAGCACACTGGCCTTCTTTAAAAAAGAGAAAAGAAAAATAAATCCTAACCACATCGGTCCAAAATCTGCTAAGGCTCTGTTTACGGATGCCTGAAAAGCACCAGTATGGCCATTCTCATGTTCTTATGGCAGAACCAAGCCTTACATGCAGTAACAATGATACGATTATTGAACATTTCTGAAATGTTAATCCTTCCTCACATTAATGTCGATTTGTACCTGTTTGCTATTACAGTGAAGATGTTCTGACATACCATTATGCAGCTAAAGTGATATTTCACTTTCCCATCTCTTGTTGTTTGCAGCCAGAGTTGGAACCTGCATTATTTTAATATGGCTTTCTTAATTGTACAGGGAGATCGTGGCCCACAAGGACCTCCTGGTGCACCCGGTGAAGACGGAACAAGAGTATGTTACTAGTAACTCCAGCTCACTAATACATACAATAACATCTAAAGCAAGTCCTCCCAGAAGAGGAATATTTTGGTGACGTATACTCTTCACACTAAACCTTCTATTCCTTTCAATAATGACAGGGAGAAGATGGAGAAGTTGGACCCAGAGGTCTCCCAGGTGAAGCTGTAAGCAAAGCTTTTTTACTATTCTATTTCTGGTATGCACGCTGACTGTTTTGCAGAACAAAACCACTCTAAGATTTTCATTCATTTCTACTAAGCTTTTCTCAGAGGGAAAAAAGTGGCAGTTCTGTATGGAGAGTAAACAATAGGCTAGATTCTTCTGGGGTGTAACTCCACTAACGTGACTGGAATTAATCATGGATGAATTCAGTTCAGCGTACACAACTTCCAGAATCACTGGACCTGATCCTTATCTCATTTACTGTGGCACAACTGCACTGACTTCAGTGGATGTAGTCCTGATTTACATGAGGACAGTGAGGACATAGTCAGTCTACTGAAACCTCTAGGGATATTTCACAACAGTCTGCTTTTTGTAAATATTTGGCTGCAAAATATCACCCAAATTCACTTCCCTTGCCCACACTGCTTCTCTTTATTGTATATTTTGCAATTGTTACATGTCCAAGAATTCCACTGATATCAGTAGGAATTCCACTGGTGCTGTCACTGCAGAACAGAGATCTGCAGTGCAGGCAAGAGATCCAGGGCCTGGCTCAGAAAGGATAATTTTATCCTAAATATCTGACATATGCCCTTTCCAGATACAAAGTGGGTGTAAAATGCTACTGAGTCAGAATGATAGTAATTTGCATCCTCTTTACATATGAGGAAGCAAAGAGGAGAATGAGGCCTGTCTACTTCAGCCACAGTGTCTGATGACACAAATAATGAAAAATAAAATGCACTTACACTGTGGGAAGTTAAAAATAATACTAGGGAACACATTTTGCTCCCCCTCCTCAGAAGAATGGTCCCATTGATTTCAGTGGAATTGCTTGTGGGAACAGGTCTGCACTTCTGCTTGTGGAAGAGTTTCCATTTGTTTATTATAAAGAGAAAGACTCCAAATGAGTAATTTTCAGCTATCTAGCAGAGATTTTACTACCAAGAAAGATAGCACTTTCCACAGCAATACAGAACATGACAAAAATCATTGAAACCACCTTGTTTTCATTAAATACATAAATAGTCGGCGCTCAGATCAAGTGACTGTGGAAGGTGCTGCACCACTGTTCAAAGCAGTGGCAGGCAGAAAATCTCCCCCTTTGACCTTTCTCTGGTATGAGAGACAGAGCTACTTGACAAAAGGTGCCTTCAACCCATATTGTGCTACCGATACAGGGCAGAGGTCAGGAGGATCCCATGTAGTAGTGAATCCTTTTGTCGGGCTTCACTGCCTCCCTCCCTCCTACTCCTGCGGCCTACCCGCTTGTAAGGAGGAATTGCACCTACATTTTTAATATGAATTGTGTCTTCTCTTCAGGGTCCAAGAGGACTACTGGGCCCCAGGGGCACACCCGGTCCCCCAGGACAACCTGTAAGTATGGCATAAAGAGTGAGGTATTTTAGATGTGCAATTTCCAGTAAAAAATAATTCTGCCCAGTGTTGCCTCTATTTTTGTTCTTGTTGCAGGGTGTTGCAGGTGTTGATGGCCCCCCAGGTCCAAAAGGAAACTTGGTAGGTAGATAATTAGGGAAACAGAGGTTTGGGATTGTCAAAATTCTTCCCCTTCCCTACCCCCATCACTGTTTAATCTAAAATTCAGATTCCTCTCGATGTTATATTGAAGAGAATAGCCTTGTGTACCATCTGCTTAAACCTAAATTCTGCCCTCATTTAACCTCCTGCAACCCTCAGACTCCAGCTGTCAGGGTGTAAGTATGGGTGGAATTAGCCCCACATTAATAAAATGTTGGTGATATAAATTAATTTTAAAATCAGACTAGAGAGATGGTTAGTTGGTAGATTTAAAAGAGGGAAAACCCAGAGATGTGCTTATATTTCTTTAGGCCTGAGAATGAAGATTTGTAACACAGAAGCCCAAACTTAATGCGTCTGTATTTTTTGCATGGTAGGGTCCTCAAGGGGAACCAGGACCTCCTGGTCAACAAGGAATCCCAGGTCCACAAGTAAGTGTTCAGTAACCCACAGGTTATATCACATTCCTTTAAACAAATGTTTAATGAATGCAGACTAGCACAGGGTTAGCTTTTCATATGCAGGATTGATAAAGCATGAAGGATTTTATAAATAATGCTGAAAATGTACATAATACAGTGGGAGCAGAATTTTAAAGCAAGCTTGCAGAGGGCTTTTTCATTCGCAAGAAAAATGACTCATTCAGTGTTCCTGGAATGCCAGCAGGAACGGCCACACCTGTAGGAGGGTTCTGAATAGGATCCTGTTACAGACTTGATGCCAGAATAGTAGCCTGTGCAAAAGGCTCACACAAAGCTCCTTATCTAACTGGTTTAAAAAACCCCCCACGCTTATATTTTATATTTGCCGCTATGTTTAAACAGATTAATGAGGGCTCTTTAATAGGGAAAATGTACGTATATTGTTATCCCTGATTTCTCACACACTGGCTTCTTTCTAATAGGGGCTTCCTGGTCCACAAGGTCCTATTGGAGCTCCTGGTGAAAAAGTAAGTTATAAGATTATTCTGGTATTTCGTAATCAGTGTATCTGTGTAACAACCTCTGGTTAAGTGGTTAAGGGCTTTTCTTTTTGTTTAGATATTGGATACCTACGTTCTCAAACATAGCAAAATTCCCTAAAACCACCAAGTAAAGTAATGAACAATATGGGCCTAACTCTTTTCTCATTTACACCATTTTTTTAACCAGTGTAACTTCCTGAATTTACTCTTTATTCATGCTGATGTTACTAGGATCATAATTTGTCCCATAGCACTAAACTGTACATGATTAAATACAAATAGAGACAGACTGCTGGGCTACAAAAAAAAGTTTTTCCAATGTAAATGTATTTTCTATAAAATAAAATTCTCTCTCATCTCCTATACTTTTAAAATATCTACCTCTTTCTTTAAACTGAGGGCCTGATTCTGCTCTCATTTACACTGATGGTACATTGGCATAACTCTGGAGTTCCACTGGAGTAGCTGTGGTATAATTTAGATCAGAATAAGGCCCTATTTGTTTATCCTTGTGTTTCCTGAGCAGTAACATTCTGCTGCAAGTTCTAATTATGTCCGTTTAAAATTTCAAACTCCTAGTAATTGTCTCCTTTCTTCTTTTAGATCCCCAGTTTATTCCACTCTGGTTTCCTTCTCATTCATTGTTTAATATCTTCCTAGTGCTCTAGTATCTCAGCTTCTTAGTGGGAGGGATTGAGGGGGATTTTAGGAAACAATATACAGACTTCCTACCTGCCTGTCTTCCCCAGAATGTTATTCTCGGAAGATGGCTGTGTCCACAACATATTCATTCCACAATCAATCATGAATGCATAGCATGCCTTTCAGCTATCAGAGGTTCAGGGCTATAAGACATGGTCTGCCTCTTTATCTTGACTTGTTTCATTCATATAACGTGACCATTTTTCTGCTTCTAAAGTGCCAAGTACAGATCAGCTATGTGAAGTAAAAAAGCTTTTCCCCCTCCCCTGAGTTGTATATATTTCTTGTAGAAACAATCCTGCAGTCTACATTTGAGCAAAACTCCCACTATAGTCAATGGGAGTTTTGCATGAGTGAGAATTGCAAGATCTGGCCTTGCATGCTCATCTGTTCTCGCATGGAATTGCTCTGATTTTAAGTCTTTTATCCCATAGTTGTTTTTACTTTATCCCTGACATCTATATCAGATAGCTTAGAGGTGTAAACTAATTGTATTTTTATATGTAACACCTACAATATATTGTTTAGGGGCTTTTTCACAATAGTGATTCACGTAGGGGATGGTTCACTAGCCATTATAATAGAGATTACAAGGATAAATAGGCTAAGAAGGTGTGACTACTTTGCTTGCTTCCTACCTATCCATATACTTACCTTATTTTTTGAGTTTTCTTGGCTTGGTAGTCTTTTCTGTTTTTGAGTTTAATATTCAAATGAGCTGGCAAACCAGTTTGTTAGCTTTGTTACATTGTAACTTACTGCTAGGTAGAAATGTTATGTTCATTCCTGGGTTAAAAAAGGGAAGGTAGATATCCCAAAGATAATAACATCTCTTAAATAAATGTATTGGAGCAGTGACAGGTGTCACATTTCATATTAAAAAATCCAGCCTTCGATCTTCATTGTTATTTCTGCTAGTTTCTCCCTACAGGATAGAAACCATCTTGCACCCACCCAGCATTATATACATTTCTACAGGCTACGTACCCTCCCAAAACATCATAGAGACAGGAGTTGAGTTGATATGGAATGTGTTACATTTCAACTGTAGTCAAAGAATTTTTAAAAAAATCATACCTTAAAGACATAACCCTGCATTTGGAATAGAGTGGAGTCAGACCACCACAAGGGACAGAAATCCTGCTGGAATTTCCCAGAATGCAAGATAACTTTCTTCACTACTACACCTCTTCAAGATGCAGCATACTCCAGCCAGTGTCCTAGGCCCATTCAGTGAGCTGGTGATGAGTGGAAAGAACAGGGCCATGCCTCATTCCCACTCTCTTTGGGGTCTCTGTTACCCATGTGGAAGCACAGAGAGTGTAATGCCAAGCACAAGAATTACAACTTGTGTGGGGCCTTTAGAGGAAGATGACTTCAGTAAATTAAACACATGCATAAGGCTTTATATGCTAGATAGACTTTGGGGCATATTGGCTTGTGCAGTATAAACTTCATGAGCTGAAGGGTGCATGTTCTCCTCTCTCAGCTGCCCTATGCAAAAGTAACTCTGACATCCTGAGACCATACACACACTCTCTGTTGCTCCAGTAAGTGTAGTGCTTACACACTCAACATGTACCAAGAGTCATCTTAGAAACACCATATGTGTAAGTTCCATACTTGTCCCTGAGTATCTCAGAATAATTGCCCCAATTGGGCCTACTGGGAGGGATTGCAGACCAAGGACTCTGGACTTGGTTTTGCCAGAAGAGAGAAATGGCACTTGAAGAGAAGGAAGAATGCAGGCCACTCAGGAAATTAACTTTTATACGCAATGTCTGCAGGAGTCTACTCACCTAGAAACTTTTCTGTGTACAAATTGCCTTGCACAAGTCAATTTTACGAGAGGAGGTTCTGGCAAGTAAAATTTTAAAAGGACATTTTTCAACCCAAACCTGCCCCCATAGAATGATTTCCCTTTCCAGAGTCACCTCTAAAGTTTTCCATGTGAAACTCACCCACATCTAAAGTTTTCTCTGCTAAAATATACTGGCACCTAAAATTTCCCCTGCTTGCATCTAAATATTTAAATGAATCCAATATGTTACACGTTGGCATCTCTGATATTGGAGGACCAAGCAGTGACATTTTAAATATTGATAGAAACCTTTCCCTCTGACACCGAAAGCTTTCCTGGTCCAAACCCAGTCACACCATTACTTGTCTATGCTCAAACCCATTCACATAAAAAATTTCCCCCATCTAAACCTGCTAATATAGGTTTCCCTCACAAAAGTTTCATAACAAATTTTTAGGTGCCCTCTCTCTTAGGATCAGGCCTCCCACTAATAGATGGAAATTTTCTATAAAAGTTTGAATTGATTTGATGCAATATATTCAGCACAGCCAATCCATCAAGATTACTCATTCTCGAGGGTCCAGTCCTAAAAAGGAACTCAGGAGTAACTCTACTCACATGGGCAGTCCAAGTGAAATCAATGGGACTACTTATGTGAGAAAAGTTTCTCAGAAGTATAAGTGTATGAGAATGTAAAAAACCCAGCAGCAATCATATTGCTGCCAGCATACCAGAATATACCCAGATGACTAATTAGAAACCTAGCAACCTTAGGTCAATGCCTGGCACTAATACAGGAATGCCTGTTTGAGCTCTTGTTTCCTCTTTGGTAAGCCTGTGTACTGAGAGTGGGCACAGCTACAGACTGGGCATGGACCAGGACAAAGACCATAAGGACACTGATGATTTTGTAGGTGTTGCAGCTGATGAATGCTGTGATGCCATGAGGGTACTAAATAAGAAAAATGTCCAACAAAAAGGGGATGCATTTGTCATTATCCAGCTAATGTAAATTGCCCTGGGTGATGATGGCTTGGATGTTACTAATTTTAATTTGGTCTGTTGATGTTCATTACAGGTTGATTCTGTGACTCACATAGGTTTTCATAATGCATTTGTGATTAAAGTATCATTTTGTTTTGTTTGGGCTACATATTCTTGAAACCCTTAGGAACGAATGTTGCCAATTTGCTTTGCTGCTCTAATGTGGTGTAGACTTAGGTTAAAGTCTAGGTTGGAGACTAGGACCCAACCTGGATTTATTATTATTTTTTTTTGTTCTAATAAAATTTCTAGTTATATAACATGGTTTTTGGTTGACGGACGGACATCAAACACATCTCTTATGACTCTTTGAAGATCATCAGCAAACCTTTCATTTCCAAAGAGTCACATTCTGTCCTGCCATGCACACAACTTACCCTCTAATTGTAGCTGTTTTTGTGTTTGAAACAGTGCAAGCCAATGACCAGCCAGCTCTCATCCCTGGATTCTGTGACTCACCTACATCATTCAAACTGTTCTTCCTTTGCAACTTTAGATGCTACTGCCTCTGGCCTCCTCTGGATTCTGGGTGACATCCTGGCCCCTTTAAGTCAAAGAGAGTGTGCCATTGATTTCAGTGGGGCCAGGATTTCACCCTTTGTCATTTTCTGTTCTTTGTACATTACTTTGCATAGTGAACACTACATTATTTTTCTCCACTTGTTCCTTTCATGTCTTTGTGTATACATTTTAGAGGTGAATGATATGTGCAATGGGTACATTCTCTCCATCATAACTGCTATGGTCCATTTCTAAATGTAATTTTTCCTTGTTTTTCCTCCTTGTGCCTTTCATTTCTCGTCTGCTCAATGATACTTTCTGAACAACAATGCATTTTTCCAATGGCCTCTACTTTACTCAGTCATCTTCTCTCTTACAACCCAGATAAATATATTTTTACATCTTTCTAATTCGCATATTCATTGTATTTGGAGACATTTTCAAAAAGAAAAGTTGGTTAAAATTATGGTGAATCTGAAAACTGATGCTGAGTGTACTTTGATGCTGAAGTTTTTCATACAATTCTGTAAACAAACATCATTTTCCTGCTGTTATTTTTCCTCATTTCATCACATCAGTTTAACTGGGAAACAACATGTTATTCCTTCTCTCTCATCTGTCCTTTCTACTTAATTTTCTTCCCAGGTGCTTATGCTTTTGTTTAGTTTTTTTCAATCATGTTCATTCAGTTCTGTTTTGATGATTAACATGGTTATAGGAATCTCACACTTTTTGAGGTAAAAGGCAAGTTAGTTTAACATTACAAATGGATATTTTTGAGGTATGGCCAGTACTCAGGTGGAGCAAGTATTTCAGTATCCAACTATATCTAGTTGAAATATTTAAAGCCAGAAGAGAATCCAAAAGGAAATACTTTTTTCACACAATGCATAATTAGTTTGTGGAACTCATTGCCACAGTATGTTGCTGAACCCAACAACCTGGAGAGATTCAAAGAAGGATTAGCTGTTTATATGAATATTCAGTCATAATATTAACAACACAAATTTTGGAAGGGAGATAAACCCTCATGCTTCAGGTCTTAAGTCTCTAACTATTAGAAATAGATTATTCAGTATCTGTCAACTGAGGGGTTTCTTGCTCCATCCTTCTTGGACAGGATACTGGTCTAGATGGACCATGGGTCTGATGCCATATGGCAATTCCTCTGTTCCTTTCTCATTTGCACTAGTGAGCATTGAGAGTAACTTTTTTGAAGTCGTCGGAATTGTTATGGATTTACACTGGTGTAATGGAGATCAGAATCTAAGTCTCTGGATCTCGCTTTTGGAACACTCATCTTTTATTTATTTTTCCCATCACTTTGTATTCTTTAACATATTTCTTTTTGTTCATAGTTAATTTGTTTGTTGCAATCTATTTTAGCGTGAGCAACATATTTGTTTAATATTATTCCTAAAATGTATCCTTTTTGTTGTCTTTAGGGACCACAGGGCAAGCCTGGCCTACCGGGACTTGCTGGTTCTGATGGGCCTTCTGTAAGTAATTTTGTCTTTTGAATGTCTAAATTCTGTTAAAAATCAGTATGCAGGTTTGGGTCACTGCATGCAAAGTGCTGCATTACAAGAAAAGAAGCAGCACTCTTAGTTGGGAACAAACTTGTAAAGCCTGTGTATACCTCTGTATTATTTGAACTTGAGACATTATTAAAGTTAGGGGGCTACTAAGATTTGCTGAAGCTCTTTAGAAATGTGTACCTTGATAATCAATCATGATTGCAACATCTGCACTGACATGCTATGATAAGCCAATAGCCAGAGAGACATACAGTGGGTCAGATCCACTGTCTCATTTATGTCAATGTGGCAGTGTAAATGGAGCATTGTAGTGAAGTGAGACTCATTCGTGCGGTGCGTCCTGCTGGTTGTCTTGGAATTAGCTCTTTTCCAGCATATGGAGCGCCCTCTGCAGGCCAGTGTCTCGCCTGCCTCTGGCCCCATGTCCCTCCCAGACCCCGGTACCTGCATACCTCAGGATTCTGCCCCAACAGTACCCCCACTCTCTGGGTCTCCCCTCCCCAGGGAACCCTCAACCCTCTAAGTCCACGTTGCCTCAGTGGCTACTGCCAGTCATCATTTAGCCCCCGCTCACTGGGGCTAACTGCAGTCTGTAAAGGCCACTCATCATTGGCAAGGAGGCTGGACCAGCTGCCTCTGCCTAACCCCAGGCTGCACCTCTGCAACCCCAGTACCAGTTTTGCCTTTAGAAAGGCCAGGCTGGAGCTCCCCAGCTCCTTTTGCCTTTCCCCAGCCCTGCTCTACTCCTGGTACCCTGATCTCCAAGGCAGCTAGCTCTTCCCACTCCAGGGCTTGAGTGAGACTTGTCTCTCAGCTCCCAGCCCACAGCCATCTTATAAGGGCCAGCTGGGCCCTGATTGAACTTGCCACAGCTGTGGCTGCTTCCCCAATCAGCCTAGCTTGACTGTTTTTAAGCCCTGTTCTCCAGGAGTGAGGCATTTGCCCCACGACAGGGATAAAGTATGCACCTATGATAATCAGGAAACTCTCTTGATTTAGGGATTTTCTCAGCTGGCATAAAGCTGGCTACACCTTCCTTCCTCACAGCTCCTAATCAGGGCATATCAAGGGAGTGGACCCCACTCTTTCAGGTTCTGCATGGGGGCAGAGCATTGCCAGTATAAGAATTTTCTGAACATTAGGAAACTCATCTTCATGTAAGCACTTACCCCCAGAGTTACTGGACTCACATGAGTAGCTCCACTACAAAGATACTTACATGAATAAAATTACTCACATTACTGTTCAAAATCAGGTCCTAAACCTCGTAACTATAAAACCAGTGCTCCTAGTGACAGATGAGAGAGAGAGAGAGAGAGAGAGAGAGAGAGAGAGAGAGAAAAAAAGAGAGCTTTCTTGTATCAAAATGTTTATGGTTTTACCACCAATAAGGGCCACTTAATTGAAGGGATCATAAGTCCTCATACTGCTCCCCTCAGTCCTTTCCCCACTATGCCATTTTCTCATATAATAATCTTTCCCCCTTTCCTAGGTCAAATTCCAATCAAAACTTTCAATGACCTCAACAGGAATTTTGCAAGGTTAAGAACTATAGACGTTGTCCCAGGGGCATTAAACTGGGAAAATGAACATATAGATACAGAACTGTATCCATGACCATCAATCTCCCTTTCACCTGAAATTGTAGCACATCCATACAGACTGTTGGCAATGCATATTATGGCATTGTTGGAGATTCCAGTTAGACTTGAATCTTTGTCCACTTCTGCAAGTTTTTCTCACTTCTGAAAACTCTCAGCCCTTACAAACATCACTGGTATTTGAAAACCTGCATTTTGCTACACATAAAAATCAGAAATAAAGACAAATGCAGTGAAGAATGAATAAGCACAGGTAGTCATGTGTTTCCATGTGTATGTGTGTGTGCGTGCTTGTGCACGAACCACTGTCTGCACCCCACCATCTGCCTAGACAGTCATCTCCCTACCTTATGTATGTGTTTTGAAGAGTATGGCAGGCAGGTTAAGTCACTGAAACTAAGCATCGCCCCTGACAGAGGTAGCATTGTAGAATCACAGACTTTCCATGCAGGGTAAATAGTTATAACTTTGTGCACAGTACGATCATCTGCTTGAAGATTAGTTCAGATTTTCAAACCAAGATGTATTTGTTTAAGTAAAACTGAAAAAAAAATGTTAATGCTGTGTGAGGTGAGCAAGACAATAAGTTGTTTCTAGCTATCTGATATTCATCCTTCTAATCAATATTCTAGAATGCATAGATAGATAAGTGATATATTAATTAATAGTATATTTTAAATTCATATTACTAGCTAGCAAACTAAACATAAAAATCAGAAGTTTATCAGTTAAGGATTGGCAGGTATTTTAAAATATGATTTGACATACTGAAAACACTTTTTGGAAGTTAATACCATAAAGAAGTTAATATTTAAGAAGTGGCTATGTGCACAGCAAACCTAAAGATTTATTATACCCTTCAAATAAGAGTGGATGTACACAAAGTAGAAAAAGTGTTACTTCTTGATTTCCTCATACTGTAATCTGCCATTAACATTTTTAATTTCACTTTAGTGTAATTTTTGATGACAGATCAAAAATAATTAATGCTGTCTCCCATTAAGAATGCAGTGAGGAATTAATTTTTTCAGTGATCTCCCTCTCTCTCTCTCACACCCACAAAAGCTTCTTGGGCTACATTTCTAGTGGGAGCCTTATATAATATAATGATATAGAATTTAAACAGTAGCAGCCTGCACCCCTCAAGTTTTATTTTAAAAGTAAGCAATGATTTAAAAGAAAAGCATTTAATTAACGCTATAAATGAGACTAGATCAATCTCTTTATAGGTCTCTCAGAGAACTTTTGTAACCTTTTTATATGCTTTAGGGATTTCTGCATGAAGTTGTATCATGTAGGCTCTTTCAAAATACTGTAGTAATCAAATCTGAGTGTATTTTAGATTAAAAGACTCCTGCAGTTGATCAAAATGTTGCTTAATACATTCACATCAATATAACTACTGTCCAGATTTCTCTTTGTTATATAAACTAGTTGTATATTAAAACAGTAAATCTCTCCTCAAAATCAAAGATGTATTTTTCATGCTGTAGTCCAGAAACAGGGCTGGATTTGGGGTCATGGTGATATTCAATTATTTAAAAACAATTTATATTGTATAATGAATTGTTTTTCACAAAGAGCACATTTTCCAACACATATTTACCTTTCCGTAATCAGGGTCATCCTGGCAAAGAAGGTCAGTCTGGAGAGAAAGGTGCTTTGGTAAGTTTCAAAACGTCCGTAAACGTATGTCTATTCAATTTGTATTTATCTGTTTATTTAGTAAATTTGTCAACCATGTAATCTGTTGCTCTTACAGGTATTGGGAACATAAGTGATAGAAAATGCACCACCCATTCACAGCATATGTGTGCCGACAACCATATTTATTGAGTACCAGTCTGTGAACTCCACAAGCAGTTTTACTTTACCAGGGCACTCTATTTATATTTATTCATGTCTACTCAGGATTTAATATACTGTCACATGGTTCAGACAGATAATTTGCGACTTCTTTGAGTTTGTAGTTTTATAGTGTATGCTGCTTGTGGGGATATTGAGAGGCTCTGTTAGGAGGGTATATCAAAACACACACATTCAATGGATTTTTCAGTCACTTACAGCAAGTCAGTGGAAAATAATTTCTTCACTGTAGTGAAATATTTAAAGGGTTTATAAAGCTCTCTGCCATGTTAAGGCCAGGCATGCTGAATAACACATGACTTCCCAAGTAGTCCTACTGAAGACAACAGAGTAAAGTATTATACATTATAAATAGTATAAATCAGGGTATCAGTATCTGGCCCTTATTCTGCAATCTATTACATGTTTGGGAGCCTTTTTTTTTATTATGAGGCCAGGAAGTATTATGAAACAAGATGTACTACTAAAGTAACAAAGGTTTATCCTCTCTTAATTTTATATTTGCAAAGGTGTAGTGAAATATATTTTTAAAAATCCTCAGGAAACAATAAATGCCAAAAAATCCCCAGTCAGTATCAATTAAATGTTGACTTTTTTTTTAAATCAGACCCTATTAACTTTGGGAAATTTTTAAAAGAGACCATGATTGATTGATTTATTACTCTAAGGAAAATGCAAACACTGAAAAAAGGAGTCAGATTCTGAAAGATCTGTATATATGGGAATAGCAGATGCCTATATGAGAGTAGAGTATGGCACAGAATGTACATTTGTGAGATTTTTTTTTTTTTAATGCTGGGGAAGGGCTAGTAGAGTGATATGCTCTTAAGTCTTTATAGCTAACACATAGCTTCTGTCCTGTGCAGACATCATTAACACTGGTGTGTTCTCCTTATATTTTCAAAATTATCATAATTTCAGATTATTTATGTTGTGGGTTGATGTTTTTAGCCACATCACTTTCATTTGAAATTTCCAAAAGTATAAATCCACAGCAAAACCATAAATAGATCCACAGAAAATCTGAAAAACGCTTTGATATTCCCACAAGTTTTCTTGGGGGCAGTCAGCCAGAAAAGCCTGTCTGCCCAGTATTATTCCAATGTCTTCCTTTAGACTACTTGTGATATAGCTAAGGTAAGTGGATTGTACTTAGAAAACTATTTGTTAACTGACTAACATACAGAGTTTTTCTAATCTAATGTATTTTAGGGGCCTTCAGGTCCTCAGGGTCCAATTGGCTATCCTGGTCCTCGTGGTGTGAAGGTATGATTCATTTTTTTTAAAAATCTGAATATTTGAAACTTTATGGTTATGTACAGTGAGGCATTTTCTCATTGCTTTCTACAGGGAGCTGATGGTGTCCGTGGTCTCAAGGGCTCCAAAGGTGAAAAGGTAAACATAGAATTGGACTTGCTTTTGTTAATCAACTAGTGTTTTTCTGTGCTCCAGTAAACAAAAGGGTCTCCTTTTTTTCAGTGCTACATCTTTTATTTCCTTCCCGCAAGCAGTGTTGTTCCCAGACAGCAGTGGTTACTTTTCACCATCCCTGGGGAACGTACCAAGCCTGAATCTCCACTGCCCTGCACCTTGCATAGCTATTTACATCTGTGTAAAATGGATGTAAAATTCTACCAGATCGGAGCAATAGCAATTTGCACCCACTTTGCACAGGTGTAACTGACTACACACAAGGTGCAGGGCAGTGGAGAATTAGCCGTCCCTCTTTCCCCCACTGACAATAGTGGATCCCTAGAAGCTTGTCACATCCACGACACTTGTGACAATTACTACTTTCACCACTGTGATTCATACTATAGACTAGATTCTGTATTTCTTATACACCCAAACCTTCCATTGGCTTCTAGACTTTCTGGTGGCTGAAATGCAGACAATAGGTCAGATCCTTTGCTATGGCAAAAATGTGCACAGTGCAAATAGGGAATGTACATACAAATGTGATTAAAACTCACCTTTGCATTCTCCCGAATCTGCTGCTGCTGCTATATGCAGGGCGAGTCCCCCTGCATGAACCTAGAGCACACTCTGGCTGCTGCAACCTCCATTAGCTTCGAGTGACCTCTTGGGGCCAAAACCCCAGCCAGGGATTGTCGTAGGGATATCCTAGCCCTACCTCTTTCTTCATTGTTATAACTGCAGGCAGTGGAGGAGTGGTATAGGAACCTGTGTGCTAACTGTATCCCACTGGAGAATCCTTGCACTGAGCTGATCCTTCTGGGGATGGATGCACAAGTTTTAGAGTCAGTCTGTCCCAGAACTGCAGTTAAACAACCATCTCACATAGGCATATCTGGCCTTATTGCTCTGTTACCACAGAGTGCACGTTTATTTTTCAGGACTGAAGGTTCTCGCTTGAAAACTGCCTTTGACATCAGTATTGGAGATCTGCCTGCAGGATCAAGTCCCTGAAAGGAGTTTCATGCTTTTATAAATCTCAGTTTAATTAATCCAGCTGGCTGTTTCAGGGCTGCCCATAAAATTCTGCAATACAATTTTGTTCATTATAATAACCTTCTTCACTATATGACCAAGCCGTATATAAACATGAGTTATTATTCAAAATATAGCAAACATGCAATGAGGATAAATAAATAACAGATTTTTCCATATTGATAAATAATGATATAGCTGTATCTACACAAATAAATAGATATAAAGATAAACAGTGCTCAATAGTTCATTGGGTTCTTTGAATAGGACATTAAAGACCAAGGACATTAAAGACCTCCTAGTACCCTGTATGATCCTAACAGTTTGATGGTAGCTGCTGTATGACACAAAACATTAGTGCACACCTCAAAATTGAGACTGATGTACCAAATACATAGAAGCCCCGTAGACTCCAGGACATGTGCTGTAGTGGAGTTTATATGTCTGTTACATATAGGCATAATTGATTTAGAGCAGTTAAATACTACTGTGAAAAGCACAGTATCATGAGAAGACAGAGGTAGAGCAATTGATCAATCTGGCACACCATTATTGATCTCATGTGGTCCCAAAGTTGACAAGGGAGTTATGACTCTGCATTGACCTATAGACTGTGAATAGAACTCTGTAGGTAACCAAAACCAACCAACCAAACAAACAAAACCAGAGTAGGGCCATAGAGCATTAGTTCATGGATTCATTCTCACCTCCAAGCTGGACTAAAATCAACCCTCTAGCTCTCAGTAGCTGGGATCTCACTGTGACGGTTGAAGAGTTTCATTTCATTTGACAACTTTTTGATCTGTGATAGGCACAGTGTTCAATCCTCATGGGTATGCTCATCCACTCAGATTACCTAAAGTTTTCATTCCATTTGTAAAAATATCTCTTTTAATAAACATATTTTTCTATATGTTGTGCTTTCTTTAGGGTGAAGATGGTTTCCCAGGATTTAAAGGTGACATGGGTCTTAAAGGTGACAGAGTAAGTATTTATATAGGAAAATATAGTACTTAGAAATTATAGCTGTTAGCCTGTGAATATCACTTTAATCTTATTTATAATTATATTTAAAAAAAAAACAGTGCACACGTAAATTTGGGGCCAGATCCTCATATGGTGGGAATCAGCATAACTCTATTGACTGCAGTGGAGCTCACCAGTTTACACCAGCTGAGATTCTGGCCCCAGACTTCATGGTTTTAAGCTAACATTACCAGAAGACTAATTAGTTATCCAAGCATCCATATTTTCACACTAATTCCATTCCATGTATAATGTACTAGATTAATCCTTCAGGGCCAGATTCTGGCTGGTGCAGGGGAAATGGTGTTACCATATTTCACAGGGGGCCACACTGATTCTCCAAAAGTGGTGTTAATATACACCCCATCCTGGGTTTAAGTAACCCCACGCACAACCCCTGCCCAACCCCCACAACTTGAATTCTGTTACTAGCACAAAAGCACTACTATTTTGTTCCTAATCTTCATTAACATTAGTTTTCAAGTAATTGTTTGTTTTATAAAATAAATCTTAAGATGTCCTGCTATTGCAAACAGTGTATTGGTATGAACATAGGCAGTGGCTCTGTACTTATAGCAAATTGAATTTTAGGGTGAAGTTGGTCCACTGGGTCCACGAGGAGAAGATGGCCCTGAAGGTCCAAAAGGTCGAGCAGGTCCAACAGGGGACCCAGGTGGTGCTGGGCAGGCTGGTGAAAAGGTTAGTAACCAACAGCTAATGTAAAGAAACATTACCTCATAATGGAGCTTAAACCAGGGTCTTCAGCTCCAAAGGCCGGTACTGCTGAAAGTAGCTTCTTTAGCTATCAGATAGTGATAGGTTATTATGGCTACTGAGGACAGCCACTAGAGTGATTTTAGTCACTACACAAATAATGGAAATTATTATTTTGTAGCTATACATAGAAATGCATAATACTTCCTGGCACATGAGACAGCCAAGCCCTGTCCTGAGGAGTTTATAGTCTAAACTAACAAAGACAAATATGATTCAAAGAAAATTTGACACCAGCATGGATGGAGACAGTGTTGGAAAGTAGTTTGGCATTGAAAAGCTACAGAGAAGATCTGAAGGAGCAGAAATTGTATGGTGAATGGGAAGAGATAAGTTGTTTTAAGTATAAGGAGTATCGTGACAAAAAACACACAAAATCAGGAGTGGCAGAAGGAGAGCAAGGTGCTACTAAGAAGGAAGACTGAACAAAGTGTGGGGCATTAGAACATAGTGAAAAACAAAGACTGAGGTGTATGGAGGGCATGCGATGTAGAATCTTGAAAATGAGAATAATGATTGTGAACCTAATACAGAAAGAGAGAGAGGAAGCTGGAAAAGGGAATTGAAGGCATGGTATGTAAAAGGTCAGAGTGGCATTTCAGTGCAGTGTTTTGGGTAGCCTGGGCCAGGAAAGAGGTAACACATAGGAGCCCAAAAATGAGGGAGCTTATGGTAGAAGAGAAGTAGGGGGATGAGACTATAGGATGGAATCAGGAGGTGCAGTGTTTTAATTAGAGCTGTGTGGAGCACAGAAATTGTTTCACAGAGGACTGTGAGATTTCAAACATTGACTTCATTCTGAATTGGAACCCCCAACATTTCAGAATTCTCCACAAAAGAAGAATCTCATTTCATTCATTTCATGTCCAATTGGTTGTGTTTCATTTTGACAAAATCAAAATGTTTTGTTTTGATTCTAACTTTATATAAAATAAAGTATACATACATATACATACACACACACGCACACACACATACAATATCAAAATGAAAAGCCCTTTCAAAAACAAAAATCTAAATGTTTTGTTCAAAAAATATCAAAATGGGTCATTTCAACATTGTTAGAACTTATCCCCCCCACACACAACTTTTTTTCTGCAAATGAAATTTTGACAAAATCAGCACAATTGTATGATGTGTTTCAGTTGACAGAACTGCATTTTCTGATGGAAAATTGTTTCATCAAAGTTTTTCTGACCCACACTAATTTTAATTCTGGCTTTACCTCAGTATGGCCTTAAGAAAGTCATATCGCCTTTCTGTATCAGTTTCTCTATCTTTAAAATGGAAATAATGGGACTTAACCCTGGAACCTCATGGGTCTGATGTGAGGATTAGATTCATAGTGCCCTTTGAGATCATCTAGTCTGTTCCTCCTCTATAACATTGTCCATAGAACTTCCCAAAAATAATTCCTAGAATTTATCTTTTAGAAAAACATCCAATCTTAAAAATTGTCTGAGATGCAGAATCCACCATAACCCTTGGTAAATTGTTCCAACGGTTAATTACCCTCATGGTTGAAAATATATGCCTTATTTACAGTCTGAATTTATCTAGCTTCAACTTCCAGCCTTTGGATCATGTTACGCCTTCTTCTGTGAGATTGAAGGGTCCATTATTAAATATTTGTTACCCATGTAGATACTGTGGCAGAGCTCTGACCTTGCTCCTGTGGGTCCTGTGCTTCTAGGCGGTTTATGCTTAGCCTCAGTGGCTCACTGTGACCCTCCACGTAGCCCTTCTCTCTCTAGGGCCAGGGTTACAGTCTACTGAGCCCTTTTCATCATAGGCTGCAAGGAGGTTGGTGAGAGAACTCCCACAGTCTCTGTTCAGCCTCCTGTCCTGACAGGGACCTGACTTCCCCTTCCAGGAGCTGTTCCTGTAGTGGTGGGTTGGGGGGAACCCGGGCCCGCCCTCTACTCCGGGTTCCAGCCCAGGGACCCTAATGGTAGCAGTTGTTGGCAGCCAACCTTTCACTGCCAGAGTTGCTACATTTCCCTGGGCCACTTCCCCACAGCTCTCCTGCTTCTCCCTTCTTCACCCTTACCTTAGGGCTCCTTTAACGATGTTTTAGGGTGTCTTCAGTAACCAGCCCTTCAGCCACACTTCCTCTCCTCTGGCTCCCTGGCTCCCCTGCCTGACTGGAGTGAGCCCTTTTTATAGTAACAGCAGGGCCTTAATTAGAGTCAGGTGGTCACATTAACTGAATGGCCTCACCTGACTCTTTACAGGTTAATTAGAGTCAGGTGTTCTCATTAGCCTGGAGCAGCCCCTGCTCTGGTCAGTCAGCGAACAGAAAACTGTTAATCCAGTGGCCAGTATATCTGCCTTCTGCTATTCTGCTGTACCCAACTGGCCTGAGTCTATCACAATACTTATAGACCCTAATCAAGTCACCCCTTAATCTTCTCTTTCTTAAAATAAATAGATTGAGCTCTCTGCATCTATCACTATAACACATTTCCTAATCCTTTAATCATTCCCATGGTTCTTCTTTGAACCCACTCCAGTTTACTAACATCCTTCTTGAATTGTGGGCCCCAGAACTGGATTTCAGCAGCAGTTGCCAATACAGAAGTAAAATAACCTCTCTACTCCTACTTGTGATTCCCCTGTTTATGCATCCCAGGATCACATTAGGTCTTTTGGCCACAGGATTACATTAGGAGCTCATGTTTATCCATCATGACCCCCTAATCTTTTTCAGCATCACTGCTTCCCAGGATAGAGCCCACCCCCATCCTCTAAGTATGGCCTACATTCTTTGTTCCTAGATGTTTATATTTATCTATATTAAAATGCATTTTGTTTGCTTGTTCCCAATTTACCAAGTGATCCAGATAGTTCTGAATCAGTGACTTGGCATATTCAGTATTTACTACTGTCCCATTTTTGTGTCAACTGCATACTTTATCATTGATGGGTTTTATGGGTTTTTTTTCAGAACATTGATAAAAATGTTAAATAGCATAGGGCCAAGAACTGATCCCTGCGGGAGTCTGCCAGAAACACACCGACTTGATGACCATTACCCATTTATAATTACATTTTGAAACCTATCACTTAGCCAATTTTTAATCCATTTAACGTGTGTCATGTTAATTTTATATTGTTCTGTTTTTTTTAATCAGAATGTTGTATGGTACCAAGTCAAACAACTTACAGAAGTCTAAGTATATTATAATATCACTTTTACTTTTATCAACCAAACTTGTAATCTCATAAAAATACTGAAGTTACTTTGATAGGATCTATTTTTTATAAACCCATCTTGACTTATGTTAATTACTTTATCCTCCTTTAATTCTTTACTAATCAGTCCTGTATCATCTGTTCCATGATCTTTCCTAGTATTGATGCCAAGTTGACAGTACTATAATTACCCACATCATCCCATTTACCTTTTTTTTAAAAGTTGGCACAATATTTTCTTTCTTCTGGAACTTTCCCAGTGCTCCAAGACTTATTGAAAATCAACAGTAATGGTCAAGCAAGTTCCTCCGCCAGCTCTTTAAAACTCTTAATGCAAGTTACTTGGACCTGCTGATTTAAAAATGTCTAGCTTTAATAACTGCTGTTTAGCATCCTCCAGAGATATTTTTGGAATAGTAAGAGTGTTATAATCACTATATGATGAAACTATTTCATCTCTTTTTGATCCAGATATAAAACAGAAATATTTATTGAACACTTCTGGGGTTTTTTTCTGCAGTATTGTTGATAATTCTACCATTTCTATTCAGTAATGGACCTATACCATTGTCAGGATTCTTTTTGTTCCTAATATATATATATATATTAAAAACTCCTTATTTACCTTAATTCTGCTGCCCATAGATTTCTCCTTGTGTTCCTTTGCTTTCCCTTACCAATTTTCTACAATTCTTAATTTCTGAATTATATTTATTAATATAAGCTTCCACGTTCTTCCATTTGTTATTATTTTTATAACTGTCTTCACTTCCCCTCTGAACCTGGTTAGTTTTTTTAAACCATCAAAGCCTTCTTCCTCAGGTATGGGATTGAGGCTTTTTGGGGGGGCAAATAGTAAGGTGTTCTTAAATTATTGCAATTTATCATTCAATTTATCTGATTTAATTCCTCTTCACAGCTGATCTGGCTCATAATTGGCCCTATTAAAGTTGTGTGTGTGTGTGTGTGTGTGTGTGTGTGTGTGTGTGTGTGTGTGTGTGTGTGTGTGTGTGTGTGTGTGTGTGTGTGAGAGAGAGAGAGAGAGCGCGCTCTGGACTTTATTCGCTTGCATGTTATAAATGTGATCATGTCATGATCACTTGTATCTAAGTTATCATTACATTTCATTTCTGTGATCGGTTCCTCTTAATCTTTTAGGACAAAAGATCTAATAAAAATACTTAAAGTCTATACAGTATTTAAACATATAAAGGACTATATAGATGCTCAATGTTAAGAGAGATGACCAGGATCATGGACTAGAGTTTCAGCAGAAGGAACTAAAAAGGAAGGAACATATTTTAGTGATAGTAGAGATTTTGAAGTGCTCTTTCATTATAAGTTGCTTCTTGTCATAAACATAAAATTACTGTTCATAATGATTTATTTACATGGCATACTAGAAGTTCAGGAAAAGTTATATTTATGACTTGATGCTGGAATCATTCATAAACTGTCATCAAATAACTTATCTTAAAAGTCAGTTGACTCATTCCAAGAAGAGTTATTTTCTGTCTTATTTAACTATTGGGAGCTATTTATGAATTAATGTTCCCCAAAATGTTGCAAAATACCCTGCCAGCTGATAACAAGGTCATGAATCAAAGAACATATAACAAAAGAAGGCTAAAACTATTGTCCTGGATGAATGGACGCACAATTCAGATTGGAATATCACTTTGTATTCAATTGTAACTGGATCAGTGAACAAGTTCTATTAAAACAAGAATTGATAGGAACTTTTCCCCAAACCATAACTGGTTCTTTAGTTAGCTTCTTTCATAGAAGTTCTGAATGCTGCATTTTCTGTTTTCAGCCAGGACCGAGAGTACTGAAATACCATGAAAAAGGCTATTCCTACACTCTATCTGACCTGGCAAAAACATGAAAATATTAGGATTCTCATAGGAAAGTGTATTGTTATGAGATTTACAAATAATGTACCATTTTCAGTATAGCCAACTCCAAACATTCAAAATATTCAAAACATTCAAAATATGAGTGAAAAAATCATGAGACGGGGTAAAAACTCATAAGATTTTAAAATATAACAAATTTAGAGTTCTGTTAATTTGTATTCTAGTTTTTGAGCCTTAAGGATTCAGTTTTTTCCACCTTTATTCCACAAAGGCTAGCGAGTTACTTGACCCCCACCCCCGCATTGAAAGCTGAGATTTTCCCATAATCCTCTTGATTTCAGGAGCTGGAGCTTTAAGAAAAATACCAAATACCAGGAGACTTGTGACAGAATTATAAGAGTTAGCATCACTGTTGTCTTAGTTTAGATGAGCCTCTGACATATATTTGATCCAGATTATTCCCATTTGTATGGATACTAACTCCTTATATTCCATATCCTGAGTCAAATGTCCAGCCTGGATGCTGGGCCAATATGTGACGGATTGGGGGAGAGTACTCACTGCTCTCCATGATAAGGGGTGGCTGCAGAATTGCAGTGTGAAGGCATCCACAGTCTAATGGTTGGAATAGTCTCTGTGACCCTAACATCTTCCCATACCAACATGAGGGTGGGAAAAAGGGAAGATCCATGTAACAGCAGCAATCCATGCCCCGTACTCTGCCACTCACTGGGAGGTCCCCACTATGCAGAAGGTGCCCAACTCAGTCCAACTCCCCAACATCCTGAAGACTACTTTGGTCCTTCTGTGTTCCCCACTTTCATGTGACCCTGCTGCCAGGGAACCCTCTACACCCAAGGAGGAAGGGGATCGATTTGCTCAAATAATAATGCCAGTGCTGAGCATACTGAAGAAAGAGCAAATGGGCAGAAAGGATCTCGTCACCAAAAAGACTCCAAATAGTCATCTTGGTTCTGTCTCCCATTGAAATCGGGAGCAAGACTCCCACTGAATTTATCAGGGTGTGATGCAATGTTATGCTGTGAAACTTTTCTTTTAGGGGTTGCTACCTTAAGTATTTCTAAGGCATTCAACTGGTTTTGATGTGGAATATAGCTGTCGGTGTGGTTATCTTTATAGATGGCTGAATTATTCTTTAATAATATCTCCTGCCAGGCACAAGCAAACTTTCACTAACATAAGTTATATTCTGCATCTTTATTCATCTGCTTTATTTTTTTAAGAACACACAATAATTTGTCAAATGCCACTTTCCAGGCAGGAGCTCCCCCATATCTCATTTCTAGCATCCCAGATTATTGCTGGAGTACAAGATTATGTTCCATTCTCACAACTTTTCTGTAGAGACCACTTCAAAATTGTGATGGCCTGGAATACTGTAAGAGTGTTTACAATACTCATATTCTTCTCTAGTGGCTCTGGCTCTTAGAGACCAAAACAACTATTCCTTATTTTTGAAAATGACAAATTAGCACACCTTCTGTTTTATCACCTAAGACTATAATGGGACCTACACTACGAAATCTGGACACAGCAATGCTCCCTCCTTCCACCTTCAGGCAGTAGAATTAGTAACATCAGTAGCATCAATCTACTCAGCCTATTTTCCTCTCTGATACTGGGAAAAGAGCCATCTTTCTCAAAACACACCACATATTATGTGATATTGGATTATTCTTGGGGTATGATTTTCAATGATATTTTCTGAGATAGTTTAGAACTCTTCAAGACAACCTGTAGAGCTTGATCTTCAAATATCCATTGACTTTCATGGAGATTATAGATTAAAAAAACACATTAGCCATGGTGTGGTACAATATGAAGAGCACTAAGTGGCCTGTTATGGGAATTGCCTTTTGTGTTAAAGTGTGTGTTAATGTTTTGTTGCCACCGTCACTAGATTACAGTGTTGGAAGAGTGTTTGGGTGAAATCTTGGGATTATTGTAGTCAATGGCAAAACATCATCCATTTCAACAAGATTAGTATTTTATTCTTGGAACTGAGATTTTGGAGACAACGCCAATTGACCAGTTCTCGGGAGGGAAATAGGTGAACTGTGAAGATAAATGTAATAAAATATTTGATTGTATTTGTTATGGAAGGAAACAAACTCTAAATAAAATTATGAGTAAACTACTAAGAACTACTAGAAACAATATATATATTTTTTAATTTCAGGGTAAACTTGGGGTTCCAGGACTGCCAGGATATCCAGGAAGACAAGGTCCAAAGGTAAATGAGTTAATTTTATTTATGGCACTCAAGAGTGGATATGCTATGGACAAATTAACCACAATGGCAGCTGTTCTGTTAGTTATATATTTAAGGAAGGAGAACATGAGCATCCAAACCCCAAGTTGTTTCTCATTCTGTCTTTTCTGACCATAATATTTTAATTTATGTTAAAAAATGTGTTAGTGGTCCACAATGAACAACTGTTATGGACCTATTTTCCCCTTCCCTCAACCATACAACTTTTAAGCCCCAGCCAATCTTACTTGCATTATATATCTGTGCCAGCAATATACTATTACACACATCATGGACTGTTGAAAAAGAGCCAACTGCTGATACTCCTGCTTCTTTAAGACTAAAAGCCATATATTGCCCCCCGAACTCACACTGATGTTCCTGGAAATTTGCAGTATGGTCTGAGGACCCAGATATAGTCTTTAGACTCTCACTGCTATGTTTCTGCCATCTTCTACTAGCTACAGAAAGAGCCATATAACATCTCCAACACACTTCCAAGTGTGTGACCATGAACGATAGGAGTTGGACTCTTACAATATTGTCTTTCACATATTTTTCCTTTGCTTCTGTTAAGAGGGTGACTGATGTCTGTTGCTTGACATTCAAATTACCAGAATGCTTAGCTTTGTTCTTTCTCCTGGGTTAATCCCCTACCTTCTGTCCACAATTCCCTGTTTTGTTTGTTTCTTTTTTTCCAGTTGTCCCTCCTTCAGTATCATTTGGACTCTGTCGCCACTAGAAAATATCTGTGTTAGCTGGTTCTGTTTCTAAATTATTTATAAAGATTTAATAATGGTAAATTACATTTTAAAGGATCAGTTTAACATATCTTTGAGAAATGGCTTAGTGTAGACTAAGCAAATGTTAGAAAGACCTATTAAAAATCATTTTCAAACTAGGCAGGAATGGGAATGTTTAAAATGTCAGGGACATTTCCTGTTGTCTGTGGAAGTCCCCTTCTACATCATACCTTCAGAGATATGTCAAAGATGAGACCAGCTGGGAATGCATAGTACAATAAATGAAAAACTCTTACCCCTTTAGCAGGACTGAATGTCATCTCAGTAAAATATTGAGCTTTCTTCTAGGCTAGTGATTCCCAAACTTATTTGATCAGACCCCCTTCTTTGTGTCTTTGTAGTAGTTTATTTCTTCCTCCACCCCCGCACACACACATAAGTACATATACCACCACCCATGGTCCTTCTATATGAGCCTCAGCCACCTGGGATTGGCAGCCGGAGCTCTTTAAAAAAAAGCACGCAGCTTGGGCCTCCCTTGACACACTCCCACGGCTCCCTTGGGAGGCCCACCCCATAACTTGAAAACCGCTGCTCTAGTCTAAATTCTGGGATCTGTTCTTACTTCCAAATTTGAACTAGTGATTTTTTTTTGACAGAGATAATGCTTTCTGGATAACTAACTGAAGTATTTTTATGTCTGTAGCCTACAATTTGGCCCTATATTTCTGCTAAGTAAACTCTCTTAAGAGTATTTATTCACTGAATACTCTGTGTTAATGAAATAGACCCTAGCTGTCTAAGGAAAGTGTTTCTCAAGGTGAATACTCTTGATAAAGAGATCCTTTCTTGCTTCTGCCTTTTAACCTAAATGTCTGAGATTTCAGTCTTCCTTTTTGTTCTCTTTTGAAATGTCTAAGATCAAAGAGGTTTTACATTATTCAGTATTAAGAACAAAAAAGAAGTACACTTCAAAGAAAATTGGTGGATATTTTCCAATATAGATGTCACTGGGAATTTCATTAAGTTAAATTAAGTTAAATTAAAACTGAAATTAATTCAAATTATACTCACTGTTGGCTATTCCATGAAGTTTAGGCAACCAGGTTAGAAAGGGTATGGACTGCTACAATGCATCAAGTCACTCAGGGCCTGTTCTTTGGCCACCCATATGCATGTTGGGTAGCATGTTTTTCTACCCATAGTCCTGTTGAAATCAACATTAAAAAGGATGACGGAATCAAAGGTGCATATAATCAATAATGGTTGTCTAAAGGAAATAAGAAGTCCTGTCCCAATAGTCAGTAGATGGTTCAAGGTAATTTTTTTCCGCCACTTATTTGCCTTGCATGAATTTGCTTCTGTGGTGCAGTTCTTAGGCACAGGTACCATTATAAGATAATTTCACCATATTTTTCTTAAAGCTAGTCCTCATCAGCTTGATTGCAGGAATACTTCAATACTTAGAATACTGCATATATTAAATATTTATAGCTAAGCCTTTCATACTAATGCCTGAACAGTTTTTCTCTCTTGTACTATAACACACATATTTAAGGGCACACTTGGGGCCTCATACAAAATTAGACTTTCTTCAGGTTTTATACACTGAATCACAACTGGTGAAAACAATTCAAGCAAGAAATTCCTTCTTTCTCTCATCTTCTCATCAGCACTGGAGTTGTCTGACCCCCCAAAGACAACTTAGTGGATAAATGGAACACCTTGTCATAAATAAGGTATATTAAAAGGAAACCAGGAAGAACTTAAAAAATAGAGAAAAGAATATTAGTTGATGCTACAAAGAGAATGGAGCAGTTCTTTCTTACGCTCTGGCCATTTACATTTTGGCTAGCTGTTTACCTGTTGCTAAACCAATAATAAAAAACACACTAGCATGTTATGCATACAAAGACGGATGAGCTATCGCAGCAGGGAACTGAGCAGAATATGGCCAGTATTACCCTATTGACAGGCCAAACCAAACATGGCTGTGATTTTTAATCTCCCATAACTTGAAAGTAAGTTATGTCAAGTCAATGGTCCTTTCTAACTTCAGGTCACCCCCCTAGCAAATCAGTGCTCTGGCAGCTGACAAGCCAGCACTATCCTTCAGAATGGTATGACAGAAGTAGAAAAGGTAAAGGATTACATGGGGGCAGGGCAGGGAGAGAAAGGAATAGTTCCTGGAAACAGCTGTATTTGTTGACTCATGTCAGTTCTCCTTGTAACCATTTTGTTGTGGTGGAGGGAATGGTGACATTTATAGCTCATTAGCTAAGTTTAACAAATATTTTCCTGATGGTCACCACATTTTCTAAGTTCTCTCTGTAAACTGTAGAATATTAGATTCTTCCTACACAGTGAATGCTTCCTAGGGCCAGGATTAATGGTTAATTACTGTGAGCATCCATTATCTTGCCTAAATTTCATGCACCACAAGAGCATATAACCTCCAAATTTGTTATGTGTACACCGTTCCATAGAGTCAATGCATGTGATTGTCCAATGGCCACCTTTTTTATGAATAAAGCGACCAACTTTGTCAATGTTGATCATAAGACTGGAACATAAGTATAATTTTCATTTGAAAGATAAGAGGGGGGCATCACTTAGGAAGAAGCTCTTTTGAGGAGCTCTTGTTCCCTTGAAGAATATCCCTGCTGATCAGGGTTGGTAAAGGTATGGTCTCCATGTAAGTGAAAAGCATTACTGGTTATCTCATCAAAAGTATTTCTTCTGACTAGGAAACTCAGGGCTTTCTGCTAACTGCACACTGTCTAATCCTGGCAGAGACCCTCCAGTATTAAAGCTAATCTGAGAGCTTGTTAGGGTATTATATATATTTTAATATAGACGTGGGTGTCTGAAAATATATGAGAGAGAAGGTGTCCATAATAAATAGGTCCTAATCTTCAAATAAATACATATATACAACTGCTATTGAAGTCAGAAGGCATGGTGGACTTTGTCAGGGGAGATGGGGAAAAGGTGTAGGTAGGGTTTAGCAAGCAGTATCATCCCAAACTCAAGACTCTTTCCTGAAACTCAGTCCACATTATGTTCTGGGCTTTATGCAATTACAACCACACTTAGAGCGTCAGTGCTGGATTTACAGACCTCTGTAAAGAGAGTTCTGCTAAAACAGGTGCTTCCTACTGAGTTACCTAACTTGAATAGAACTGGAGTTTTTAATGTTAGTCATAATGTGTCTGTGAAATGTGAATGTGAACACACAGTAACAGCCACTTGAAAACAAAAGTGTAGATCAGCGCTCTTAAATAGCTGGCCAAAGAGCAATGAGGGCCACAAGAATGCTCTGGTGCAGCACTGATACTGCATTAAGAAAATGATTTTAGTTCTGCCACTGATTCAGCAGAGGCAAGTTCCCAAGATTCATTTCTCTTGGTCATGATCTAATAAAATCATTGCTAGTGATGGTTAATGAACTTTTCTTTCTCACTGTTAACTAAAATTGGAAAAGATTTGTCAAACACTTTCTTATTGATGTTAATGAAAAATAATGTCATTACCTATGCTGATGTTTTTAATGCATTCAGGACTTGAGGCATTATGGTAAGTTAATTTTTAGATATTCACCAGAGCTGACATCTTTAAAAACTATTTCCATTGGTCTAGTTGTAATGTACATTTTGCATCAATCTGATGATGTGCTTTTAATTCTAGATTAAGTACTGGATGTATTGTGGTGGTGTGACAGATATTTGATGATATTTGCATTAATTTCTCATACAGGGCTCCACTGGATTCCCAGGATTCCCAGGTGCCAATGGAGAGAAAGGTGCAAGGGTATGATATATTTAAAAAACCCCCACAATGCTTAATTAGCCTGTGGAACTCTGCTAAAATATATAAAGACAAGAAGCTTCAAGAGAACACTGAGATATTATAGCACTGGGCCTTTATCTGGATAAGACGAACATCTACAGTTACATAAAATAGGATCAAACTGCATGAGACATAAATCCTCATGCTTCAAGGCATTAACGCAACCACTCAGTATCTGGGATAGATAGAAGTTCTCTCACCAGGTAGCTTATTCAATAATTGTCTATTAGGAAGTGTTTTTCGTTTTCTTCTCAAAGATGGACTGAAAGTGGACTAAACCACTGGCAAGGACTATTTTCCTATCTTGTGAATTATCTAGATACCATGCAATTTAACTTGGATTTTCTATGCATTCTGATTCATCAGACTATAGCAAGTAGGATGAAGAACATACACTTATCAAGTAGTAGTAAAATGTCAGATTTTGCTGCTTCATTTTTTGAAGCACATGGGGAGAAGCTAATATGCAACATCTCCAACTACAATAAAAATAAGGGGTGGGGTAAGAAGAAGGTCACTGCACTGCTGCCTGTAAAGCTCAACTAGATGTGGCTGATTGGGTTGTTATAAAGCTGATAACATTATCAGAAGTGAAAGGATGACTTGGAACTCGTAGATGACAACTCAGTGTGACGTTAAGTCAGACTGAAGTAAAGAATATAATTACTGTGCCTACCAATCAATTTTATTTAGCAGCAAGGAATCAAAAGCACAGATTCACCACTTTAAATATGAAATTTTTGAGAAACAATTGCATTTTCAGTTTGCTTTTTTTCTTAAGAATGGTTTTAGCTGAGCTGAAGGCAGTTCTTTTTTTACTGTGACGAACAAGGAATGTTAAAAAAAATCAGACCCTATTTTTTTGATAAAGCAGTATTAAAAAACATTGTTTTGAACCATCAATCAGGAGGCTAAATTAGGAAACCTGAACCTGTAACATGCACAAGAACACACTTTTAAATATGAAAATATAAAGTTATTAGATGTAAAAAAAAAAAAGCCTCAATTCAGCCACGCATTTAACCATGGACTTCTGAATTGGGCCAGCATAACTGGCTTTATCTGTACAGGTAGTAGCAATAGTAGTATAGTCTACAGACCTAACCATGGATCAGGAATCCATTGTGGTAAACACAGTACACACAATTTAAAAACAGTCCCTGCCTCCAAGAGTATGTCTACACAGCAACTAGACACCCGTGTCTGGCCTGTGCCAGCTGACTTGGGCTCGTGAGGCTCAGGCTGCATGGCTATTACAGTGCTGTGTAGACTTCTGGGCATGGGCTGAAGCCTGGGCTCTAGGACCCTCCTACCTCACAGGCTCCCAGATCCTAGGCTCCAGCCTGAGCCCGGAAGTCTACACAGTAGTGAAACAGCCCCGTAACCCAAGTTCCACGAGCCTGAGTCAGCTGGCATGGACCAGACATGGGTTTTTTCTTTGCTGTGTAGACATACCCAAAGAGCTTACAACCAGAGTAGTATTCTAGTACTAAAATAGTATTCTCTTGTATGATGACAAAACAGTGAGAATATGCATGTAATTCTTTTAAAATGAGGATTTCATATGAAGATCCCATTTACACTGGTTAGATTTTAACGAGTAACAGTCACAGTGTTTCTTTTTTCTATCAGGAGAATATGGCTTCTTGAATTAAAAGCTTCTTCACATTGGAATCCATTACAATCCCAACGTAAAGTCTACCCCATGAAAGGGGTCTATAGATTCTCCGTATGAAAGATATATTGGAGCTACATATTAAGGGCCAAGATGCTGGCTCTGTACAAGGGCTATGCAGTATGGTCCCCATTCCTTCCTACAAAGAGATGTTTGCCAGTGCAATTTCCGTTCTTAGCCAATGGAGCTGTCCATAGGGAGTGTGATGTACCATCTCCCAGTATGGTGCAGTGGGCCTGCTGCAAGGGAGCTCCAAGGAGAAATTCTGGCTTATCCAGAATTCCGTTCAGGGACTCCAGTGGCTGTGAATGGGCCGTGCAGCAACATTAACGTGCTCTGGTGCTAAGGGCAGAATCTAGCCCTAATGTAGAAGC